>NW_020799098.1:1328616-1396422 GCF_003259725.1 Athene cunicularia | reverse complement strand
ATAGATGCTACTCTTGGAACATGGATAGTTGCACTTATTATATCAGCTGAGACTTTCAACATATTTTTTTCCTCTGAGATACTCCTCTTTATAGCTTTTATTTTGTTGGATGGCTTCTTCAAGGTGCCTCTCTTCTTGCCCATGTTTTGCAGTCTCAGACTCTGCAAGGCCAGTGCTGGATCACTCGGTTAACTGACCTGCACGTTTGGGATTTGATGACTGCATCACTGTGGGAGATGATTGGGAAAAGCTTTTTAATCCCATTAGATGGTTTAGCTGGGGCAAACCTGGGCCACAAGGGCCTCAAGGAGAATTGATGCTGAGGATCCATAATCATGCAGAGGGGATGCCCAGGGCTCTCTTGGCAACATTCATACCTCATCCTGATGGCCCATGATAAACCAACACAAAGCTTGGTGGAGGTTGTTATGAGGAGACTGATGGGCCCAAGTGGACCAAGTCCCCACACCGCCCCACTCTCTCAAACTTGCAGACCCCCCTTGCCAAATATTCCCCTGTGAAAAACATCTCTCCATCAATCTGACCCCATCTCAGTAAACCTGGTCACATCTTTGGGTTGACATAATCTTTCCTTATTTTCATCTATTATCAGCAAGGACTGAAAGAGTCCTATTAAAAAGCAACTTTGTGCATGTGTGCGTGTGCTCAGAAGATAATCACTGGGACTGATTGACTAATAAACTCCTTTCTAGAGTCTGCTGATTATTCCTATGGAGGCGAAACCATGCTGATGAATTAGCAATGGATTATTAGGGTAGTCCATGTGTCCTGTCTGCAGGGCTAATTTTTCCTGCTGAGGTAACGTGTGTTTACCAAGCCAAATATTCAACTGTCTTATCTTTGTCTCCTTGTTTGCAGTAAAATAATTCAAAGCTTCCTCACCAGGCTGTGGTCATGGATAGGGGAATGATTGAAAGGCTGAGCTGGTTTGATGGACTGGGAAAAGAGGTTGTGTAAAGAACTTCATCTCAGCTCAAACACAAGACACCTATTAAATAAACCAACAACAAAGATAGACAAACCAACTCCCACAAAGCTCAAGTGCCATCTTTGGCTCTTCTGTTTAACAAGGAGACCTTGATCATGTAGGTCAGAGCTGTCACCTGGGCGTTCGATACACTGGCAAGGAAGCATAACACCAAGAGTGGTTAACTCGGGTACCAAGGCTGTTGGGAGTCCCGTAACACAACCAAGAGAACCAAGAGCAAGATTTGTACGTAGGTGAGACTTCTGTACCGAAGCAACTAACATTTTCTTCTGAGAGAAAGGGGCTCGTACAACTATATTCCTCTGCTCTGGTTCTGCAAGGGCAATGAGACTGGTGGACCACAAACAACCGGCCACGAGTGGACAGGACCAAAACAAGCAGAAGGGCAAGGCTGGGTAGGGAAGGAACTGAAGATTAATTTGGCAATGTACGATATCCTGACAGAGCCATGGAAACCACCAGGGCATAGCCCACAGTTGCCAAGTTCCTGCTCCCACACAGGTTCGAAATGGAGTTTCTGTCCCAGGACTGAGAACCCGCTGCTCCACCTCTGCAAATGAGCAAGCCAAGGGAAATTCAAACACTTTCCATTGGAAGGACACTTTTTCTCAACCATGTCTGGCTCTGAGCTCACCATACTGGAACTGTTTAATGTGAGTTCAGTGAGTTACTGAAATGATATTTTACAGAGGGTTGTTGTTTTGTTTTTTTTTTCCCACTCAACAAATTATCTGCCTTTGTAATGTCCTAAATCAATGTTGAAGCCATTCGCTCTCTTTTCTTGTCTTTCCAAAGCATGTGGAAAGCTTTTCAGGCTGTATCTCTTTCAATCTCAACTCTGTTGCAATGTTTGAATGGGCTGTGCCATGGATGACCACCTGGATCTATCCTCAGCCAAGTGATTACGTGGGACGGTGATGAGACCAGACTCAAAGGCTCCAATCACCAAAGTGCCAAAGTCCCCCTTGGCATTTTTCTCCATCCCAGTCTCTTGGTATTGGATTTAGAGAAGACTCGCTAAAGCAGGGGGTCAAATGAGAAGACAAACGATAGAGAATATGATGTGGGGAATAGTTGGGTAAGGGCTGTCTGAATAGCCCATGGTCCACTGTCCCATTCTGGATCTACCTGAGCTGGCTGTGTGGAAGGGCCAGAGATCCAGGATGCCCTGAGCACTGAGCCAGGGGATGCACCCTCCCCTCGCTAGCTCATGAACATGAGAGTATTTGCATTTAGATGGGAACAGTTATGAACTCAAACGGCCTTTTGTCTCCACACAGCTGCTGCACACAGCTGCTCCTTGATGCAAAAATGTCCCTTATGGTTGTTACACATCGGGGCCCTGCAGTCCTTCCGTGTCTTCCCCCATTCATCTGGATAAAAGCACTGGGTGGCAATGCCAGAGAGCAGTGAGATTTCACTGGGGACCCCTCTCATCGCTCTGCGATCTCAGCGCCGCCGTGCCTGTGAACACGCCACAGCGTGTTGGAGGGGGACACTCTGCACACAGATTCAGACACCTAAACGTAAGCATTTCTGTGCGGTCTGGATGCTTGATGCAGGCTGAAATGTAACGTGTGGTATGAAGGACGTGTAGGTTATCCACAGGGACACCACGCTACAAAGGTGCAAGTCTCTCAGGGTCTACAATCCTCGTGCAAACACGCTCCACCCCGGACCCACCCCCTGAAGATCCTCTGCATCTCAGACACACCTGTCTGTCCTCCAGACCAGCCCCCAATGCCATTGCTGCCCAAATATAGCACCTTTCTCTCCAAGAAGGTGGGAATTAAAAACAGATCCAACTCCGGGTCCCCATATCAGCTTCTCTCTGCAGGGAACCTGGTGAAGGAAAGACCCCAGAGAGAGTTGCCAGCAAATGATGATGTTAATTACTTGAGTCAGGTCTAAGGCAGTGAGACCAGGACTGCTCTTTGCTCTCTGCAAGGGCACTGGGTAACACCACCACAGGGGACTGGCCCTGTTCTTCTTCATGTAATTCATCCACTGAAGCATTAAAGCCTTTTTGTCATCCTTCTCCTGGCTGTGTTGCCTTTTTCATCTCCCCCAAAATGGGATCCAGACTATGAGACGGGCGAAGGACAGTGTCTGGCTTTGCCCAGCTGGCTCTTTGCATTGCTTCTTGACCCAAATTCAACTTCACTCCACCTAGTCTAGCAAAACCATGCTGTTCACCTGCCTTCCACCTCCCTGGGATAGGGGGTAGTGTCCTGCCTGGTCCCATCCCACCCTATGAGGATATTCTTTTTTTGCTGGTGAAGACTAGCAGTGCCCAGCACTATTGGGAAAACGATGCTACCACAGTTTCTAAAGAAGTTAAGAAGTGGGGGCCTCCGGTAAACCGTTGGCAGTGGGTAGAGGTACTGGTGGCAGTAAGTGGAGTTCCCATCCAGAATGTCTTTCATTAAGCAGGTCTAAGAAGTAGGCCAGGACTTGTCTAAGGACAGATAATCACCTACCAGAGGTGCCAGTCACTCTCTACTGCCCAAGCCGAGTCTAGAGGGACAGCCTACATCGGATGGTAGGTGCGTAGACTGTTAAGGGTAGGCAAGACAAATCAAACCCCAAGGCCTGGCAATGATCGGTACATCATCCCACAGATGGTATGAGCCACTGCTCAACTCAGAGTCTGTCCCCAGTCACACGTGCAAGAGGGGCTGGTGGCCCTCATAGCGGCCGTTGCTGTTTGGCGATGGTCAGGATGGATTTTGGCAGAGCAGTGGTTAGCCATGTCCTGCCTCCTTGCCATGACCCCGGAAGCGATCCCAAGCAGGCCAGCGCTCTTCCAGTCCTGATTGCTTTTTAGGCTAATAAAAAACAAAATCCAGGTGCACATTTTTGGAAGATCATTCTCAGCCCCCACCAGATCACGGTGATCTGCCTTCTTATTAACAGTTCGGACACCTCCGGAGAGCTTTTTAAATGTAATTTATTTTCCCTTCAGACGTACACAGGTCTGAATATTAGAACAAGAAGAGGAGGTTGGGAGGGAGAAAGGGGTGTATTCTGCAAGCTAATCCCCATTGGCTCTGGTTGTTATGTTGAATTGGGCTGCATCTGTCACATCTGATTAGATTGTGTTGTCCTTTTTTATCTCCCTGATCTAAGCTATGATTCTTCTGGTTTTATGTGACATTTCCTTGGCAATATAACTGCTTGGATTATATATTCAGAATGTTTCCCAAACCGTAAAACATCCAGATTGCAAAGGGTATTTATTTGCACAGTTATGTTTTGTTTGGAGGGTTTTTTTTTAATGTTGCTTTTTTTTTTTTTTTTTTTTTCCATAAGGCTTTTCGCACTTAAAAGTATCAATGAGTTAAATTTAGGTCAAGACTATCTGTATCATACCTGGGTAAGGAGAGGACTTTTCTGTTTCAGAACCATGTCTCTCTTCTGTTGGACCTGGTGTTGGGGCAGAGTAAATTAATGAAGTCTTTTAAGTCAACAAAGGTTTAGGGGAGGCAAGAATCTCACCCAAAATGATCATATCTACACTTGACTTTGTTGGGAAGTCCTTTGCCTGTATCATGACTTGTACACAGCATAATTGTTAGGAATAGTGACAAAAATAGGGATCAGGGGCTGACATTTTCCAGCTGTGATATCTCCAAGACCCATGAGTTACACAGTGGCCTCAACTAGTAGCAGAGAGGCCAGTATCCCAGCTACGTCCCTCTCCAGTCGTGGATAACCTTGCACGTCTGGGTGCGGACAGTGACACACCCAGTCCTTCCGTGCTCTGAGCTGAACACAGCTCTGATAAGCCCAAGCCCACCATCCAGAAGACCTCAGCCACCACACAGGTCCATCTAGCCTCATCCGGTGCCTTGACCCTGAGCCAGACACGACGCCTAGGGAGAAAGCATAAGAAAGAGAACAAGGATGGGGAGATCTCCTCTCTCCCTGCAGCACAGAGCACCCATCGCTACTTACATATGGCTGAATGTGCTTTGGGCTGTAATGGGATCTTAAAACCACTCTGGCCTGTGAGAATGATCTGCCTCAGAAGGCTAAAAGATTGTGCTTGTTATCAAAGGGGATTCCTCCACACATATCTTCTTTCCCGTCTCAACCCCTCCTTCCACTTCATCCCAGTGGGAGTCAGCCCTGAAAACTCACCTCTGACCATTCCCCAGCCACCCTGGCCCCAACAGTCTTGACTACTGGATTGCTAGAACGTTCCCTGATTTTAGAAGTTAACTTTTACGCTGACATTTCCCACCAGCCCATGCCTCACACTCTACTGTTCTCCAGGTGATCCACCCCTTTCATTGTCAGCCATCTTCAAAGGATCTTGTATGTCAGAAGCAATTAAAAGCAAATAATAATGACAGAGATACCGACAAGTCGATTCTATGAGCCAGCTGTTCAGCTGTGTCAATAGATGCTACTCTTGGAACATGGATAGTTGCACTTATTATATCAGCTGAGACTTTCAACATATTTTTTTCCTCTGAGATACTCCTCTTTATAGCTTTTATTTTGTTGGATGGCTTCTTCAAGGTGCCTCTCTTCTTGCCCATGTTTTGCAGTCTCAGACTCTGCAAGGCCAGTGCTGGATCACTCGGTTAACTGACCTGCACGTTTGGGATTTGATGACTGCATCACTGTGGGAGATGATTGGGAAAAGCTTTTTAATCCCATTAGATGGTTTAGCTGGGGCAAACCTGGGCCACAAGGGCCTCAAGGAGAATTGATGCTGAGGATCCATAATCATGCAGAGGGGATGCCCAGGGCTCTCTTGGCAACATTCATACCTCATCCTGATGGCCCATGATAAACCAACACAAAGCTTGGTGGAGGTTGTTATGAGGAGACTGATGGGCCCAAGTGGACCAAGTCCCCACACCGCCCCACTCTCTCAAACTTGCAGACCCCCCTTGCCAAATATTCCCCTGTGAAAAACATCTCTCCATCAATCTGACCCCATCTCAGTAAACCTGGTCACATCTTTGGGTTGACATAATCTTTCCTTATTTTCATCTATTATCAGCAAGGACTGAAAGAGTCCTATTAAAAAGCAACTTTGTGCATGTGTGCGTGTGCTCAGAAGATAATCACTGGGACTGATTGACTAATAAACTCCTTTCTAGAGTCTGCTGATTATTCCTATGGAGGCGAAACCATGCTGATGAATTAGCAATGGATTATTAGGGTAGTCCATGTGTCCTGTCTGCAGGGCTAATTTTTCCTGCTGAGGTAACGTGTGTTTACCAAGCCAAATATTCAACTGTCTTATCTTTGTCTCCTTGTTTGCAGTAAAATAATTCAAAGCTTCCTCACCAGGCTGTGGTCATGGATAGGGGAATGATTGAAAGGCTGAGCTGGTTTGATGGACTGGGAAAAGAGGTTGTGTAAAGAACTTCATCTCAGCTCAAACACAAGACACCTATTAAATAAACCAACAACAAAGATAGACAAACCAACTCCCACAAAGCTCAAGTGCCATCTTTGGCTCTTCTGTTTAACAAGGAGACCTTGATCATGTAGGTCAGAGCTGTCACCTGGGCGTTCGATACACTGGCAAGGAAGCATAACACCAAGAGTGGTTAACTCGGGTACCAAGGCTGTTGGGAGTCCCGTAACACAACCAAGAGAACCAAGAGCAAGATTTGTACGTAGGTGAGACTTCTGTACCGAAGCAACTAACATTTTCTTCTGAGAGAAAGGGGCTCGTACAACTATATTCCTCTGCTCTGGTTCTGCAAGGGCAATGAGACTGGTGGACCACAAACAACCGGCCACGAGTGGACAGGACCAAAACAAGCAGAAGGGCAAGGCTGGGTAGGGAAGGAACTGAAGATTAATTTGGCAATGTACGATATCCTGACAGAGCCATGGAAACCACCAGGGCATAGCCCACAGTTGCCAAGTTCCTGCTCCCACACAGGTTCGAAATGGAGTTTCTGTCCCAGGACTGAGAACCAGCTGCTCCACCTCTGCAAATGAGCAAGCCAAGGGAAATTCAAACACTTTCCATTGGAAGGACACTTTTTCTCAACCATGTCTGGCTCTGAGCTCACCATACTGGAACTGTTTAATGTGAGTTCAGTGAGTTACTGAAATGATATTTTACAGAGGGTTGTTGTTTTGTTTTTTTTTTCCCACTCAACAAATTATCTGCCTTTGTAATGTCCTAAATCAATGTTGAAGCCATTCGCTCTCTTTTCTTGTCTTTCCAAAGCATGTGGAAAGCTTTTCAGGCTGTATCTCTTTCAATCTCAACTCTGTTGCAATGTTTGAATGGGCTGTGCCATGGATGACCACCTGGATCTATCCTCAGCCAAGTGATTACGTGGGACGGTGATGAGACCAGACTCAAAGGCTCCAATCACCAAAGTGCCAAAGTCCCCCTTGGCATTTTTCTCCATCCCAGTCTCTTGGTATTGGATTTAGAGAAGACTCGCTAAAGCAGGGGGTCAAATGAGAAGACAAACGATAGAGAATATGATGTGGGGAATAGTTGGGTAAGGGCTGTCTGAATAGCCCATGGTCCACTGTCCCATTCTGGATCTACCTGAGCTGGCTGTGTGGAAGGGCCAGAGATCCAGGATGCCCTGAGCACTGAGCCAGGGGATGCACCCTCCCCTCGCTAGCCCATGAACATGAGAGTATTTGCATTTAGATGGGAACAGTTATGAACTCAAACGGCCTTTTGTCTCCACACAGCTGCTGCACACAGCTGCTCCTTGATGCAAAAATGTCCCTTATGGTTGTTACACATCGGGGCCCTGCAGTCCTTCCGTGTCTTCCCCCATTCATCTGGATAAAAGCACTGGGTGGCAATGCCAGAGAGCAGTGAGATTTCACTGGGGACCCCTCTCATCGCTCTGCGATCTCAGCGCCACCGTGCCTGTGAACACGCCACAGCGTGTTGGAGGGGGACACTCTGCACACAGATTCAGACACCTAAACGTAAGCATTTCTGTGCGGTCTGGGTGCTTGATGCAGGCTGAAATGTAACGTGTGGTATGAAGGACGTGTAGGTTATCCACAGGGACACCACGCTACAAAGGTGCAAGTCTCTCAGGGTCTACAATCCTCATGCAAACACGCTCCACCCCGGACCCACCCCCTGAAGATCCTCTGCATCTCAGACACACCTGGGCAGCCCAAACACCACTAGACAGCTGTGTTTAAGAAACTGAGCCAAGCCCCTTATAAATACACACTTGAGCTTGGAGAACAATTCAGCTGAGCCAGTGTCTGCTCCAGAGGGAGCAGAACCTCTCGCCAAACTCCTTGGACTATACTTACAACTTCTACCAAATTCCAACATGACCTCCCATGCCTTGCTTCTAGGAGACACCTGCAAGTACAAAGCTAAAGCCAGTGTGTGAATCTGGAGCTGAATCTCTCCTGGAGTTCATTTAAAAAAAAAAAAAAAAAAAAAAAAAAAAAAAAAAAAAAAGAAAAAGAAAAAAAACATATTTCTTCTATGATATAGCAGCAGAAACATTTTTTTTTCCTGTAATGCCCTGGGAACTTGGGGTTGTGCAGAAAGAAAGCCCCTGGAAAGCGTAGCCCTGATCTCCCGAACTATCACATCGTTCCCTTGATGTCCGCAGCTGTGATTTCACAGTTACCCACCGCGGTGTCCAGAGGTTTCCAACAAGCTCTATGACCCAACAGGCCCGCAGGATAATTGCCCTCACCAAAAAAAAAAAAAAAAATTACCGATTCTCTGCAACTGAAACCTTTTGCTGGAACACAGTTGTTTGGGAGCGGTCAATGACTCACAGGCAGTGTGGGAGCTCACACTGTCCACTCTTGGAGCTGGGGACGGGATAAAATCTAAACATCTAACACGGGACTTTATTAGGGCCCATGAACCCTGTGATTCCCCAGTGGCTGTAAAACAAACCCTTCACCTGGTGGATTCAGGTTTGCATTTCCAACTCAGAAGCGGTAAGGAGGTGGGCTAGACTTAGCAGACAATATTCAAAATAGTTGGAATTTGGATGCTGAAAATCAGGGTTTAGTTACCAAAAAAAAGGCAATAAAGATCTCTGAATGTTCAGATATTTATGTGTGCAAGTTTAGCTGAAATCCTGAATCTGGATGCCTTTCCTTTCCGGAAACTGAAATATTTGTAATGGGAGATTTCCCCTCTCTAGGAAGTGTCTCCCTGTCCCTTGAAGGTTCACTGTCTATTTGTTTACCATCCTTATTTTAGGACTAATATTAACAGTATTATTGTCTTGGCAGGGATGGTTTTTTTTCCCCCTCAATGGTAAAATTGCATGTGAATTCTGAATTTTCCAGTTAATTGAGCAAGCTAAACACTGGCAATGCAACAAGCCCCTGTAACGTACATATGCTTTATTCCATTTTTCCTTGAGGTGTCCATATTAGAAGAGTCGTAAGGAAAAGACCAAAAATAAAAAGAAGATGCTGCAACTTGCAGGGTCATTTCTTGAGGGTTTCTCAAATCCTTTACATCTTATATTTGTCTGCATCTTGGGAGTTATCTCAGGATTCTCCAGAAGCAGTGATAGGTTTGAGGAAAAAAGGGTTCCAGCGGAGCTGGTTGGAAATGGGACCCTTGTTCAGCAGCAAACACCTAAAAATGGCCATTCTGGGATGGAAATTTCAGCCTTTCCCATGAAACTGGAAATCTTGGCTCAGGTTTAGGAGTTAAAGTGCAATGCTGGCAGCCTTGGCTACAGGAGGGGGACACAGCAAACTCAGGGCTCAGATCTGAAATGGAGCAACCCAGACAAATCCAGCAAAATCAGCTTGTTGGCCACCCCATCGTGGAGCCAACCCTGTCCCAAGGAGCACGTCAGCACTGATGGCTGGGGCTTCCCAGAGGGGAAAGACAGCCCATCCTCTCTATGATACAAAACCCATCAGCTGCCAGACAAAGTGCAATTGAGGGTCAGGTCCTTCTCTGGTGTAAAGAATTGTGGTTCCACCAACACCCAGCAGCAGAAAGCCGGTGGGACCACGCCAGTTTAGAGTCAGCAGGGAGCTGGCCCAGTATCCAAACATGCATTAAATCTCCATTTGGGCGATAGGATTTTATTTAACATATGTTTCTTCTTGACACAGTTTGTTTTATGTGAAAAAGCATTCACATTAGGAGCATCGGCGAGAGCAGCAGATGGATGTAAACAACACACTCAGCGATTGGTCTGCCCCCTGTGCTGGAGGGGACAGGACTGGTTGAGCTCTCGGGCTGAATAAAGTTCCATATTTTTCAGACAGGGCTTGCTTTCTGCTCCAGATTTGGGACTGAGTTGCCAGTCAAAATATATGTCAGGTGTGACTTCCACTGTCAGTTCTAGTGCAGTAAATTTCTTTTTTCACAAAAAAAAAAAAAAGAAGAAAAAAAAAAAAAAAAAAAAAGTATTCTCTCTCAGTTTGAACAGGGGCTTTGCAGGAGCTCTCTTCCCCATGGCTTAAAGCCAGGGATGGTGAATTTTAAGGCCCAAAGAAAAGTTCTTACCTAAATTCCACTTAGGTCTCCCAAGGCATTTCATTCTGTCCTTATGGCGACTAGAAACAAAGATTTTACCCATTTCCAGGTCTCCCCAGTTCCTTTCCTGACTGAGATTCCTGAAGATTTGAGAAACTACTCCTAACTCAGACATCCCCTAAAATTCTTTTTTTCCTCTTCCCTTGCAAGGGTTAAGAATAAATCACCTCTGAGTAGCTCAGCCACTTACTCCCAGAAACCCGTTCAAGCGGGACCTGCTGCCAGTGCCGGAACATATTTGTATCCCACTGTTCCCAGCCATGTGGCAGGTGATTCTTAGTCAAAACGAATTTACTTTACTCCTGCAGGACTGTCATCTAGTGTTTACTCCAGGACCTCAGGAAATATTGCTGGTCTGAGGTAGGGCTTGAACACAGGAACTACTCATTTACCATCTTGCACAGGGTGTTATAATTTTATTAAAACCTAGACAAGCCTGACACCTTGGTGACAGAATATAATTTCCCTAACCAAATGCCTTGACACCAAAAATTAGGTTAAATTGCATTATTTTAAAGGAGCAGATGGGAATGCTAAACATTTACCCAGGGAAACGCTTAGATTGCCACAGTCCATTACTGCCACGGCACGGCAGGGTACATAATGGCCTCCATTAGCGAGAGCAGAGCAGAAGGCACAGGTAAAAGCCCATCCCTGGGTGGTCATGTTCCTTCGCAAGAAATAGCTTTGCTCCTCCCCAGACACACCAGGCCTCGAGATGCTGGGGTAGAAGATCTGATTTATAGTGAGGCAGGGAAGATAAGAGGATAAGAGGTTAAAGTATGACCCGTGGGGTACCTCTCCTTTCCCTCCACACTGGTCCTGCAGCAGAAAGGGTCAGAGACAACTGCTTGGCCACGTACATCTTCAGAAATCTCCCACTTGTCATTGACTGAAGCCTTCGCAAGCAAATCTTCCATGTGCAGTTTAAGTCGAGGGCTACAGCAACGGGACTCCTGACCCACACAGTGTCCGCAGCTTTTTTTCAAGCCGAGGTGACAGCACGGACCCCAGGAATGAGAATTGCTGTCTTTCCAAGCTCTACGTGGCCAAGCCAGCCAAGAGACCGTGTCCTTGTCCCAGATGTCAGCAGCAGGTCTTCACTCTGGACCTTATATTCCCCATCCCCAAACAGCAGGATCCACACATGGATTTGAAAGCTTTACAAGGGTCAAACAAACTTTCACCTAGAGAATGGTTGGGTATTGGGGTGCTTAGATTGGCAGGTGAGAAATGGGGATTCTTGGCTTCTCTGTCCTATCATCTCTGATGAGATAAAATCTGGAGGAGATAGATATCTGACTTTCTAAGAAAGAAGGTAGTCATGCCTACTGCATCTAGGTGGAAGGGAGATACCCCCTGGAGGTTGGATGAGCATTTGTGTTCTTCAGCTCAGAACAGCTTGTTCCTTGTGTTAAACCCTGGCCTCGACTTTTGCACAGGCAACCATCAAATTTGTCCTTCACTGACTTAGAGACCATCAACAGGGGAAGAGTTGTGCCTCTGCAAGCTAACAAATTCTCATAGGAAGAAGGCATTAGATTGGGAATCTGAAGATGCCAGCCTTGGCTTAGCCACATTTGTAGTGCGACCGTAAATCCTGGCCCCCACCTGTAAAGTCACGAACACGTCACAGCAAAAGCCATACACCCAGAAAGCAAATGAAGCTTTATGCATGAGGCATTTACATCTCACATTTTAGCCCCCAGAGGGTCAGCAAACCAACCAAAACTCCACACGTGTGAAGGAGAAACTCACTGCTTCATCTCTCACATCCTTGGATCCTCATGGGTGGAGGGAGGGAAGATGCAGGTCAGTCCAGGGGGGGTTGCCTGCTCATGTCAGGGCTGTTCACCACAGCTCCTGCTTCCCGCAGTGTTTCTGGAGAGCATGCAGCTCCCCTTGTCCCTGATGACAGATTTGGGGACATATTCATGGAAGAAAACTCCATCAGGTAAACGTCAAGGCCACATTTTTGGCTCAGAAAGGTCCCGAGCTGCAGCCTGCTGGTAACTTGCTGGAGCCCTTTGGGGAAAGCATCACTCTGCGTTTGTGCTGTTCTTTGCCTTCGACATCTGCTGCCAGCCACTCTCGGAGGCAGGATATGTGGTGACCTGGTGTGGACAGGCTTGTCTGGTGTTGAACACGCCACAGTGCAAAGGAAGGACTGTTTTGTCCTGAGTTGAGGAACACAAAATGTTGCCTTCAGCTAGCAGCAGAGCCAGGTGCTGATTAAAGAGAAGTCCAAGCTTCCTCAAAGCCTCTATCCCCACAAGAAAAGCAGGCTGTTGTGCAAAGATCTCACCAGTTGTTGTCTTGCTGCTGCTACTGGATCAAAAACTCTTCCGAGTGCTGGATGGGGGTGTGAGTGCAGCCCACAGTCCCCCCAGTTGCAAACCTGCGGCTGCCAGCACTGCACAGGCTCTTCCATGGGGCTGGACAGGGGAGGGTGGAAGGGCTGGTGCTCCTGGGGGGTTGAAGCACATCTGCACACACTTCCCAAGCGGGCAGTAGTGGAGAAGCAGTACGGCTGGGAAAAGGGGAAGGCAAGCAAGAAAATGTGAGAAATCTCCTTCACCCCAGCAGCAGGGTCTGTGAAGAAAACACCCAGCCCCAGGAGCTGGGGAGGGATCTGCAGGTCCCAGCAGAGCCACAGCCTAGGGAAGGCAACTAGGTCAGGAAACGGGAGTCCTCTGCCCAGGGCTCTCTGCCACCGCTGGCAGACCCGCAGGTTTGTTTGGTTTTGTTTTTTTTTCCTCGAGGCATAGCTGAGCTCCCTGTGCCCATACACAGCACAGCTGCCCAAGCAAGGTCTGACCCAAATCATAGCTTAGTTTGAGCACTGCTGAGCTTTAATAACCTGAGAAAGCTGTTGGGCTTGCCAAATCTACTTCATTTCTGCCTCAGAGCTGTCTTGCAATTGGCTCCAACGATAAGCAGAGTGAAATCCATGCTGACACGTAACCCAATGTCTTTCCCTGGACAGTGAGTTTGCCACAACTTGGATCTTTCTAGTGGCACTTTTCTGAATGCTTTCCAAATCATCAGTGTGTTTTTTTGAATCAAGGACTTCATACTCAACTAGTTATGTCAACAGTTTTGGAGAAGGATGGCATATTTGACTCTCTGGATACTCTCTTGTCACACGTCCAAGGTCCCTCAGGACTTGCCAGCCCTATCCCTGACCTCAGGCACCATCAGCTAGAAGTCTCTGTGAAAAATAAAACAACCCAGGAAACCCAGGGCAATTTCTAGAAACGCAAACCCAAGTCCAAACTGGAGTAGATTGGACAATTTCTGCACACTCTGGAAAGCAAGGAGCGTTTAAGAAACAGTTGGGGAGAAAGCAATCAGGAGGACAACAACAAAAAAGAAAAGTGGATGTGGGGAAAAAAAAAAAAAACAAACTTGGTTTGCTGGAAACAGTAGTGGTATAGCTGGAAAGAGACCCCCCCAAGAGAGCAAACAGATGATGTTGAGCAGGAAGAGAGGGGAGAAAGCTGCATCAGAGAAAAAAAATATAGCAAGCAGACCGAGCGAGGGAAAGAGTGTGAGAGCCACAAAACAAGCAGAGAGAACACAAAACACTCATTAATTAGGGGGGGGGGGGAAATAATGTGCAACAAATTGCAGAGAGCATTGGCAATTAGCGGCAAGGAATCCGTTCCCTTCTGCACACAATAGACGCCAGATAAGAACATCCATTTCAGGATGTTTTGCTCAAGTATTGCTGGAGGGCAAGTCGCCATACCGGTGGGGGCATTAGTGCTGGCACAGCCTGCGCAAAAGGGAGGAAAGATTTGTCATGAGAGGGAACAGCTGGCTGTGGGGGCAGGGTGGGGAGGGTGGAAGGCACAGAGATTGGAAAAAAAACGTGGGTGGCAAAGGTTTTAAGAAAAGCATTCCCGTTCGATAACACTCCGAATGAGCTGAAGTATTTAAGACCCAGCAACATCAGGCACCTGCTTCCTCACTGGGGACCACACCTGGAGCTGATGCTTGGTGGCCCTAAACCCGTCTTGATGTCTACAGGGGTGACCCTCATGGCCTCGAACGATGCGGGACAGTGCGGGGTTGGCTACCCGTATTCCCTCTGAACTCCCTAAATAACTTAAGTGCTTTGTGCTGCAAAACTCTACAGAGATTGAAGGAAGCAGTTCTCCACCCCAACGGCTCTTGAACCAATCCAGGACACTTTCCACAGATTCAGCGTGAGCAAACTACCAGTGCCCCCCAGCAGCTGAAACCAGCACATTCTAAACGTGTGCAAGATCACTTACTACTGGGTGGTACCTCTTTAAAGCACAATAGCTCAATTGTTTTTGAGCATGTTGCAAGAGCTTGCTTCTGCCCAAGTTTTCTGGAAGATTCCCAGCTCTGTTAGTCATCATGGCCTGCAATGAAAGGTGGAGATGATGGGGAGGGTGTTTCTTCACTTCCTGCCTAGCAAAGGGATTGCCAAATTACAGCTCAGGATCTGAGTGTGGATGGTCAAGTACAGCTCATCCCCCAACTCTGATGTAATTTAATTCACTGATCTCAATACCCACACTTAGATATCTCCATGTAGTTGTCCAAGGGTCTAAGTACCCACTGCAGACTTTAGAGTCACAGAATTGTTTAGGTTGGAAAGGACCTTTAAGATCACATCCAACTGTTAAGCTAACACTGCCAAGGCCACCATTAAACCATGTCCCCAGGCACCACATCTACCCGTCTTTTAAATACCTCCAGGGATGGTGACTCCACAACTTTCCTGGGCAGCCTGGTCCAATTAATGCTTGACAACCCTCTTGGAGGAGAATTTTTTCCTAATTTTATCCAATCTAAATTAGATTAGATAATTAATTTTGATTTTATCCAATCTAAACCTTCTAAACCTTCCCTGGCACAACGTGAGACCCTTTCCTCTTGTCCTATCATGTGTTACTGGGAAAAGAGACAACACTCAGCTCTCTGCCCCCTCCTGGCAGGGAGCTGCAGAGGGCCAGGAGGTCTCCCCTCAGCCTCCACTTCTCCAGACTGAACCCCCCCAGTTCCCCCAGCCGCTCCCCAGCAGACCTGTGCTCCAGACCCTGCCCCAGCTCCGTTGCCCTTCTCTGGCCACGCTCGAGTCATTCAATGGCCTTTTTGGGGTGAGGGGCCCAAAACCGAACACAGTACTCAAGATGTGGCCTCACCAGTGCTGAGTCTTGCTGGTCACATTATTTCTGACACAAGCCAGGATGCCATTGGCCTTCTTGGCCCCCTGGGCACACTGCTGGCTCCTGTTCAGCAGCTGTCAGCCAACCTCCCCAGGTCCTTTTCCACATGGCAGATTTCCATCTGCTCTTCCCCAAGCCTGTAGCATTGCATGGTGTTGTTGCTACCCAAGTGCAGGACCCATCTCTGAGCCTTTTTAAACCTCATACAGTTGGTCTCGGCCCATCAATCCAGCCAGTCTAGATCCCTCCGTAGACCCTTCCTACCCTCTAAGAGATCAACACTCTCACCCAACTTGGTGTTGCCTGCTAACTTACTGAGGGTGCATTTAATCCCCTCATGGGATTGAGTTGACTGGAGGCCCCGTCAACACAGTCAAGGGATCCTGGAGACTCATTCTGCTGACCAGAGAGATCTAATTTGAAGTGATCTATAGATCTCCAGTAGCTACAGAGGAGCTTAAATACTTGTTGCACAGTTGGGCACATACCTAGGGCAGCTGGAGGCCAAGCAGGATGCCTCAGAGTGCTCAATGGCAACTGAACTGAGCATTGAGTTCACTCTCCATCCAGGGCATCCAGCGCCACTGGAGATGGTCTTGGTTGTACTATCTGACCTCCAGCATCTCCTCTAAAATGAGTCACCCCTTGTCCCACATCATATCTGCCACCCTTGAGCAGATGCTTTAGAAATAGAGAGAGTCTGAATGGTGGGAAGCACCCACATCTTGGGAAAAGTGGATGGCAGGAGTGGAGTGGTGGGAGGCATGGAGGAGGAAGAGGAGATGCAATAAAAGAACAGGCAGGGTTGGCAGTATGAGGATTGCACCTGAGGACAGTGAAGGAAGTGGAAGGCGTTGATGGCTGAAGAGGTGTCGTGGCGCTCAGGGAGTGACAAGGAGGTAAGGGATGGGGTAGAAGGTAGACAGGTCCCTGATTCTTGGAGAGTTTGGTAACCCTCGAGCCAGCAGAAAAAGTCAAACCCTTTGTGTGCTCCTCCCAGAGCTGCCATCCTCTCCAGGGTGGACATCAGTCTTAGAGCGAAATAAATAACCCACCTCCCTCACTTTTCAGTTCACCTTTCAGTTGTGTTCAGTGAGTTAAACACCACTGAAAGCCATGCAGACCCTGGAAAAGTGAGATAAAATTCTGCCCTGACTAAAGTGCAAGCGCAGGGACAAGAGGTCTCACTTAGGTGATTTGTCAAACGTCTTTGAAGACATCACTACTGCGGTATTGGAAGAAAATTACTGTCTCAGCCTGTGATTTTTTTCAAAGAGCATCTCCGAAGGTTTCATCTGTGAGATAAATGGTTGAAGCAAAGGGCTGGGGAGTGAGAGGAAGGAAAGAAAAACATAGTCTGGAGCATGAACGGGTTAGAGAATGGACAAGAAAGCAATGCCAGAGATAGAAACCATCTGAGCTCGGAAACACACCACAGGAGAGGCTGCACCAACGGGGCCATCAGGGCCGTTGTGATTTATAACAGGTAGGCAGCAAAAGTCTGCAGGTTTTCAGCAGGACTGGGCAAAGAACGTCCAAGACACAGAAATGACCTGAGAAGCCTAAATCTCTTTACAAAGCTGGTGTAGGCACCTATGCTGGTTTTTAATTGCGTTTTTAAAGACCTTTCTCCCTGGTCTTCAACAGTGCAGGGACATGAGGTCCTGAGGTGCTGAAGGAAACCAGAGGTGCTGAAGGAAAACAAACCAAACAAATTGAACAGTCCCTTTGAAACTCATTGGTTTGGGATATAACTGAATAAACTATTTATCATACAATTCCTCCCCCAAAAGGGGGAGACAGAAACATGAACTGAAGCAAGAGGCAAAGGAGAAGACACCAGATCTGTCTGTTTGGTAGAGCCAAACAGGATTTCAGATGCAAATACATTGGTGTTTGCAAATGAAAGTCTCACTGTAATTTTGTTTTCTAGGGAGAGGGCTCCTGTTTCATCTTTTCTTATTCTCGTGCTGGGAATTAATGAAATATCCAGGAAAACTCTTGCATTTCAAATATGAGTCTTATGCCTTTCGTTTTCCAATAACACAACTGTTCAACAACCGAAAATGGAAGGAATTAAATCCAAGCCAAACTGAACACCACATCTTATTTTGTTTCTAAATTTCTTAAAAAAAAATAAAAAAATAAAAAAAAAAAAATATCAAGTCTTTCCTTTTAAAGTTTAATTCTACTTTTGTATCAGTGCTATTCTGGGAAGAGAGTGTTTGGAAAACAGAGTTTTGTCAACCAGCCCATGCTACTGGGAAATTATTCCTTCGGCGCAGCTAGAGCAGCACGCTGACACTGAGAAAACCTCCTACATTAGATATTAGAATATGAACCTCACGCATGTGCCAGATATCTGGTTACCATGCATCTTTTTACCTCTTTTCTTGATTTTTTTTTCAAGTCCTCTATCAGAGATGCCATTCACTTTTCAATTAAATATTTCATTCAGGAGCAATGGATTCTTTTTTTGGATAAATATCTGTCACTGCCTCCTATCAGCAGTAATTAAAGTCGTATGATGCAGCTCTCAGCGTCACAGGTGACGAGCGGTTCGTGGCTGTTGTTGATGGGTAACAAATTCTTTTGGGGAAGGAGCTGACAGTTACTGTACTGACATAAACCACCACCAGCTCCTGGATCCTCCCAGGACAGAGGTGCCACTGGCACCCACTATCACATTGTTCCTGGGATGCAGCAAGTTATTTACATCAGCAGGAGCTACTGATGCCAGAGCTGGCAATAAAACCTGTCTTAATAAGATCACCCTCACCCTCAGGGCAGCCTTTCCCTGGCCCCAGCCTCCTTCACTTAGCACTGAGTCCAGAAAAACTCTGGTTTCTCTTGCTCAAAGTTTCTCTGACCTTCCAGCTCCACCTCATCACCTTCCACACCAGCCGCATCGTGCATCCCCATCCAACCCAACCCACTTCCCCTGCCCAGGTTGCTTATCCCATCACTCTGGCTCTGCATTGCTCAGATATAAATATTTATCTGTCCCTATATATATCTATTAGGCAGATATAACTGAGCTTAACTGACTTACATATTCATGCAGAAGAGAAGGCGGCCGTGACATCCAGCTATTTCATCACAGATCAGCCCACTGTTTTCCTACAAGTCCCCAAAACACCACGCCCCAGGGACTGACACAAGGAGAAACAGGCCCCAAAAATTCCCACCCAGACAGAGAAAGGAAAACTTGGATGCAACTTAGAAGAGCTGATGACTCGCCCTGTCACTGTTTCTCAGACTAAGATCCCATCCTCTCTCCCTCCTGCTGCATCTAAGCTCCTCCATCACTGAGGAACTGATAGACCTTATCCTAACCCATATCCTACCTGCAGCATAGACCTGCCTTAGGTACATCCCCAGCTCATGGTAAGGAGGTGGAGAGGCTCCGTCTACTTTTGATCTCAAAGCGTGTGAGACTCCCCCTCTGCAGGAGATTGAGGGGAAGGGGATGAAGTGACAATCCCAGACCACCCTCCAAAAAGTACGTGCTAAACTTAGTCACAGTGCAGCCAATGAGACTGGAAATTTATTAACTGCATTCCCTTCAGTCTGCTCCATACATCCACACACCACCACACGCACCAGGCACCCTTCCACCCCCAGACCCGCCTGCACAAGCCACGCCACGCAAAGCACACAGGCACCCTGCTCTCTGCTCCCAGCACTGCTAAAGACCAGCTCTGCCTCCAGAGCTTAAACAGAAGTCAGAGCGTGGAGGCCAAGCAGCAGAGGTGATGGGTCTCATTTTTATTCCAGTTCAGTTCAGCATCCTCAAGAAGCAAAGCCACGCACAGGCACTGATAGTGGATTTCATACAAAGTAATCAGAACGCAATAATATTCTCCACAGTAACCGTCCTGGCAAAAGCCTGGGAGATGTTGACATTATTTGCATCTTTATTGTTCCTGAGGAGTAGAGCAATGATGTCGCCGTGTTTTGACTAAATAGACAAAGAGAGATGTTTTGTTGCTTCCTTGAGTATGGAAAGATTAAGCCAAATTACACATTCGCTCCGTCTCCCCCGTTCACACACACGGATTCCGCCTTTACCGAAATTGCAGAACCGCCCTGCGAGTTATTTAAGGTGGACATTAACAGAGTGAGTATCATCTGCACAAAATGGAGACGAATGCCGCCCACCAAGGAGGATTATAATGATTTTGTCTAGATGGGTTGAGAGTGGGGGTGCACAGGAGGTTCATGTCACCCCAGGAGGCCTCACAGTCCCAGCCCCAGAGAAGTTCAGTGTGCCAGGCTGTGGGCAGGTTGTGAGAGGGAGCTGGGGAGAGGAGAGGAGAGGAGAGGAGAGGAGAGGAGAGGATCACAATCCAGCACACTCCCTGGGCAGACCAAACCACTCCCTCCAAAATCGCAGTGAGCTTTACAAAGCAGGTCCCATCCTTCCTCCCCTCCTTTTTTTGCTGTTCATGTCCTCAGACAACCCAGACCTCTGCAGTTCCCTTGCCAGGGAGAAAATTACAATGTCACTCTGGCTGTCAGGCTTCTGGCTTGGCACTGGCAAGCAGCCAGAGGAGGAGGAGGAGAAGGAGGAAGAGCAGTGGGAGCAGGCAGGGGGAGGGTCAAGGGGGTGAAGAGGAAGGCAAGCAAAGGTTTGTGCAGTAAAGTGGGCAACAGCTGCTGATGCAAAATACGAATGGCAAGGGGCCAGCATGAAGGATGTGTTTTGCTCTCTGGCCTTCCCACCTGGAGGGAAGAAGGAACTATTGGTTGAGTGTCTGGAAAAGAAAATTAAACTCCAGGTGGCGAGGCTGGCTGAAGGCAGCCCACATTAACTGGGCAAAGGTGGCACCAGGTCTTCCCCAGTTTGCTCAGAAAACTAACCATCCTTAATCTAGTTTTGAGGGTGCTGAGCAGTGCAGTCAGGATCTACGCAGAGCCTAAAGCTGGGGTAGCGATCGGGTGGGATGGATGGACTTCTGGGACTATTCTGGGCTCAGGAAAAGGATTCCCAGCCCGCATGGTACCTCTCCACCTTCCTCTAACCCTCCAGGCTGGGCATTGTGCACAAGCAGGGTCACGGCCCAGCCTGCACTGCCTAAGAGCACAACCCTCATGTGCACCCAGAGCACACCGAGGGATGGCGCGAGCTGGGGTGATGACTCCTCATCCCACCTTGGCAGGGCCGGTGCAGAGGTCCTCCCTCACCGACCTGCAACTCCATCCCTCTGCTGATGCCCTCCCCAAAGGACCTTCCCTCCAGTCCCCACAGGCTTCCCCTCCGCCAGCTGCAGCTCCCCAGCCTCGGCGGGTGCAGATTGCTCAACGCTCCATGTAAACAGTGTCCGCCCGCCTGTGCATCATGAATCTCTTGCTCCGAGCACAGCACAGTCCCGCTTCTTTCCGGCCTTCCAGGTGATTTATTTAAGCTCCTGTCACCCCACTAGGAAAGAGGCTTTGCTAAGGCTTAATGCATGGCAACAGCTGATCCTTTTTCCACATCCAGTCTTCTCCTTCCGCAATTTGCGGCACAAGTTTCTCTCTCTCCCTCTCTCCGTGTCCTCCAGAGGTTTTCAACCTGTGGTTTTCTAGGGATCTGATCAAGATGCCCAAGAAAAGTATGTTCAACTTGGAGGTACTTATGGGTTTGCCTTTTTATTGTAGCATATTGGGGATTCACAAAGAAAAGGGTTGAAAACTGCAGGTGTAAATGATTTCCTCTTGGCTTCTTTCACATACCTCAAGAAGTTTAGTGAAGCTTCCTAAACCCATCGCAGGGTCCAGCTGCACCTTGTCCTCATCCCTCAGGTATCAGCTTGACCTCTCTCTCTTCTTCTGCCACCATGGTACCCCAGGGAGGGAGGAAATAAAAAGAAATCCATGTATATTCCCCGTGATACTGCCTCCAGAACTTGTTCCTGTCTGAGTTGCATCCCACCACTTTTCAAACATCCTGCAAAACAAGGAGAAACTCCGTTTTCTCAGGCTGAGAACTGGCTTTGTCTGCTGTGTCCACTCTTCGCTCCACCCTGACATGAGAAACCAAAGACAATTAAGGGTAGTTAATGGCTCTCCGGCCAGCGCAGCCACACGCTGCCAGGGTTACTTCATTTTTCGCTTTCCGCCCTGAAGGAACTGAGCTGACACCAGTTAATGCTCATTTTCTGACTTCCCCCCAATTTCAGTAAAAGCAGGAACAGACAGTGCTGGTTTTGGTTTTCCTGTTCAAACGAAGTCGGAGTCTGCTAACTCTCCCAATTGCAACCACATCCACAGCGTAGAAAATCAACCTCATTTTCCACAAAAGCAACGGAAAGGTGGCTGAAAGCGCCACCAGAAGCGGACCCTCACCTAGCAAGGAGGCACAGAGGCAAGGATCAGCTTTAGGTCCTTGTTGTATCAGCTTTTTCATGATAAAAAAATAACAGTAGGGTGATGGGTGATGTTTATGGGATGGCTTTGCCTTTGAGTCCTCCAAGGCTTTCCATTTGTCAAGCAACATGTTCCCACCTAGGGGAGGAACCCAGCACCAGACGAGAGGCTGGTGAGGAACCTGAAAGTGCGGGGGCAACCACCTGATACAGCCCAGCTGGGATGTGTGCACATAAATCATCCCATGGGAGAGGGGTAAACCTGGGAGAGGGATCCACTGCCCTGAAATAGCTCACCTTGGAAGGATCTGAAGAACAGATGTGTGGTGAGAAATCCAATCTGTTTTGAGCAGGGAGCAAACGGGAATGGCTGCAGAGATGGCCCAGGGTGCTGGCTTCTGTTGTGGGGTGCAGCATCTCTAGGGTTAATGGCACCTGAAAGGTTTTTTTTCACCCCACTTCAGTCCCTGAAGAATGATTGCTCTCTTCTGTAGATAGGAGATCAGACCTAAGCAAGGAGCGCTGCATTTTCTGCTCCCACCACCACCACCTCCTCCCAGGATTTCGGAAGGCTTTCAAACAGCCCAATTTTGTCATTAGCTGCGGAGAAAGAAAGGTTAGTTGCTTCTCTCCCTGGGTTGCTGCTGCTAGAAGGCTGCTCACGGAGGCAGCAGGCACAAAGCCACTGTTGGCAGCAGCTGCTTTCAAGTGCCACCGAGGCTTAGTGGAAAATGGGGAATGAGACTCACTAATTAGACAGATAGTTAACTTAAAGCCTCGTCACAATCCTGTTTTACCAGGATGCTTTTGTTGCTCTCCTCAGGTGAAGCTCACCCCCAGCGTAAGAGCTTGCATCAGGTCTGTGCACAATTTCATCCTGAATTTGAAAACATAATGAGCGCACCAAACCCCTGCAAGTGTGGATTTCCCTCTCATACCTCCCAGTTTACTAACCCCTTTCCACCTCAGCAGGACCTCCTGCCCAACTGTTGCACCCCATCCAACAGTGAGTTTTTAAATAGATGTCCCATTCAACCCAAGGAACAGCCCCTCATGAATATTTTTGAATGTGCAAAACCCAGACATAAAGTTCCCCTTCTCTGGGGTTGGAGTTCTGAGCTTGTAAATCTTAATTTTCTTGTAATACTTAATTTTCAGACTTAACCAGATTTTCAGCATCTCCATTTACAATTTCCCTGCTCTGAGCCTCCTGGAGAGGAGCCTGATGCTTTCCCCACATAGCCACTGGCATGGGGAGAGCTCTTAGCCTCTGTGCTCACCTGGCCAGCCCTCTGACCAACTGCAGTGTGGTGCCCACATATCTCGCCAGCTCTGCTTTCCTCAGCAAGCTATCCCAGCAGCAAGTCCAAAGCTAGAATTGGGCCAGACGTGTTTATCTACCTCTAATATCATAGAATCATAGAATGGTTTGGCTTGGAAAGGGACCTTAAAGATCACCTAGTCCCAATCCCCTGCCACGGGCAGAGACACCTTCTACTAGCCCAGGTTCTTCAAAGCTCCAGACAACCTGGCCTTGAACCCTTCCAATATGAGGGCTTACCAGTTCCAGACACTTGATTTGAGAGCTGCACTTGTACTCATGCCTCACGAGTTTGGATCCTCTCCTTTTTGAAGCGTTTCTTATCCATAGCAACAGCAAGGAGACCAGGGGCATCTATCTGCCCTGTGTTCCAGCGTGACCAGATCCCAGTCACCTCCAAACCAGTAACTTGGCTGGTGCAACAGCTCTCATGGGATGCGCCATGGAAGTCTCCCCAACCACCCAACTGCTGGGGGGGGTTACAGCATTGCAATGACCTGTATTTTAGGCTATTGGTTTCACACGGTCACTGCTGAACCTACTTGACAACCAGGGTAGCCTGCTCTGCTTCAGGTGCACCAGCAGCTCTGCTGAGCTGTCTGGGTTCCTGAGGTCATTACTGAAGAACAATCAGCATGGTTTAGTTCATGTTTTGGTGGGCTAAAATGAGGAAAAATAACAACAGACATACCTGTTTCTCCCCATTTAAGATAAACGATGTGCTGGAGACACCAAAAGCAACCACCTACCCATGGTCTTGGGTGAAAACACCCTGGAAAAAAGCCCTCTCCTTGTATTACAGCTCATCTCCTGCTCATCTCCAGAGAGACATGGCAACAGGAGAACTCACAGGGCTTTAATGTCACCGGCTTGTGACACAACCCCATCTGTGCCCACCACACACATCTGCATCTCGGTAGGATCCAGTGGGGTTTAGGTGCCTTAGCAAAATTGCATCCCTTTTCTTTGTGACCAAATCTAGGGGGCTTATAAAAGATTTTCTTCTAATTGGCTGTCAATATGATGTCCTCCAAAATCCATGGGACACCCGGGGAAAAGGATCCTCAAATGCTGAGTTCTTGCTGAATGTCAGTATCAGCCACCATGCCCCAAGGGACTGACCCTGTTCAGGTCTCTAAGAAGTTGGCTTAGTTAACAAGAAACACGTTAGAAAAGCCTTCCCTGCTGAAACAGGGTTTAAATAGCAGCATTTCTGCACTTCTCGGTGACATCAGGGATGGTGATTGTGGGGTAGGGGGGTGATGAGAAAAGGTTTATGATTGAACTGAGGAAAACCATTCTTTTGGACCTATCTGAAAGGTATACTTTTCAATTTTTCACTGGCAAATAAATTGAAGAAAAAAAAAAAAAAAAAAAAAAAAAAAAAAAAAAGCCCATTTTGTTTACCTGGGAACTTCTTTCCATTTAAAATACATACTTCTGTGTTTTAAGTTGAAGTGAAGCAAGTTAAATAATGTTTCAAACAGAGACATCAAACTGTTTGGGGGGGGGTGGGGAAGTAAATTGAAGCTTTTCTTTTTCAGAATTGTCTGTTTTGGTTATTTCAACCCAAACAACGAACCAAGATTGATGTAAAGCCACAGCATGTTGCAGGTGACCTGAAAGTGTATCTTTCAGCGTAAAAAAGTTCCAGGTGAAAATGTTTTCCTGGCTTCAGCAACAATTGATTCATGAGCAGAATTAGGATTTAAAGCTTGGGCCACACAGTTTAATCCACTCCCCACAAACCCAGCCAAATCTGCTTCGAGCATGACTGGGGTGAAGGAGAAGGGGGGAGCGGAGAAATCTGCAGGGGAAATACAAGAGCAGCTTTAGAAGGCTCTGGCATCCACTTAACTTGAAAATGAGAAAGAAAGCAGTGTAAGACCAGGACAATTAGTTCCTGAGCATCACAGACCTTTCCAAAAATGAAAGACAGCAGGGGGAATTAATGGGCCTAAATGCAACCCAGTAATTAATTGATAAATGGTATTAGAGAGTTTTCTAAAGAGGAAGACTCCAACGTGACTTATCTTCCCAAAGGCAGAAGACAATTTCTCCCTCCTTTCACCTTGCAGATAAGGACAGAGAACAGGGATCTTTCAGTTTTGAAGCTTAAGAGGAATCTGGAAGTTGAAGGCAAAAGAGAAAGGAAAAAGTCCCACGCAGTAGGAGGGAACAACACAGGGGGCTGTTGTTATTGACTGAGCCGCCGATGCCGGAGGACTCCAACTATTCACCACCCAGTAATTCCTCTTGCAAAGGTGGGAGCAAAGCAAGAGGTAAAATGGGAGTGGGAGCAAAGTGAGTGCTGCTGCAAAGGCAACAGGATTATACCTTGCAGGGAAGAGGGCACCCAGGGGCCGGGCTGGTCCACAGCTTCCCACATAAGTCCCTTTGCCTTCTGCACTAGGCACCGGGGCAGGTCTGCGGTGTGGGACCACTTCTGTGTGCTACAGCCGCAACTTCCCAGCCAGCCCCTCAAACGTGTGCATTGCCCCTTTTGGACGAGGCAAAGCCCAGCTGTGGGCTCTCCATCTCCTCTCCTTGCCGCCTCCATGCCGGCTGTAAGGTCTCCTCTGTGCTTCACCCCAGCCAAGATGCTCAAGCCAACACCCCCCACAGACAATCTGCAGGGTCCACCATCTTCTGAGACATCCTGCCAGCAGCTCCGTCGCTGCAGGTGCCCAACAGTGCAGCAACGATTTTTTCAAGGCTGAATAAGCCCAATAATTGAGATACTTCCCTCCTGCCCTGCTAGACACTTATTATTAACAACCACATTGAATCCCTAGGTGGAATTAACTGATAGATGGGAACACATAAATTTCAGTGTCTATGTGTAGGTGTCTACGCTCCTGTCACAGCCAGTGGAGACCAAAGGCTCAGTTCAGTTACCTGAAGTAACTGAGAGAGTTGGGGGGTTCAGCTGGAGAAGAGAAGGCTCTAGCGAGACCTTAGAGCGGCCTCCCAGGGCTGAAGGGGGCTGCAGGAAAGGTGGGGGGGACTCTTGAACAGGGGGGTAGGGATAGAACGAGGGGTTACAGTTTTAAACTAAAAGAGGGTAGATTTAGATCAGATCTAAGGCAGAAATTGTTCCCTGTGAGGGGGGTGAGGCCCTGGCACAGGCTGCCCAGAGAAGCTGTGGCTGCCCCCTCCCTGGAAGGGTTCAAGGCCAGGTTGGACGGGGCTTTGGGCAACGTGGGCTAGTGGAAGGTGTCCCTGCCCGGGGCAGGGGGGTGGGACTGGATGATCTGTAAGATCCCTTCCAACCCAAGCCAGTCTGGGATTCTAGGCATCTTGTGCCATCCGAGATGCCCAAAGGTAAGAAAGACATCTGCATCCTTCAGGAGCAGCACATAGCAGACGCATGAGTTACACCAGGGTGTCAGCGTAAGATCTAGATGACTGATCTCAGTTGACACCAGCTTCTCAGTAGGCAATGGCTGTCCCCTTTAGTCTTTTTAATGTGTGCTAAACAGCAACTCTACTCCATGTCGACAAGATTATGTGCAGCGTGAGATACCCAGCTTCCTCCAAAAGAGACAGGCCCAGCTTGGTTTAAGGAGGAGAGGCAAAATTTGGGCAGAGCAGCAGGAGAGAAGGAGCCACCCTTGCTCATGGTCAACCCAAATGGAGTGAAGAGGCACAGCTGTTTGCTGGATTCCTCCCAGCCTTAGGGGCAGGAGGGTAAGAGTATGGTGAGGCCAGGCCAGATGGGTCAGCAGGGTTGGGACAAGAGCCAAATTGCCCTGCCCATACCACGGTCCAGCTCTGTGGTTTGCACAGAAGCCCTTGATCCTCACATGGAGACAGCTCATAAACCCACCCATTCAGACCGGTCCTGGAGCAAAACCATTTGCTGCCACAGTGTCATCCGAGAAGAGAACTTGGTGGAGTGATTTCAGCAGAACAGCCAGGTGAGACCCAAAGACTGGCAATTTCATAGTGGCCTCCAGAACCACCTCCAGAGTATCACAGACCCTGGCTCGATTTCCCATCCCCTTCAAAGACTCCTTTGCAGGAGATGACCTGGAGGTAGGCACAAGCACAAGGGGTGCAGTGTGCTTGGAGGGTCCATTCTGTTGGACCCACACATTCGAGGTGTCTGGCTGCCCTTGCCCCTAGCTAGGGTCCTCCTCTGCTCTTCCTGCAGGCTCTACTCATGCAGAGTTCCCCCCCTGAGCTGTGCAAGAAGCTTTTCTGTTCTTGGAAAGCAAGAAAGGGCTGTGAGGCAGCACAATGCATGCCCAGGTTTTGTTCCTACATGGACCATAGGATTTAGCTATGATCTATTTCTCATTCTGGGAACTGGGAAGGTCTTGGCTTCCCCATCCCAGGCACCATCTCTTGTCCTGTGAGCTGGTGATGGTGAAGTAAGGTCCATGACTGGAAATTCATCAAGTATTTACCTGACACCCTGACTCTTCCTGGAGCAGTTCCTCCATTCCCAGGCCCGCTGGGCAGCAGGCAAAGAGAACAGCTGAGCAGCTATTCATTCCTGTCATGAAAATAGGTGTAATCTCCAGCCAACGCGCCAAGCCAATTCAGCAAAAACCTGCACAATTGCCCTGAGGTGAATCAATAGCCCCCCAGCTTCATCACTGGAACAGGTCACCTGCTTATCAAGGGAGAGCTGAAATCATTCACAGGACGCTTGTGGTTTTACTGTCCTTGCGATGGCTTTCCTGAACTCTATCCAAAGCAGAGACATGTCATTTAGATTCTATTAAAACAAAAGTGCACGTCTGCACACACGGGAAGAGAAGGAGGGAAGAGAAAAGAAGGAAGGAGCTGAATGTCCTTGAGGTTGTGTAATCTAACAAATCACGGAGAAGCCATTAGCGCCGCGAAATGACAGGAGGCAAAACAAGGCAGAACGTTAAGCGCCCGACGCTACCAAATCCATCAGCTGCCCCCCGTTATTCTGATGGTGTGTCGGTGCAGCGTATAATCATCAAAATTGGTATTCTGCTGCAAACCTTCCGTCTCCTGCTTTCAGTCCAGGCTGAGTTTTGCTGGTCATTAGGGATCAAGGAGAAAGTACAGGGTCCACCTCACATCAGTTCTTGCACAAAATCTGCTCAGCCCTCCTTCATTGGCAGAGTAAGCAAATGCAGTAACTCCTGTTGTGTGCTTGCAAAGAGGGGAAATAACTGGGACAGAGACTTAATCAGCCCTGAAGTCATGAAGACTTCAAGTGTGATGTTAATTTGGAGGTAGATGGTGACACAGCTAGCAATCTTCAAGGCCTTGGGGCTGGGTCAGCATTTGGCAGAGTCCTTGTGTTGTTTGCAGACCTGCGATGGTAAAAAAAAGTGAATCACCTCCATAAGAGCCAGAACGAGCTGAGCATAGCAGATGGGGTCACCCACACACATGCACAGATCGTTGTCACTCAGGGGAAAGGGGCCGAAAGGGGCTCTGAGGAGTCTTACAAGGAGGAACTGGCTCTCACTCTTCATGACATTTGTGTCTCCAGCATTGACTAGGTTTTGTGAGACTCCCTTGTTGAAGCTGGCAGGGATGTTAGAATTGACCAAAGTTCCATCACCACCAGCCTTTTCCTGGAAAGAAAAAGAAGAAAGGCTCAGAGCAGACACTCCACACATCCAACGGAGGGCCTTCCCAATCAGCACCTCTGCAGTTCTTGGGAATGGATGAAATTCACGTTCTGCCTTGTCTCATCCAGAGCGTCACAGAACTGTGCAGCACCAGAGGATCCCGATCAGAGGCAGGACAACCCCATGGTCATTCCCTGGCTCTCAAGGGGAGACCAGGATTGGAAGCTCTACTTGAAAGACCTCCAAGGACCTCTGTTCTCTAGAGGTTATTCAAGGGTCTGGAGCACATGTCATACGGGGAGCGGCTGAGGGAACTGGGGGTGTTTAGTCTGGAGAAGAGGAGGCTGAGGGGAGACCTCATCGCCCTCTACAACTCCCTGAAAGGAAGCTGCAGAGAGCTGGGTTTGAGCCTCTTTAACCTAGTAGTAAGCGACAGGACAAGAGGGAATGGACTCAAGTTGCACCACGGAAAGTTTAGACTAGATGTCAGGAAGTGTTTCCTTCCAGAAGGGGTTGTTGGTTGTTGGAATGAGCTGCCCAGGGAGGTGCTGCAGTCTCCATCCCTGGAGGTGTTTAAGAGTAGGGTTGATTTAGCGCTTCAGGATATGTTGTAGTTGGGAACTGTCAGTGCTAGGTTAACGGTTGATGATCTTGAAGGTCCTTTCCAACCTAGACAATTCTGTGATTCTGTTATCAAGGTCCAGGTAGCAGAATTCAGACCCATTGTGAAGCTACCAAGAGCATTTCACAGAAAAAAAAAGGGCCAGCAGTTCTCAAAGCTCTTTTTACACCAAGCTTTTGTCTGAATAGTGTCGGAGATCCAGCATGTGGGCATCCAAAAGGGCGGTCATGCCACTTTTACCTGTGCTCTTCCATCCTCAAACCCTGCCACAGGACATTCCCAGTGTGCTGCTGGGCATCTGAAAGGGACGGCATCATCTGGATGTTTGGAATGGCCCAGTCTCGGCTCTGCAAGTCCTGGAGAAGATCCTGACCCTGAGCTGAACATAGAGCAGAGCTCAGTTTAGCTGTACTCCAGGGCCTGTTCTCTAACAAGACAGAGCAGAAAAGAAAAGCAGCCATTTCCCATCCCAGAAAACAATGTCGGTTTTGAAGTTCAATGGAGAAAGTTCTCCAACCAATTGTCTGCTGGGTTTTTTTTTTTAAGTATTGTGCATGTCACTCAGTGCCAAGGATTTCAAAGTGTGTCATTGTTGATTTTCTTTTGTCATTAACTGCCAGGTTTGGGGGGTGGTTCAGAGCTAAGCCAGAGGAAGATCGGAGGCAAAGCTGACTTGATTAAGACTGTGTTTTGAAACCTTTCTGCATCTTGTTTAAATTGATTTTCTTCTTCTTCTGCTCTAAAAGGAGAACAAAAAAAAAAAAAAAAAAACAAAAAAAAAAGAAGCAGCTCCATCCCAGGAAACATCAAAGGGAACTGAGCTATTTTCACTGCTGGTATAAAAACGAAAAACATGCAAATACGAAACTGCACGACTGATGCTAATAAAGTGCCCGGGAACAGAGCCCTGTAGAGACAAGGCACAGGAATGGATGATAATACCTTGACTCAGTCCTGAGAGGCTTGCAATACAAAAGCTTCACATGTGCAAATCCCTCCTGGGAAAGACCGTTGAGAAGACTGTGTGGTGAAAATATCATGCCAGGAATGATTTGAAACTCAAATAATGACTAAACTTTGTCTTGTGGTCATGCCTTTTCTTTCTGGAAAGGGCAATCAGGGGGAGAAAACCCAACAAAATGAAGCAGAAGAAAAAACAGTTGAAAAAGCCACCTTGATTTTTATGCTCAGGAGAAAATTAGGCTCGTTATCCAAGCTGTGACTCATTTTGGATTCACTAAGCAAAGCCAGCAGAGTGGTTTGACAAGTTGGTCTCTGGCCTTTGGTCACCTCAAGTCCAGTGGAGACAAGGTGCCTCCTGTCACACGTTCCCTGGATGGCACCCGCACCTCTGTCCTGCATGTTTGACCAGATGTATACACTCAGCTCAGGTCCTGCCCCAACACATACACCAGTGGCTGGAGATCTTCACACGGCAGGAGCAGTCCTGATGGGGCCACCATGTGAGAGCGGGTCCCAAGCTCTGGACACCCTCTATTTCAGTCCTGCCATGGTAGGTCCTGACCCGCAGCTGGAAACTCTGCCTTGCCCTTCCCCTTGTGCTTTCTGCTCTTCGTTACTTTAGCAGAGTCTTGCTGTGAATCCAGAAGGGTAAATTCACACCTTGCTAGAAAATTAGTCCTAAAGCTGTATCAAGCTGGGATTGGTAAGGTGACTATTTATAAATGAAAGGGTCATCGCAAAGGTGCTCACATTCCTGTTCCTCATATACAGCACTGACCACAGAAATAGCTGGCTTCTCACAATGAAAGTGGATGTTGGCACCGGGGACTCCTCCTCTAGACATTTACAGGTTCCTCTTAGATCAGTCCTTTTGCACTAAGATGGCTTAAGGACTCTCTTCTTGTGCCTTCACCCATTGTCTGCCAACCACAGCCAGAACCAGGAGGGCTGAAAATGGACCATCCTTGCTTGAGGAGAGCCACAGAGATTAAATATATTAAATATATAATAAATTAATAAATATATTAAATATATTCCTTCTCAGACCAGTCCCAAAAGCTGTGTCTGCACTTGTGAACTGAACACTGGGCTGAACCCAAGCTGCTGAATTGTTAGTCCTGCCTGACCCACGTCTGGCCTTAGCACAAAGCATTATAAGATTCTTGCATAGCTCAGCCACTTATGTGGCCCATGAATCATCCCGACAGACAGTTTGCTGATGGCCACTTTGTTTTGAAGGTAGGAGAATTTAATAACACAAATGAAGACTGCTCTGTGCCATTGGCCTCAGGACTCCCAAAACAGTCTCAATCACAGAATCACTGAGGCTGGAAAAGCCCTTGCAGCTCCTCCAGCCCCACCATGACCCTCCCCCTGACCGTTCCCAACTCCCCCAGATCCCTCAGCGCTGGCTCAGCCCGACTCTTCAACCCCTCCAGGGATCCCGGGGACTCCCCCCTGCCCTGGGCAGCCCATTCCAACGCCCAACAGCCCCTTCTGCACAGAAATCCTTCCTCAGAGCCAGCCTGACCCTGCCCTGGGCAGCTTGAGGCCATTCCCTCGGGGCCTGGCGCTGGGGCCTTGGCTCCAGAGACTCATCCCCCCTCTCTGCCCCCTCCTGGCAGGGAGTTGCCGAGGGCCAGGAGGTCTCCCCTCAGCCTCCTCTTCTCCAGACTGAACCCCCCCAGTTCCCCCAGCCGCTCCCCAGCAGACCTGTGCTCCAGACCCTGCCCCAGCTCCGTTGCCCTTCTCTGGCCACGCTCGAGTCATTCAATGGCCTTTTTGGGGTGAGGGGCCCAAAACTGAACCCACTCAGCGAGGGGCGGCCTCACCAGTGCCGAGCCCAGGGCTCAGATCCCTTCCCTGTCCCTGCTGGCCACGCCAGTGCTGACACCAGCCAGGATGCCGTTGCCCTCCTTGGCCCCCTGGGCACACTCTGGCTCATTCTCACCCCCCCAGTCCCTCTCTGACCGGCAGCTCTCCAGCCACTCCTCCCCAGCCCTGTAGCCCCCCTGGGGGTTGTTGTGGCCCAAGGGCAGAACTTGGCATTTGGCCTCATTGAAACTCATACCCATGTCACTTTTCCAATAAACGTGAAGAAACAAACAAATAAAAAATTATAAATAAATAAATAAAGCGCATTATAATCTACAAGCATAAAGATGACCGAAGCTCCTTGCTCTGCAAGCCTCGGGATCACAAAGTGCAGGAAGCCACTCAGTCACAATGGGCTCCTTCGGACTGAAACAGCTTCTTTATTAATTATTATGCAAACTCAATGAAGATAAAATGGCCTCTTTCTGACAAAAATTTCATTTCTTTAAAGCACCTTTGGGTACTAAAGAAGAGGCAGAAATAGCAACAAAGAGCCCTCTGTCCCTGGGCGAGTGTCCCACCAGCTTGCCCTGTCTGAGGGACCTCCAGCCCTTTTCTGCAGGCAGGCACAGCGGAGGTGTGGGCTGGAGGGGCGACAGCAAACTCAGCCGTTCTCCTGGGCAGTGTCAGCCCCATGCAGTCCTTGGCTAGTCATGATTGTCCCCTGCAAACCTCTGATAGCACATTGCCAGCGGCCACTGTGTAAAGGAGGCCAGGAAAGAGCTTTGAGACGCGTTTCTCAAGGAATATTTCCGTTTGCCTTCGCTAATTAGGTGAGAACAACTCCTTCATTTATATACCTCATCTGCTGACAAGAGTGGAACGCCTGGGTCTCACGCAGTGCATTTGTAGCCACACTGTTTCCACCTCCATCTCTACATTCTCCAGCTTCCTAATTTTACTTCTTTGGAATGGTTTGGTTTGACTATCTGAGAATCTGGGGCCAAAACAGGCACGTTGCACCGTGCTCTCTGGTACCCAGGTACAGCCCTGCCTCCGCTCACCCACGTTCTTCAAACCACCGTGGACGGCAGAAGCGGTGTCTTCACATCAAGACGCCACATCATCACGAAGCCACGGGGTAAAGCTTCACCTTAGCTCCAAACGTTGTCCAAACCTGCACTGATTTCTTCATTTGTTTCTCCAAGCAAGGATTTAAAACAGAAAGGAAAGTTGGAGAGGGAGAACCGCGTCCTGCTTTGACACTGCTGACATAGAAGTTTTCCATCTCCAAGCTCACTTTGTACTTCATAGTGCCGGGACTTGAAAGACACTCACTTCTTTAAGAAATACTTGGAAATTAGAGAGATAAGACATAGCTTTAGGCAACACTTCAGTGACAGCACTCAACAGGACCTCAGTCTTTAGCATGTGTGTTTATAATATTATAAATTTATTTCTCTCCTTCCCTCCGTATATATAGAAATGTTGACGCAGTGAATTAAAATCAAGCTGTGCTTTATACTTTCATTTTTAATGGGACCATTCTCAGCTCCAAGGAGAGAGCTATCAGCCCCTGAACGGCAGGAACGGGTGGAGAGAGCAATCGTCTTCTGCCAAAGACAAATAAAGTAAAAGGAAAGAAAAGGCGCTGGAAGATGATGAATGGTTCAACTTCTTCGGCTGCAGGAGCCTCTTCATTAACTGCTTCACTGCCTTTTTTTTTCTTTCATTTTTTCTTTGCTTTTTTTTTTTTCCCCCCCTTCAGCTCTGTGCATGAGTCTGCCTGTGCTCCGTATGCCTGGGAGTGTCTTGCCTGGCAGCAGCTGTGTACTTCCAGTTCAGGTGTCCATCCCCCTCATCTCTCCCACCCCAGGATGCAGCATTAAATGAGAAAAAATAAAAAAGAAGGTGGTTTTACATTTTACACTAGCAATGTCACCTCATGCTGCATCCCATGGGACAGGGCCTGCCTGGTGCCAGGACACCCACAGCGAACTCAGTGCAGACTTGGTGCACCTCAAAATTCAGGCTCCAGGGAGCCAAGATGACACTTCTTGTCCCAAGGTGACTTCCCCAGTGTGCTGCAGAAAAGCCCCCCAATTTCTGAAGCTCACTGGCCTCCACTCAATTGCTGGGGACTCTCCCTTGTACCCTCCATTGCTTGGCCCTTCCTCCACATCCCCCTTCATCCCTTGGAAACCCCTGCAGAGCCCAAGCCGGCCAGAAGCCCATGGACCTGCCGTGGGTCAGGATCTGGCCTCTTGCTTTGGTTCTTGCACCACAGTGTGACTGGGCAGGACAGGGCATGGATGGGACAGATGAAGGACTGATGGCTCCATCCTCAAAATGAGAGGAACTGAGGCACGGAGACAGAGGCAACGACTTGCCCATGGGCAAGGACATCTTGCTGGCTTCACCACAAGTCTGGTGGGCAACAGTAGCCCCCTGAAACAGCCAGGGACTTACAGTCCGGAGTCCCTTTGCAAGCTGAGCTGACTTCTGCTCCACGGGGAAAAGCAGCCAGTCCCTGTGAGTCCATTATAGATATTCTGCGTCTGGACATCCACAGAGTCATGGTGTTCTCCTTCCAGCAAGCTACATCAGTCCTGCCTCAAACACAGGACCTAACTGAGGCCCAGTGTCCCAGCCAGGTCTGCCTGTGACCAATAGCTCGGTCTCAGGGTGGAGTTGCCAGCATGGAGGTGAAGCTGGTTGTAACCTCCCCTCCACTGCCACCTGAGATGTTTCCCTATGGTGTCACAAATCCTTGGCCACCCCCAGGACAAGAATGGGCCCAAATGAGCCCTAACGGCTCAGCAGGATTATTTTCACAGGTTGAGGCTGTCATATCACCTAGATGTTTACTTCCAAGGAGACCACCATGTTAAAAGGAAGACTGGGAGATTTTAAAACACCCCAACGGACACTCCTACACCCCCTAATCAGCCCTGATAAGAGTGAAATCATCCAGAAAGCCCAGAGGCCCCCTACTAATTTTATAGTAGGCTGGATCACAAGTTTTTTTGTTTGCAAAGTGCCTGGTGTGCAGGGACCTCAGAAGGCAAGAATGCTGACAATGATGTGACACAGCAAGAGAAGAGCAGCTACGCAGAGAAAGAGCCGTCGCTGGAGATGGCCCACCCAAGTTACCCAGCTTCTGCCCTATTTCATTTGCACAGGTCCTAGAGTATCTCAGTGCAGGAGGAAGACGGAGACTGTTAAATCAGAGAAAAGCTGGAGAAAACGTTCATACCATGGGGAGGAAGGCACGGGAAGATGCTTCCTGTAGCACTGTGGGCTTTCCATTGCTGAAGGGTTGAAGAATATAAAGAAGAACATAAAGAAGAACATAAAGAAAAACATAAAACATACCAGGACAGAGGGAAGAGCTGACACCAGGCTCCTTCAGAAATCAGGTTAAAATCTGAAAGGAGCTGGGCTTTGCTCCACCTTGTCTTCTGAAATGTCTGGATCTTGCTGTTGTTGACAACTGGACATCAGATTAGATGGATTGAGGAGATGGACCCATCCTGTCTTCCAAGATGTTACTGGGAATTAGAAGTGTGGTTGCTCTCCCCAGCATGTAGAGTGTAAAGCTGTTTGATGTAGACGTGTTCTCCTGAGCCAGCCAGGAGGTTTTAGTCTTCCCCATTTCAATCACACAAACTCTGCCACATGGATAAATGAGAAATATGCACATGAAGGGATCTCACAAACCACCAGCAAAGCATCAGCCTGAGCCTCTCAGCCTCAAGCCTTGCTCAGGAGCTTACTGCAAGCAGTTTCAGCACACATCTCCATAATCATGGTCCCAGGTTCTCCATCACCTGACCCGAGGGGAAATGGTGAGGCCCAACCTCCCAGCAGATGCAGCATTTTGTGGACACTTTTGTTGCAAGAGCTGTCCAGGCCAATGCCAGAGAGCACAGATGGACTAAAGCAGGTTATAGCACTCGGTATACTCACTCTGGTGCTGGTAAAGTGTGTACAGGGACAGACATGATACATGAGTTAGCCTACACAGCAGCAGAGCTGGGATGAGCCCACAGAAACGTCAAGGTGATGAAAGCAAAACGGTCTGACCCTCTATCTCACACCCACCCCTCCTAGGCTTAGGGGGACTAAAAGGTATTTAAGCAGCAGATGGGACCACGATGCATGTCTCAGTGCCCCAGGTTTCAGTGAAATGACTGAAACAGGACCAGCACCACAGGAGCCCTCCCCTCTCCCCTTCACCCAGCACATGCTGTCTGAGGGAGGCTCCATTAGCCAAGAAGGTGCCTTTGATGCTGAAGACACAGTACAGTGAAGAGCTGTGCTTTTTCTGCTCTCCACCATCATTTTCCAAAGGTACCCAAGCTTGCAGTGGACCCCTTTATAAAGGGGAATACTCTGCTTGATGGGCTTCAAGCTCAACGAGTCATCAGAGGCACTTGGCAGTTTTCATGCCCAGCTCACACTTTTGATGGGATTGCAGGTGGTGGGGTAGGGGGGAGGGGGAAGAGCAAGGGGTAAATTTGCACTTAAGGATCTGGTCCCTGGAAATTCCAGCCACAATTAAGAGGCAGGGCTGAGCAGAGGCTTTCGTGGTCATCTGCTGCCATCTAGTGTCTGCTGGACACCCAAAGGCCCTGCCTGGATTCATGAATGTCTCTAACCAGTCCTCAGGTCCCATCCATCCCATGGACCACAAGCCACGCCTTACATTTGTGGGTGATTAGGATGGACATCATCCATCTGCACACCCTGTGACCATCTCAGGTTAGACAGAGCCAGCAAACAGACCGCTGTGCACCATCCCTAAATTACAACCCCCCTGTATCTCTGCTCCCAGAGGGGAGCCGGCTTGTAGATCAGTGGCAGAAGATCTGAGCTGGCCTGGGCATGTGGACTGGGAGTGCTGCTCTCGGCACTGCTGCCTGGGGAAAAGGGATGAGGGGCCATTCTGCACCATGGCACAGCCAGTCTGCCTCAAGAACAATCTGCTGGTGGATGTCAGCACATCTCCCAGGCAGAGAAAGGGCCTTTGAGAAGTGTGAAAACATCACTGTTGAGTACTCATTGCACTGCTGAGTGGAACCCTAGATCAGTACACCTTTGCAGGTTCCCTGAGATCATAAATGGGGGTTTCTACCAATTCCTTTCTAGTCTGAACAGCTCAAATTTAGCCCCCATATGTGCATGTCCTAGCTCTGCGCTGTTGGTGAAGTTTGGATAGCTGTAGAAGGTCAACTCTCCATATCTCCCCACCGGCAACAGGAGGAGACAAAGGGGAGTGTGGTGGCCATGCAGGTGACACTAATGGGCCAGAATGCAAGCCCAGGGACATTGCAGAAGCTTGATGTGATCACTCAATCGCTGGTCTCACAGTAAGGTGTTTGACTGCAGTGCTGTCATCCCTCACTTTGTCATGAAGTAAATGGTCTGACTCATTGAGAAAAGTTTCTTCTGATCACTTCATCATGGCAGCAACTTCTGCAAACCCTCACCAACTGTTTAACCCTCTGCTAGCACCTATACTGGACAATAGAAGGGAGGGCGTTCCCAGGCAGGGAGCAGGGTTTCCCATCTCCAGGAGCTCCATAGGCTCTTCCTCAAGTCTGACCATGTCAGAAGTCCTTAGGAGATCACTAAAAACAATGGGACCTTGGGAAGATTGAGACCGGTTCATTTATCCTGTCCTCTGGAGGTCATCGGATGATCTCAAGAGGTCCCTTTCAACCTAAACGACTCTGTGATTTTGTGACCTGTTATCAGAGTAAGAGGAACTGCTGGATCCTACATCCCACCTAAATACGGAGGTACCAGAGATGCTTGAGCGAAGATCCATGTGCATGACCAAAGACTTCAAAATAGCCCAATCATAAGAGAGTAAGGACAGCTTAGGTTAAGGTGGTTGGAATCACAACCTGAAACTAGCAGCCCATTTTGTAACACTGGGGATAATGAAACACCAGAACAGTTTCCTGAGGGTTGTCCCTGAGCCTACATCATGAAGAACCTTCACACTGGCTGGACTCAAAAACTTGTCCTAGGACAGATGGGATCTGTACCAGAGTAGCTGACATGTCACACACAGTTGGGCCGAATGATCCCAGGTTTAAGGGCTAAGAGAATGGGTTCCAGTGATATCTCTTTGCACCAGTGTGGTGGGAGACCCAGAGTCCTTGGTGTCTAAAGGGTGAGGGAACTTCTGAGCAAGAAAAGAGCCAGAGGAGCCAGGGGACTGTACAAAGCCTTTGTTCTCATTTCAGACCCTGACAGAGCCGCATGTCAAGTCATAGGAAAGTAGCACGGTATAGTACTGTGCAAGTCAACAGCACCTTTCATCTGAGGATTGTAAAGCCCTTTCAAGACATCAGTTTGTTAAACCTCACAACACCCCTGTGAGGTAGGTATTACCCCCCATTTTACAGACGGGGGGAACTGAGGCACAGAGAAATGCAATGGCCTGGCCAAGGCCTTTGGGCAAGGCAATGACACAGGCAAGAGGCCTTCCTGCTCTTGTTCCCGGCTTGTGGCTCCTTCCCCCTTTGGACAGCAGAGTGTTAGCAGCTCACAGAGCCACTGCTGGGCTTGCCCCATGAGCAGGGAACATGCAAGGTTTTATGGAGGGCTCCTGAGCCCCTCGAAAGCACCCTGGTAACCAGCTGCCACCAGCACTTCAGACATTAAACCATTTCCCAGGCACCTTCTCCTTCCAGGTGCAGCCCCAGGATTGACACTGTTTTGTCTTTGTGCAATCAGGCAGGAGGCCAGGAGGAGCCTGAGAACTTGGATCCTTCACGGAAATGTCCCCGCACTGTATGGCACAGTCCAAACTGGAAACCACTTTTCTCTCATGACAAATGTCTCGCCGGAGACAATGCCCAGCATTGGACTCTGGTGTCAGTGGGTGGTGGGGAGGGTCTCACCTGGCCTGAAGGAGAAGGAGGAGGTAGCTAGAAGGATATTACACGGCTTTCACCGCCACTGTCATCAGCATCTTAAGTCAGTGTTGGATGTTTTCTTGATCCCAAGTCACCCCATCCCAGCCCATGTGCAATGTCAAGAAGAAACTAAAGCTGGGGGGTAATTTGTCAAGGAAGTGATACCAGGAGCTGTGGTGGAGTCTCCATCACGGTAACCCCACCACCAGCCCACCCCAACCCTTAGTTATGTCATGGTACCGATTTCCCCTCTCCTCCCCCCCCACCACTACAGTTTTTGTGCTGAATACATATTCTGTCTTATAAAAATAGTCCTCTGGTATCAAAAGACAAATAAAACAAGAGAAGAATAAAAGACCCCTGTCGCCAGCAGCAGTGCAAATCAGGAGAGCCAGCTCAGGAAGGATGGGCTTAAGGTGTCCTTGGTTTGTCACTTCTTCAAGAGGAAGGAGGTTGATTGGACCTTGATGGCTGGGACTGGCCTAAAGCAAGGAGAAAGGAGACAACTCATTTGAGCGCAGAGATCAAGCATCTACCACCTCCGCCACAACCATCCTCCCACAGCTCAGGGAAGCCAGACCAGATTCTGTCCCTGAGACCAGAAGGGACCTGGGACTGTCACAGTCACTCAGGTCCTCTCTCAAAAATACAGCCCCAGATTGTATCCCTTTGAAGTGTTTTCCTTTGGTGCACCCTCAAATCCCAGAGCGATAGGACACAGAACCCACCAAAGCACGTGGTGGCACCAGGCAGTAACCAGTGGTGAGAACTGTGAGGTCGCCAACTGCAGGAACCACGTCCCTGAAGGCGTCACTGCTCTCAGCTTCCCAAAAACTGCCAAGGTGGTTTGTACACTACCAAGAGATGTCACCAATCAACCAACCCGATGCAGATCCTATAGTCCATCCAGAAAACAGTTCCCTGACCCTCTCTTCCTATGCTGGTGGTGTCGAGTAACAAATCCAGACCAGGACATGGGCATGTCCTGCTCCCAGGCACAAGTCTGGCCCTGCCAGTCAACACTTTTAACATGGGCACCGTTTCAAGAGAAGATAGCCAGGGACTGCTCCCTGTGGGCAGCAAGAACCAAGCTACCCCACCTGGGGAGGGAGCTGAGTTTGGCTGCTGGGGTGTGCCAAATGTTCCTCTTTTGGGACCACAGAATAAGCCTGTTTTATCTACTAGAAGAGATGAGCTGTAGGGATTGATTTACATTGATAAATTTTGGGGCATGTTCAGCCTCCTTGTGGTGGCAACTACAAAGACATAGGAACCTCAAATGGTCCCAGAGCATCAAAGCAATAATTACTAAAGCGGACTGTTTTGGGGTGAGGGCCAAATTCAGTCCACCGTGGTGCCTCCTCTCCATGGCTGGATATCGCCCACGAGCCTTGGCCAGCAGGAGTGGATGCAAGCACAATCCCCTGAGGCTCCACGAACCTATTTCCAGAGGATTTAGCAATACAGCAAGAGCTGAAAGAAGTGGTGATATTGTGAAGGACTTGGACTGAATCTCCCAGCTCCAAACTGGAAAGCCCGTGTCCTCCATTCCCTCAGACAGAGGTGCCCAAGCCCTGCTATTGTTTGGGTACATGTCCTGCTCTTCTAAGAGCCTCTGGGAATTTAATCCCCAGTCTCTTGGGTCCCAGCTCAGTGCTTAACCAAAGGCCATTCCCCCCCCACCCCCCGCAAGCAGCAAAGACCATCCCACATGGTGCTGCATGTGTCTGTGACTCACCTTTGAGGTGGCATCGGTCTGTAGGGAGGAAAGATGGAACAGAGCATCAGTGTCCATCCCTTCCCTCCACTGTCCCCCAGCAGCTCACCAACAGCCCCCTCCATGCTGTAGGACAAGGGGCCACAGGCACCCACCACAGGATGCCATCTCCCTTAGCCCATCAGGACCCTATAAGACCCAAAGTCCCAACCTCGGTCACCACTGGCCAACTTTGGCCAAACCCTGTGGGCTCCTGCCAGGTGGAGGCATGGTGCAGACCCCAGACCCCACAGGTACCTCACTCATGTGGGCAGGCTTCTCTCCTGCACCACGCAGGAGGGAGCATGGGCAAGGGGTCGTTTATGTACGTAGGGTCCCCATCTGGACAAACACTTTCGTTGTGCTTGCTCCCCAGGTAGTAGGATTTGGGATATCTTCTGATTTCCTTTCTACCTGTTGCTGTTTCTCCCAGATACTCTGTACCAAAGATCACCAGTGCCCTACAGACCAGTTACCTCAAAGCTTGTGGGCTTCAAACTCCTCTGTAGTTACAGCAGCAGGTACAGACCCACACAGCCCAGAGCATCTCATAGAATCACTGAATGGTTTGTGTTGGAAGGGACCTTAAAGATCATCCAGTCCCACCCCCCTGCCATGGGCAGGGACACCTTCCACTAGATGAAGTTGCCCAAAGCCTCATCCATTTCTCCTGCTCTGGGGAGAAGCAGGAAAACCCCAGGTCATGGTGAAGACGCCACGAGGGGAAGACCAGAGCACACCACAGTGACATTTGGGATGTCCCACTCAGACGTGACCCACAAGACACCCCACTGCATTCACCCGCAGGACCCCAACAGTGGTGAGAGATAGCTGAACTCCCCTCTCAACTTACTTTAAGGGCCTCGTGGGTTGGCTAATGGCCCTTGTACCTGATGCCTTGAAGTTGGTAGGAGGGACCATGACCAGCAGGGTCTGTCCATGTGCAGGAGGCAGCTCTTTGGCCAGAAGAGGACTTCCAGGCAGTGGCCGACGGGGGGGCTGGTGCTTTGGGACGATCTGGGATCATAGAGTGTGTGGGGAGAGTCAGTATCCTTAGAGGAGCATCCAGTGACCTCCCACAAACCTCCCTCACCTGCTGCAGAGCCGAGATGCTTCAAAGCATGTAACCACACCCCCCAAACTACCTTAAAATGTTCTCATTATCTAATGAACTTTCAGCATTGCAAGACCTTCCTCTCTTTGGATGGTGTGACAGCTCCTCAATAGTCCCCAACCCAAAAGAGCCACAGGCAGCAAAAACCAGAGAATTTCTAGGAATTTGGCAGGAAAGCACAGCCAACCAGCAAAGCTCACCAGCGGGGTCCTCACAGGGCTGCAGGGAAGAGGTTTCTTCGGAGGCGGCAACTTAGCCTGGGAGACGACGGTTTTGGTGGGAACCATGGGGGATTTGCTGAGCGGTGGAGGTGGCCTGGCGGGCTTGGGGTCTCTCGGGCGTGGAGGGATGGAGTGGGGAGCTGGGCGAAGAGGGTGGACAACGTTGACAGGCTGAGAGCCGGGCTGGTGAGCACTGGGTTTGGAGGGGAAGGCAGCTCGTGTTGCCTGAGAAAAGCAGAGGTATGGAGAAAATCCTTAGGTCTGTTTTCCTTGGTGCTGAAAAGCAGATGTCCCTCAAGGTCTGGGTGCAGGTTGCAGGAGGGACACTGGGTATTTATTCCACTTTCTGGGACCACCACTTCTATCATCCCGTCCAAAAGCTGAACATGTTTGCTCCTCACTAACCATGTGAAAGCACACAAGGCTGAGACAGGTGCTGATCTTGGATGATGCGGAGCACGGACAGCTCTGGTGAATCCATACCACATTTCCACCAGACGGGAGACATCATCCATCTGCCTCACTCTCAGCTACTGTGGCCATGCTCAAAAAAATTCTAAATTCTTCCTAAATTCAGCTCCAGGCTTACCCATCCCAAGGTCACCAGAGCTGACACAACCAGCAGGAGAAGCATCTGCCTCCCTGGAGACCCAACACAGAGTCATGGGCAGGATTGCACAGCCCCATCTAAGCTTTGCCACGGTGATGGGCAATTTCCCAGCAGAGGTTCCTGGCAATCACCAGGGTCTTTTTGAGCGGGCGGAGCAAAACAGACTCACTTTTAAGAGGGATGTGTACTGGACCGAGGGTTTGCAGTGCAGACACAACGCAAAACCATCCCGGAGCACCACTTGTTTGCCCAGTTGGCAGAGGTAGATGCGATCACCCACAAGCATCAAGTCCCAGAGAGGGAAAGTAAACCTGGAAGGTGAGTTGTTACTTACTTTATTAGTGTGGCTGGAGGTGGAAATGTTCCGCAAGGTGAAAGCAGCTTTGGGATGGCCACCGGTTGACTTTCGACTGATGGTTTTGTTCCTGCCCAGGATCACAAATGTAAATCGCAGATTGCAAAATAAAGCAACCATTTTTTTGCAGCAGCTGCCTCCTGAAATGCTGCATATCAGCGAGATGCTGTCTCCATTAACAGATCATTAACAGACAGTCTTGCAGTGCTGGGTGAGCAGGGATGACAAGTCTTGAGATAATGAAGGTAATGAAGGAGGTTGTTTGGTTCTCGATTTTTTTTCTCAAATTATTGCAGGGACTCTAAGGTGTGTGTGTGTGTGTCTGTACCATTACTGGGAGGGGAAATAATGACAATATCCGAATTCAGAGCCCTTCCAGCTCTTGCAGCCTGCTAAGGAGCAGATGTCAAGAAAGCTCCTTAGTACCAGGACACATTCATCATCACTCTCTAGGGTTGTCCTGTCCAACTGATCATTCCTGTTCTCTGCTCAGGGGAGATCTGAGAGCCTCAGATTGTCCCAGGAGAAAGAGCTCTTCATATCTCAAACTTAAGTCTCACACCAGTTTGAAACAGACCTTGTGCACCACCAGCTCCCCGACAAAAGTTCCTACCAGCCTGGATGATGCCAGTGGCAAGAAAACAAGGTTTCAGAGTCTCACTAGAACCTCAAGAGAGAAAGGACTGAGGACCTATCACCCACCTATATGTCTCCTGGCTCCTTCTCCTCATCTCCTTTATCCATTTATTCAGGAGCGAGTTCTCCCGCCGGTACCAGAAGTAGATGCTCATCATCAGGGCGGGGAGGAAGAGCAGGAAGATGAGCAGAAGGGTTATTAAGATGGCTTCGTGATCTGGCAGGGAAAGCACAAAGATGAGTGCAGAGCTGGGAGAGCAAGCAGCCTCCGGCTTCACTCAATGGAAATGTCGGTCCCATCTGCCCATTCCTGGCCACACAGACTAGAGACATCCTTGCTGATCACACCTCCGAAAAGGGAGCAGTGGCCTCTGATAAAAATGGGTGGCCACCAAGCAACCAGAGCTGGGCACAGGCCGTGAGTCTGCCTGAACGGACCCCACAGAGCTGTCAGCAGCAGCGTTACTGCCCCATCTCCCCCTCTCGTGGCATCGCTCCACCCCACCAGTGTCACGAGGCACCAGAGGGGAAGTCGTGACTCACTGTCGCGCTGCACAGGGCCACTGTCCACGCTGCCACCCAAGCCCGGCTTCTCGCAGTAGGGGGGAGCCCAGCCAGCATCGCAGTGGCAGTTCTTGTTGCTGTTGCAGACCTGCAGAGAGAGAAGGAGGGTTGGAGACCACAAGGGATGTGTGGAAACGATGGTCTGTACAGTGAGGGGGAGAGCAGAGAGCCAATGGCAGGAGCCCAGGCTGAAGGAGCTTAACCCCTGCCAATATTCACCCCCTGGACATCACTCGGATCGTATCCATGTTGCCCTCAAATCTGTGATTGCAACGTACAGAAATATTTTGTTGATACTTTCATTTCCCCGCTCTTTGCAGAAATCTTGAAAACAGGTACCTTACACCCTCAGCTTTCACACCACTTGACCAGATAAGCCTGACACCCTTAATACTTTCTGTTAGGCCAGAAGTTTGTTAAACATCTTTCCCTTGGGTTCTTCCTATTAAACCACAACATTCTTGTTGCCTTACCGGACAAAGCCCTGCATTCTGCAGAGGTCAAATGTTTGTAGCCTTTAAGCTTTGGACAATAGTGGCTCTTTCTATTCGTTGAACTATTTCCCTGCCTTTTAGTAGTCCCAGTTGTGTTTCTAACTCTTGCTTTGCTCTCAGAGAGAACAGGCACCTGCTCTGAGCTCCAAACACTCTCCAGTTCAAATGGGACCTCGATCCAAATTTTCCAGATGGTCCTTACATCATGAATGATCTTTTTCCTCTAACTTGAATGTGGGTAAGCAAAAGATCTCAACTCAGTCTCCCCATAGCTGAGGCATGTGAGAGTTACGAAAAGCAGATGCCCACTGTGTTGCAAGGCTCATCCCTGGGGGAGACGCTTGGTTTTCCTTAAGAATCTGTGCTCATCTCAGGAGCCTGTCTCAGGCAATAACTCACCCCATGGCCGTTGCACCGGGAAACGCACTTTTCCAGCTCAAAAAGGGAAGCATTCTGGCACCGGCGATCTTTGCAAACCTGAGAGAGAGCCAAGAAGTTGAGGTTAGAGAAATACCCAAGAGAGAGAGGGGACAGCAATCTTCTCACAGACAGGAGTCCTGTGGAAGGATGTAGTCCGTTGGAAAATGGTTAAATCATCTTGTTCCAGGTCAACTCATTTCACTCCAATTTTCAGCAGAGCCCAGGAAACCTCTGCCATTCCTCCATCCAGGATGGCTCAGCAGAGCAGCCGCCACCACTCCCACCTCCCTCCCCTGACAACCCACCTGGCAGCTCCCAGAGAAGGCATTTCCCATCTGGCCCTAAAAGACAGGAACCAGCCAAAAGAAAGAAAGGACACTGGACTTCAAAACCAGCCATTCTTTCTCATGAAAATGTTGACATTTTGGCCTTCCATCCCAAACAGGAGATGAAAATTTCACAACTGAAATGCCAAACAGCAAAGGCCACTTCTCCGCAGCCAGCTCTGGTGTGCATCCCTACTACCATGTTGTCTACCAGGTTTCTGCCCTTTCTCAGCTGAACTGACCCTCTGTAAAGTACTTGGAGATGCAGGGGCTGTAAAAGAGACTAATGATCAGTTAGCAGCATCTGTTTTGAACTGTCATCTTGATTCTGAACACAGCTTTCCTCTGGGAGACAATTTATTCATAGAGGGAAGCCTCATCCATCAAGCCCCGCGGCACGTAATTCTTGTTGGGTTTGCTCCACTGTGCATTAAATCAATAAAGAAGCATGGAGGCCAGAGAGAAGAATTTGGTGGCCTACACACAAGCATCTGATGATGCCTAGAAACACCCCAGTTGAGATGTCAATGGGCAGTGTCTGCAAGCATGGAGGAAACCATGTCCCACGGCCCAGCTGTAACCAAGAGAAGAGCCAGTGTCCACACTAGAGCCGGGATAAGAGCCACGGAGATGACCCCAGCCCTAGGAAGAGGTACTCACCATCCCATCTCCGCATTTCGTCCCCGTCATCACCAGCCCAGGGTCGGAGAGGTCTTCCTCGTCGTCCTTTGCAGTGTACATGTAGGTGCCTCGGCACTTCACCTCCCGCCCGTTGAAGCGGATGGTGGTGTCGATGGAGACGGTGTTGGTCCCCTGGGGCTTCTTAGCTGAGCTCTGGCACTGGATCTTGCCACACATAGCATCCCTGGGAGCAGGGCACCACCGAGGTGAGGGCAGGACTTGTGGGTACCAGGCACCTCCCCCTCACTGCCTCATCACCCCCTGCAGCACTGCTTGCTGGCTCATCTCCCTCTTAATTTATGGCCATGTTAGGTCGCGATGGGAGAGGCTCAGCACATTCAGAAAGGACTTAGATATGTGATGGACAGCACAGAGAAATGCTGGAGGGAACAGGCAGGGGTGGTCCCTCTAACATCCCTGGTCTAACTGGGAATACTGGAGAGCATACGCTCCCCAGATAGCATCTGCTGTTGATGCTGCCTTTGATCTTCCCTCCAGGCTGGGCTGGAGGTGATGCATGGTGGTGGGACAACCTCCCAGCAGCGATGGGGATTGAGTCCAGGAAGGACCTGGCGGCTTCCTCAGGTCCAAATTAAAGCCGGCCCAAGGGGTGATGCCAGCAGGTTGGGGTAGGACCCAGCAATTCCTTTGCAGGGGTGGGCAGCAGGGAGCTGTGAGTGTGGGAGAAGGAGATGGAGCACCCAGGGGTGCCAGCACTGCACCCACCTCTTGTCACATTTCACGTAGCGCCCTTGGCTGTCTTTGCCGCAGTTGCCGTAGGTGTTGCCAGCCATGTTCACATCCTGGAAACAGGCATCAGGGGCTGGCCAGGCACCTGCAGGGAGGGAGAAAGGTTCCACGTGGGATGGGGAAAGCAGCCAGAAGGGAGAAATACCAAAACCAGGAGCAGCGTCTGGTTGCTCATGGAGAAAACACCATGGAAAAGTTTCTGGAGGAGCTGCTGCTGTGGGTGCCAAGCCAAGAACAGCACAAGAGGGATGAAATCCCATTTTCTGTGGGGTCTTGTGGAGGATTTTGGCCCTGGGGGAGGATTCCCCCCTGTGCTCACTGCAGCTCTCCTGGGGCACCCACAGGCGCTGGCCCTAGGGGTGACAGCACTGCTATGCAAATGGGGACCTGTGTGCCCTGTATGGGGTGGGAGCAGTAGAGGGGAGTATGTGGGTGAGAGCGGCGTGTTGGGAGTGTGGGTATGGGGGCCGTAGTGTGCAGAGGGGTGGGGTACCCTATGGTGGGAGCCATACGCAGCATAGGGGCTGTATATAATGTATGGGCTGTATGCAGTGTATGACCCATAGGCAGTGGGTAGATGGGCACAGCCGCAGCCCAGACACCCGTGAGTGTGTGTGCACAGCACCCCCAGACCCCCACGGATGCAGCCCCCAAACCTGGATGGGGACAGCACAACCCCTCCAGCCCCACGGGCCATGGGGACCCCACGTGCAGACCCAGCACTGAGACCCAATGTGGCTCCTACTCCGGAGAAGGATGGCAAGGAGTTGGGGGGACCCACCTGGTCCCCAGAGCTGGACACACTGCTGGTGGTGTGTCATGCACATGCCGTTGTTGCAGTAAGCCTCGCCGTAGGCACAGGACGAGCCATCCAGCAGGTACACATTGGCCGGGCAGTAGGGTGAGGCACCCGTGCAGTATTCGGGGAGGTCACAGGATCCCGCTGCTTCCCTGCAGATTGTCCCAGCCACCTTTAACTGCCACAGGAGGAGAGAGAAACATCAGCGCTGAGCAGCAGCAAAGGGCACAAGCTGGGATTGTGCCTCCTGGCTGGGCCCATAAACCGTCTATAACGTCCCCTGTAGGACTATACGGGGCCGTCAAGGTATAAAAGTAAATTCCTGGGCTGGACCCCAGCCACAAAGCAGCCAGCAGAGACTCCCCTGCAGACACCAGTTTATGCATAACCCTCATCTGGCACCCGGGGGTTTGACCTTCTGGACATGAGTCCCAAGGGAATGGTGGGTGCTGTCTCTCCCTGCTCAGCTCACGGGCAGGTGGGGGGTTTACCTTGCAGCTCTGGCAGCAGTCGCCGTGGGCACACTGGGCCCCCGCCTTCAGCGTGCAGTTGTGCGCGTTGCAGCATGGGTTGGTGCACTCCTGCGTGGGGAGAAGACACCACCATGATCAGCGAGTCCATCCCTTCTCCACAGCTGCCCTCAGCCCCTTCTCCACTCACTGCTCCTCTCATTTTGCCAACGGGGAAACTGAGGCACGGGAGGAATGAGGAAGACCTGAGCACTCTAGGGCAAAGCCAAGAAGAAAGCCAGCACCAGGTTAAATGGATTTAGGAAGGTGGGACTGGGCAGAGCCCTTGGTTTGGAGTCCCTCTGGTGACCAGCAAACCTCTTTCCCTTGGAAATCCCCCTCTCCACATGATCCACGTCCTGCCACCCAGCAGCTGAGCTGAGCTGCAACAGCCTCTGTGGGAAAGCGATGCAGCACCCAGCGCCGTACCTCCACCTCCCCGCAGTCACAGTCTTCTCCTTCCTCCAGAAAGCCGTTGCCACATTTCCGTCCCACCACCAGGTCCTTGGTGTCGGGCAGGTTGAAGAGACACATGCCACCTCCCTTCTGGAAGTAGTTCTCCAGCTGCCTCTTGCTGCAGGAGCTGAACACGCGAGGGAAGGGGTGTCTGCGCAGGGGACAGATGGGGAGGGATGGGAACCAGGGCGATCAGGGCCAGGAGAAGGTGGAAAACCACAGTCAGAGCTGGGAAATAAGGACACGGGCAAACTGGCACAAACCCTTCCAAGAGCAGAAGCCACCATCGACCAGATGCATCAAGACCACTAACATCTCCCACCCCAGCTTGCACAGCTGAGTGCCAGACTAACAACCAGGGGACACCACACCGAGCCCAAATATTTTCCAGAATGGGATGGGGTGGACAAGCAGAGCTGCTCTACGCCACCCCCAGAGCATCAGCCCTCCAGCAAGAGACCTCTTGGTGATTGGAGACCCCCACAGCCAAGGAGCATCCCCTCCTGCAGGCTCTGCCAGCTTGATGCTGGTGGAGGTGTCACCTCTGTGCCTTGCTCCTCCGCACCTGGGACACCCCAGACCCCCCCCGTCCTAACCACAAGGCAGGTCTCCACATCTGCAGCGACTATCTGCTCAGGATGTCTGCTAAATATGTGCCTGCTACCACTGAGCTGCTGATGGGAAATACCCGTTTGGGGCTACAAATACGTCTGAGGGTGAAATGGAGAAAAATCCTCTAAAAAAAATAAAGAAAAAGGGAAAAGAAACACACACACACAAAAAAAAATCAGAGCCTACAACATGTAAGGTCATTTCTCTAACAGTCCAAAGGGCCTGTCCCATAAGGAGCTAGAGAGAAATGGTGATTTTCTAGAGGAGCCCTGAGCATGGTTCTGTATTTTTTCACAAGTCTGTGGGTTTTCTGTGTGTGATGTACTAAAGAAGGAGGAAGCAGAGAGTAAGAGTTGTGCACTGTCCTTTGCTTCGGTGCTGGTTTCATTTCCTCCTATCGTTGAAAAAAAAGTTTTATTTCATATTAGAACATCTCATTTCCGAGATGACACAGAGGGCATTTTTTAAAAGTACTTTTGAAGTCGAGGGGAAATCTCTTGAGCTGTAAGGAAAGCTGTAAATCCATGCAAGTTATGGGAGGGTGAGCAAGTAAAGATACCAAAGGAGCTGATTCATGAACGTGCGAATAGGGACAGGTGGAAGACAGTCAAAAGGTGCCAGTGTGGGGAAAAAAAAAAAATGGTAAAAATAAGAAGGAAGAAACGTCACGGGGTAGAGATCAGCTCCGAGAGCTTTGCCTCTGGGGGTGAGCAGGGGCACAGCTGAGCTACAGCACCTGCTACTGCTTTGCACCATTTGCACCAGACCCGGTGGGTGGGGGCAGGATAGTTAATTAGTAGTATAATTGAACAAACGAGTGCACAACTGCCCCATCCGGGAAAGCCAGTGCTTTTCCCCACCACAATCCACCTAGGCAGAGACTAAACCCCACGGGGTCAGCGTCGTGGTCTGACAGCCCGAAGAGCCTGGAGACGCCCTGACACCGTATCGTGGGTTTTGACTGTTATTTATTAATTGAAAGAGTGAGTGGGTTCAAATAATGGAGAATAAACAGCTGCTTGTCTGCAGCACAGGGAAATCTGGGATGACTGTATTGTTGGGAGCTGGAAAAACCAACGAGAAAAGGACTGTGGAAGGGAAAGTGTCACCAACTGGCTGAATTTCATACAGCTCTGGGGTGAATTAAAGGGTAAAAGCACAGGAAAACAAATCCTGGCTGGATGCCAGAAGGCAGGAAGCGTAATGCCTGCCACTCCAGAGCATCCCACACCCAGATTTAGTGGGGTTGGGTTGGGGGGGGGGGATGTGAGCTCACCCCACCACAGGCCCGCGTTGCTGTGAGTCCCACCAGCATAACAGGGGACTGGGCGCCCCGTGGCCCTCCAATCTTACAATAAAAAAGAATTCCATTGTGCCGAGGTGTGGGTTAGCACAAGAAAAACGCCTTGAATTCCTGTAGCGTGTCTACCAGATAACATCCATTTGCTTCCACCCCTGGCTCTTTGGGGATGGGGCTGCTACCCCTCTGCTACCCTCTCCTACCCCTTGGAGACCATGAGTCCTGCCTGCTCCGGGGCCCTGGGATGGGCTCTCCCCGGGGAACTGGGATGTGCAGGGCAAACGGGGAGGAGGGCAACTAAGCCAGGTTCCCCCTTTGCAACATTGCACCACACCCACAATGGTGCCTTGCAGGACAGGACCTCCTCCCCTCTCCCCAGTACCCCTGGCTGCAAACAGCACCCACAACCTCCTGGGGGGGCTCAGGGGCCACATCCCATCCCCACCGCTACTTACCCGGTGGCTGCTGCCATGACACAGCCGCCTTGCTCCGGGGTGGCCTCCACGCAGCAGCCCGTGCTGTCGTGGCTCATGCCGAAATTGTGGCCGATTTCATGGGCCATAGTGGCGGCTGCTCCGATGGGCTGCTCCGAGTGGTCCTGCACAGGGGAGGGGGATGCATCAGCACAGCACCCAGGAGCGATGGAGAGGGGTGATCCAGCAGCAGGGAATGGGGTTGGGGTGATGGAGGGATCACAGCATCCCTGGGATTGCAACTGGATCCCATGGGAGGGACAGAGAAAGGGATGGAGAAGGATTTGTGGCAGAAGTGGGGGTTTGGTCTCCTAGAAGTCCTGCACAGGACTGTTGGAAGCTCTTTTTGCCAGAGCCAGCTGCTGAAAACCTGCGGCCTTGGAATGTTCAGCCAAAACCCAGAAACCTCAGTGCCCCAGAGCACCACCCTACCTAGGTCACCAGGGCCACCATCACCCCATCAGGAGGAGGAGTTATCTGGGGTGGAGATGACCCTACAAAACCAGAGAGCACAAGCAGGGAACAAACAGGGGCTATTCAATGTGAGAGGCAGAAGCAATGCAGGACATCCCAGCACTGACGGGGTTGTACATGGGGCAGAAGACCTTTAAACCAGCCCTTTCCCACCCTCCTTAGTACTTGGCCAACATCTGAGAGGGGTAAGGGGATACCAGAAGCATCGTGCCCTCTCAGGCTGCATCCCAAGACCAATCCCAGGTGGCTGGTCCTCCAAACCCACGAAGAACCCCAGCAAGACAGGGTGGCGATGGGGTCCCCCAGTCTGGGAGGAGCAGCAGGGACCCCCATGCCCCTCTTACCACGCTGACGCCTCCAGAGTTATCCACGCTGCACATCCCCTCCAGCGGGGCCATACCGATGGTTGTCCCTCTGAAGGTCTTCCCCCTGCCCAGGAAGGAGAACGGAGGGGCAGTCAGCACCCCAGGGGTGGTTTGGAGACCCCAGTCCGAGCTGGGACCCCCTTGCCCCAACACCCCCAGGTCCATAGGGGTGCTCACGTCAGCAGCTGGGCGTTGTCGTGCTTCTTGCGTGACCTCAGCGCCTTCTTCCACTGCAGAAAGGACCAGAGCGTGGCGTTGGCATCGCTGGTCACGGCACACTGGTCCCGTTCTGTCCACACCTCCAGGCCGATCAGGGCCACCTTGATATTCAGCAACCTGTAAAACTGCAGGGAGGGTACAGGGATGGAGGGGACAGGGACTGGTGTTTGCTGTACATCCTTCATCCCCGCCACAGCGTTTCAGCTGGTGGGTCTCCACGCTTTCCCTCCAGCTGGGTGACTTGAGGACACATTTGTCCCAATCCACCTGCAAGTATGAGCTCTACAAACACAGGCATGGGCACAGGAGCCAGTCAGGATGGCACAACACCACCCATCAGCTGACAATGCCTAAACAGCAAAGAATTTTCCACCACGTGCTCACATCTGCCATCTCAACTCCTAGCCCTAGTGACATGGGGACAGTCCCTGAGGGTCACCACCAGGCTGGCCCCAATCTCAGGTGCTTCCACATGTGGTTTCAGTGATGGACACAGTCACAAGAAGGAGGTGGTCACAAGACGGAGGTGGTCACAGGATGGAGGAGGTCACAAGGGACCAGCACGTCCCTCTTGTTGGCCATTACCTTGTCCACATAGTTTGCGATCTCCACGATGCGCTGCTTGGTGTGGCCCAGGTTGAGGTTCTGGTTCCTGTACTGCAGAGAGATGGGGATGGGGAAGGGTCACCGGAGGAAAACCAGAGAGGGAGACAGAGAGGGGTCCCAGTATTTCATCAGGGGACCAGGCTCCCCCACAGCGCTCACCAGTGTGTGATCAGCAACAATGAAGAGCTCCATGTACTTCATGGTTCTCCAAGCATCTCTCTTCGCCTGCAAGACAGAAGCAAGGCTCAGAGGAGTGAAGGAGCGGGTAGCCCACGGTGTTGGGCATCTCAGGCTTCCCAGACACTGCTCGCGAAGGACAGCTGAGAGGGGAAACTGAGGCACGAGGCAACAAGGAAAATTTGAGTGGCTACAGTGCCATTCCCAAAGCCACCCCACAGCATGTCCTACCCCGTGCGGCACAGCACTGGCACCCATCCCACACATCTCTGAGGTCTCCTGCCCAAACTCCAACCAGGTAAGCTGCCCACACAGACCCCCTCATGCCCCATCTGCCTACTCAACTCTGCCCAGACGCCAGGCTGATGGGCACCATGCCACAAGTTGCAGGTATCTAGCAGGGGTGCAGAGAGCCCCACTCCCAGCCCTCTGCCCCTCTGCAAGCAAAGGTCCCTGGGATGGATTTACCCGGCGGTGCACCGGCTGGAAGAGCTGAGCGATGTCAGCGATGGTGCTCCCGAAATCGTCACCATGGCCACAGGTCCCGCCCTGGATGGGCAAGTGCTCTGCTCGGTGGATGATGTGGTGTCCTGGCTCGGGGGTCCCCAAAGGTTTCAGGTAGTAGCTGGCATTGCTGTTCAGCACTATCAGGCCCCTGGCAATGGAGAGCAGTCCCCGATAGCTCCTGTGGTGCTTTCATTCTGCCTTCCCCAGCCCCCGCTGAGGCCCCACAAGCTCACTGCACCGCAGCTTGGTCCATACCCGGGGTGGGGGTCTCCGTCAGTACGACCCTATGAGCTAATATATCCTTAGCACTAAAACCTCTGCACTGGTCAGACCATGTGAACACAGGATGGCAGCTGGTGGTTGCAACAGGGTGACACTCAATTCTGGGGTACCCACTGCAGGGTGGTGGGTCTTGCCTCCTCCAGAGATGAAGTTCCTTGAAGGCAGTTTGTGTTGCCAGAAAAAGGGCCTCTCCCCCTCCCTGCCCACCCCCGGGGTTGGGTGAAGGATGGGAGAAGGGGAGAAGTGGCAAATCAGCCCCGTGAAGCATCTGGAGCTGGGCTTGCAGGACCATCGGTGTTGCTCCAAGGGGTCCCCAGAGGGGGTCCCTGCAGAGAGGAAGGGGGCAGCCAGATCCAGCCCCCTCTCCACCAGCCCCACGAGCTGCTCGAGCCCGGCACTGCCTGTGTTTATTTCCCGAGGTGCTGTATCGCGGCCAAGAGATACAGGAGCCACGTGTTGCTGCATTCCTCCCGCGACAGGCGCCGGGGATGCTGCCAGCGAAAACACCGCGCCTCATCCCGGTGGGGCTCTGGCTTCGTCCCAAGTGCCAAGGCACCCTGAAAAGCAGAGATGAGCTACGTCCGTCCCCCAGCACCTACCGTGTGGTTGGGGGTCACCGTCACCGGCTTCCCGTCCGTGGTGTAGTGTGTCTCGGTGTAGCCTGGCGCCAGCAGCCTGCAGAGAGACGGGAGAGGGGTGAGGACCCTCGAGCTGCTCTGGGTGTCCTGTGCCTCTGTGGCTGAGCCATCAGCACAGTCCCCCTTCCCAGCCCCCCTCTGCAAAGCTTCGGGCAGCGGAGCTGGCAGTGCGGCCATCACCGCTGTCTCAGGGCTGGTCCCCGACCAGTGGTTGCCCATGGCCAGTGGTGACATGAATCCCAGTCCAACATCCCCCTTTGTGTCTCAGCCCATTCTGCTCCAAAGTCCTGCTGGTCTGGGACAGGGGACCTGCACTGGAGGAGCCCGGCTGCCCACCCACCCATGGCTCAGGGGCCACCTTGCCACCCTTGAAGACAAGCAGCCAGGCAGGGTGACAGCTCCTCCATCAGCGCCAAACCTCCCCAAACCTAAACCCTCCCAGCAGGAGAAGTATTCAGGGTCCAGCTGAGGACACAGGAGGTTTGAGGTCTCCAATACAGCCAACCCCTCCAGCCCCAGGCATGTCACTTCACCTCACTCACGGCACAGCGAGGGTGATGCTCCTGATGCAACGCCCCAGCAACAGGGTCGGGGGGTCCCCAAAAAAAACAGAGCTGATCGTGAGAAAGCTCAGGCTGCTTTTAGTAAAACCTGCACCCCTCTGCCTTCAACCCATGTGCCTCAGCTTTCCCCCAGTTGACAGCCAACACCCACCAAACCCAGCCCCGGGGCCACCAGTGCCACAGCCCTGTCCCGCGCTGACAAATTGTTTCCCACTGTGGGCAAGAGCCAGAACTAAGTTTGCAACCAGCGAGTGCGAGGACCTGAGGGTCCCAGGGAGCAGGCAGGAAGGATTTAGACCAAAATAACCCCACGAGTGGTGGAAAAGAAGAGAAAGGGATGGAGGTTTCCCACACCACCGAAGGCTGCACAGCCCTGTCCAGATGCCACAGTGATGGGCACCCCACCACAAGCTTGCAGGCACTGTGAGGACAGCAGGTCTTCCAAGGGACAGTGCGCATGCAGGAGTCTTGGCCACCCAAAGAAGGAGAAAGCAGGTCTGGGTTTACCCCTGCTGACAGCTTGGCCCTTTATTTGTGGGGTTTGGCCCCATCCCAGAGGTTTTATTCTGCAGCAGAGGAAAATAAACCAAGCAGCCAGCCCCAGAATAGCCCTCCCGCCTCTTGGTTTCTATTTTGCAAACAGTTTGGCCCCAAAAATGTCACTGTGGTCATGTTCCCGCCTTCCTAGCCTGCCTGTGAGTGGGTGCCTGGCACCAGTAACTCCAGTTACAGCAGAGAAAGGAGACAGGAGCTCAGTCTGGTTCCTGGCAAGGGACCCGTGGGCAGCTTGGCAAGACAAGTGTCCGGCCAGCACAGGGGCAGACAGGCAGCTGCCCGTACAGGATGGGGACAGGGATGGGGACAGGTCAGCTGAGGACAGCAGAGAGGCAAAAACCTCCATGCCATGCCTGGGGAACAGGAAGAACTGGGAGGGTTGAGCCGATCCCCCATCCAGGGGCACAACGAGTCCCATCACGGCTCAGACCACTGGGATGTCCTCTCCAGGGCAGGCCAAGGACCAGGAGTTTTGGGCAGGGAGGACAAGGAGATGTGTATTCTCCTCCAGCTGAAGGCAAGGCCTTCTTGGAAAACACCCCAAAGGATGGTTTTGAGGGCCAACCACATCTCCCAGTACCAGAAGAAAAGAAGATTTGAGGTCTACCATGGCCTCACTGGCCCATGAGCTACCAGGTCTAAGGTTATCTGGCACAAGGCAGCATCTTAGATGGCCAGGGCTGCACTGGTCTCCCCAGTAGGCCAGTACAGCCAGTCTTGGGTGTCGTGGACTACCCTGGGTGCCATATGGACTGCCTTGGGTGCCATGGATTGTCCTGGGTGTCATAGGCTGTCCTGGGTGCCATGGACTGCCCTGGGTGTCACAGATGTTCTTGGATGCCACATACTATCCTGGGTGCCAGGAATGATCTCGAGTGCCATGGACTATCACAAGTGCCACAAGGTGTCTTGGGTGCCCCGGATGGTCTGGTGTGCTATGGGTGCTCTTTGATGCCATGGAAAGTCCTGGGTGCCACAGACAGTCCTGAGTGTCATGGACAGTTCTGGGTGCCACAGATGCTTTTGAGTGCCATGGATGATCCCTGGTACCATGGATTGTCCTGGGTGATCAGTTCCCTTTCGCTGCCACCAACCCCTTCATCTGTTGCACTGTGCCCTCAGCCAGAGCTCAAGATCCTGCAATGCCCCACACTCCTCTAGTCCTGCCAGACGCACCACAGCCACCAGGTGTATTCCCTTCCAGCTCAAGGGAAGGCCTTGTTGGAAAACACCCCAAAGGATGGTTTTGGAGGCCAACCACATCTCCCAGTACCAGAAAAAAGATCTGAGGTCTAACATGGCCACCCTTCACCCCTCCCGGCCACACTCATCCATCATGGCAATGATGGCCATGAGAAGACATGTAAACATCTGCAGGCCTGGTGCACCAGGCTAAGAAACAAGGCTAAGCTTTGCACATGAGCTTTCAATCCCCACTGCCAACCTCACCACTGCTCACAGTCCTAAAACACAATGTGGATGGGAGCCCCCCCAGTTCTCCTTCCCGCACACCAAAAGCTCCTCTGCAGGTCAGCAGGGCTGCATGGGGGACAGGGTGGTGACTGCTTTTGTACCCAAACAGCAGCAGGAAGAGGGATCTGCCAGGCGTGAGCCTCCCCCGGCTGCTGGCAAGAAGCAGAAGTGGAAGCAGAAGCTCGTCCTGCAGAAATCAGCTTTCTGCCCTGCTCCATCACAGGGCTGCCTGGCACCGGGAGGGACCCGAATGTGCAAGGGGACAAATGTCACAAGGTCTCGGGGAGAGGGGCAAGGAGAGCAGGGCAGGAGATGGAGATGATTGCTCTCCTTGCTCCAGCCCTGGCACGAGGGGATGCCAGGCTAGGTGAGCATCACAGGGACAGACACTGCTGGTACCTGCACCCAAAGAAGGACCCCAGAAAGGCTCGAGTGAGGCTACGTGGCAAGGTCACCCAGGAATGGTGGCCAAACCCCAGAACAAACCAACAGAAGAGCAGCAAAGGTTTCCAAATCCCTGCCAGCAGTCAGCAGTGCCCACCATGAGACACCTCCACAGACCTCACAGGATCAGCCCACCCAGCAGGACGGCAGCCCAAGAGCCCCCCATCCCCCTGAGCCTCTGCCTGGCACATCCCCATCCCCTAAGCACCCCACCTCGCCTTCACCTGTGCTGCATCCTGCACCACGGCATCGAGCCAGGGCTGTTTCATGCACAACACGGGTGTGGGCAGCGGAAAAAGGAACATTTCAGCCCAAACTGCCACATCAGCTGCAGCTGGCAGGAAGCCACACCGAGCTGTCCCTTCCCCTGCAGGCAGGAGAGCCAGGACAGGGTGGCCAGGATACTACTGCTCCAGGTGGGAGCATGCCAGGGACACCCAACACCTTGCCCCAGCCCCAGCCCAGACACTTACTGGTTCCTCTCCAGCACCAGGACGAGCTCCCTGCCCTCGGCCATCACAGCCACCTTTGCCCGGGCAGGCACCGGCACCTACGGAGGAAGCAAAGGAGGGACAGTGTTAGCAAAGACAGAGCCCAGGGTGCTGCCTGCCTGTATTATTGTAGGACCTACTGCTCTGTTAGCAACACAGAGCCACATCCCTGTTTAGAAACCCAGGAGCTGCTTTTCCAAGTACAAAAATACAGCAGGAGCAGTGAAAGCACATGTGCTGCCGGGCAGGGGCGGGTGTCAGTGGTGACACAGAGAGGGGCCAGGAGGTCCCTGAGCACCCCAGTCACTCTGCAGGGGACATTCCCCACCAACCTATATCACCTCTCTCCTCCCAAAAGCTCAGTCCCTCCATTCAAGCTGGCAGCGGACCATGGGGCACCCACCAGACACCATCTCCTCTGCCCATCCCCGTCCCCAGTGCCTTCCTCTGCTCCCCAGCTCAGGGCACATCCCACCCTCTCCTCCGTGGATCTGTTCCACCTACTGCAAGCCCGTGGAAGGTGAGAAATAAACCCTCCGGCTTCATTTCCCGTGAATTCCCAGCCTAGCAGGGGATAAAGGAGGATCTGCACTGAGATTCACCCCACAAGGATGGGATGAGACGGTAAATCCCAACTCTGCTGGCAGCTCCCCCAGGGAAAGGCAACAAGGGAGAACCAAGACGGGATACGGGATGGGGAGCAGCACCACGAGCACCCTGAGCAGGGTCTCTGCGTACTCCATCCCACCACGGCTCCATCCCTCCAGTGATCCTGAGCCAGGGGAAAGGGCGTCATCCCCTGCAGAGGCTGGTCCCTGGTGGGGTCAGCACCTGCGTGCACCCTTGTGGGGTACGAAAATAAGTAGTAACCGCCCAGGCACTGGATAAGGGCACCGTTAAAAATACTGCAGGGCAGCAAGAGGAAACAATTGACTCAGCTTCCCCAGGATGACGGTGGTTTTACTCACTCCCTCACTTTGGAGGGCGTTCAACAGGAACCCTAAGCAGGGACCCACACCAGTATAGCTCATCTGTGTGTGACAGGATGCGCTGGAGCCCAGAAGTGCTCTGATGTCCCCACGTCCCTTCTCTGGCTCCAGCACTGGGGACACTAAAAGCATCGCCCTGTCTCTTGTTTATGGCCGGGTCAGTGTGGGTGGTTCTGTCTCCCTCGCTCGGTCCCTCCCCATCCATGATGGATGCAGGGAGCCCGGCGGGCTGCCAGCCCTCAGCCACGAGTTCGGGATCCACTGCGGGGCCCCGGCACCCTGGCTGTGAGCTGACGAGTTTTTCCCAGCTCTGGAGGGAAAGGGGAGAGGAAGGACCCATCCTGCTCAGCTCTGGCTTGGGCTGCTCTTAACATCACGGGGTTTTACAGCCACTCATTAGGAATCCAGCGGGGCGGGGGCAAAGTTGGGTGATTCCCAGCTTGGGCTAAACCAGAGGTCAGATCCTGCTGTCCCCTCTCATCCCTACGGAGAGGGCCGGGAGGGCTTTGCTCCTTACGCAACCCAGTCCCCACCCCATAGGGAGACTGGAGGGGCCCCCAACCTGGCAGCCACCCCCCAGGGACCATCATGCTAATAAGGGGCAGCATCACGGGCCAAATTTCAGGGTGCAGGGCAGCCAGGTACCACTGCTGCTGCACCCCAGGACATGGGGTTTGTGCTCCCAGAAGGGGTGTTCCTGCAGGTTCACCCCAAATTGTGCTCTAGGGATGGAGGTACCCCATTAAGCTGCTCAAATTAGCCACAGAAATGCTTCTGGCCCCAAGGAGACTCGTGGGTCTGAGTCCTTACAGCCCCATTTCCCAAGGGCAGGGAGGTGCCGGTTACCCCAGGGGGACGCAGTGACAGTCGGCCTGGCTGAGCCCCCCTTCTGCCTCCAACACTGTCTTCCCAGCTCCAAAAAAGGAGACCAGACACAGTGAAAAAAAAAAAAACAAAAACAAACCAACCAAAAACCAGCCAAAAAACAACCACCCAACAGCAAACGGGCTGAGTTCGAGGCCCTGCCACTTCCCGGCGAGCCCCTTTGGCACAGCCACGGCCATGATCACAGCATGGCCATGGTCCCCCACTCCTGGCGAGGGGCCCTGGGTGATGCGGGGAGGAGAAGGAAGCCGGGGCAGAGGGCTTCTCTCCTTCAGTGATGGTGGGAATGGGCTGTATTTTTAGAACATGATCTTATACAAACATCACTCCCTGGCCAAACATGGTCTGTACATTTTTCTTGCTGTTTCACTTCTTTCCCCCTCTCGCCCTCCCTTTTTTCAGGCCTGTTTCTCCCCGTCTCTGATCTCCCTAACACCCACTCCCCACAGTCGTCCTCCTCCTCCTCCTTCTCCCCAAGTCCCTGCCGGCTCCTTCCTGGTTTTAAATTCCCCAGCAATTACTCCCTGCCTCGACTTAAGGGCCTTTACTGGCAAAATGCTCTTTCCCAGCTGCCGTCTTAAAGGGACATGTGAGTGTACAGAGTTATCCCAGCATCCGCAGTGCCCCGTGCAAGCACCGGCCCGTCTCCCCGGCTGCTGAAGGCTGGAAAACAAACCACTGCTAATGGGATCTGTGTCTGACCCCTGCGAGGTGATGCATTCCAAGCTCTCCCCTTCCCCGTGCCTCAGTTTCCCCCTGAGAGCACATGGAGAGGCAGTGGGGAGCAGGGGACTGATCCTGGTTTCAGTTGGGATGGGCTGAAACCAGCTCAGCGTCTAGAGAAATAAATAGCAGGAAAAAGAGAGAGAAGGAGGGTGCGAGCACCATGCACACCAGACAGGAGTCAGATAACCCAACTCTAAGGCCAGGAAAAGTTATTGCATTAATTAAACGCTAATAATTTTGCCTTGAGCCTAACAGGTAGGCAGCTGGGTCCCCGTGAGCTGCCTGCCAAAGTGTTGTGCACCAGGAATGAGTGGGGATCAGCACCTTCCTGGGCTCCAGCATCGTCCCAGGCTCAAGCATCCTCCTGGACTCCAGCATCATCCCAGGTTCCAATATCATCCAGGGCTCCAGCATCATCCAGGATTCCAGCACTGTCCCAGGCTCCAGCACCATCCAGGGCTAAAGCATCTTCCCAGGCTCCTGCATCCCCCTGGGCTCCAGTGTCATCCCAGGCTCCAGCATCATCCCAAATTCCAACATCATCCTGGGCTCCAGCACCATCTGTGTCTCCAGCACCTTCCTGGGCTCCAGCATCTTTCTCCCCCACCCAAACACCACCACCTCCTCTCTCCAGCAGATACGAAAAGGAGGTACCAGTCCCTACCACAGGCTGCAGGAACCCCCTTCTCTCAGCCCTGGCTGCATGTGGAGGTGATGGCCCCTCTCCAGGCCATCCCAGGAAAGCCAGTCCCACCAGGGGCTGGGCTGGGAGAGGCAAAGAGCAGCTGAGATGAATGTGCCCTGGCCGGGACCCAGCCCAGAAGACTCACCGGGCCGAGCTCAAGTCTGTTTTTCTTTTTTAATCCGCTGATCAGGAACACCGCAGCAATGTTTGCAGAGGAGCTGAGGGCAAGAGCAATGCTCTTTGAGGGGAAAGATGATCTTTGTTTCCCCACGGCTCCTGGCCATCTTCCTTGCCCAGTCTCCCTCCTCATCCTTGCTGGAAAAGCTCTCGCTGCCCTGCAGGAGAGTGGCTCTCCCAGAACCGGGCTCAGAGAGCACTGACCCCCTTGAGAAATCACTAGTTAAGCCAAAATCCAAAAGCCAAGCTCAAATCACAGCCCAGTCATCTGCTCGGGCAGGTCCCATAAGCCCTGGTTTCCTAAGTAAGCACATGCAAGCCTGGATGTAAGGAGGAAGACGGGGATCAGAGGTACCAGGAGATGCTCCGTAGAGGATTTGGTGATGGGTTTTGCAGCTGGAGCATCATGGCTGAGCCAGGTCCTCCCCAGGCAGCTGGATCTGAGCAGCAGAGTTAAGGTTTGAAGAACACAGTCTGGGGACTGCCTTGTCCTAAATACACATGGGATCAGGATCCGAGACCTCAAGGACAAACCTCTCGCTCCGAGTTGCTCGCTGGAAAAGAATCCTGGGGGCAGGCAGAGCCAGGGCAGTTGGGGGAACCAGGGCAATCCAGGCCCCAGAGGCAGAGGCAGGATTTTGGTTACTGTGAAGCCAAGTTGGCTCAGGGACCACATCAGGGTTTTGTCAGTCCTGCCACACCTTGCAAAGGGAAAAGGGCTTCCCTGCAGGAAACAGACTGTGGGAATGTGTATCCTCGGCACCTGCAGGCCGCCCCAGGCCCTCTCCTCCCTTCCTCCTCTGGAGCAGGGCTGTGACCCCACACTATGTGATGCTTCCCGGGGAGGGGCCTGGGGTATCACACCCTGACTGTGACACAAGGGGATGCTCCAAGCGTTAGTCAGCAAGGAGGAAGGGGATAACCACGTCCCACCCCCAGGACAGGAAGACACTGGCTGCTCCAGGGACCCAGCGGATGTGGTGGTGGGGGGGAAGCAGTGGGTGGAAGGATGCTCCATCCATGCGAAGGTGTGTTCCCACACAGGGACAGGGAGCCAGGGGGTTGAGGGGCTCCTCTGCCTGGGTGTTCCTCAGCCCTTGTGATAAATAGAATCTCAGACAGGTTTGGCTTGGAAGGGACCTCAAAGATCATCCTGTCCCACCCCCTGCCATGGGCTGACCTTCCACTAGCCCAGGTTGCCCAAAGCCCCGTCCAACCTGGCCTTGAACCCTTCCAGGGACGGGGCAGCCACAGCTTCTCTGGGCAACCTGGGCCAGGGCCTCATCCCCATCACCATAAAACACTTTTTCCTTATGTCCAGTCTAAAGGTGTTTTCTTTCCGTTTAAAACCACTGCAGTGAGAAACGATACTTGAGAAAAAGAAGTAAGTCGGAGCACCACAGGCAGCAGGGAGGGAACAGGGGACTCGTGGGGCTGGATACTGGTGGAAAACCTGGGCCAGGATACTGGGCCCAACCTCCATTTCCAGCTCCAGCTGGAAAAGCCCACGGTCAGCTCCAGGAGCTTTCACTCCGTGCCCTGAGCTGGGAGAAAGGAGTGGGAGGAGGAGGAGGATGCCAGTAGCAGTGGGGCAGGATCCCACCTCAAGCCGGTGGCAACGAGGGAGCTGTTTGCAATCAGGGTCCCCACGACCTCCTCCCCGGCCTCTCCAAAATCGCTTCCATGTGTGTCGGGAGCCGTCGAGCCCACAGGGAGTTCAGCCCCGAACAATAGGAGAGAGGAGGGTGTAGAGGGGGGAGGCAGGGTCTGGCCCCCCCCAGCGCCATGCCAGCCCACACATGATGGGATTGCAGGGCTGCCACCACCATCCTCCTCCTCATCCCACTGGCTCAACCTTGCTCCTCCAGGAGGAGGGAAAGGAGACGTGGTGATGTCCCCCAGGACAGTGACAGGGGCCACCCCGCAGCATCCCACCCGCTGCACAGAGGAGCAGCCCCCGGGGAAGGGACAGAGGAGCCTCAGGGCTGTCACCACGCTTGAACCCATCATTTCACACGCTCGGATGTTGTCTCCTTCGGGCCAGACTCCCGCCCCGAAAGCCAGCCCTGCCCAGACAGACAGAGCAGGCTGGCGGCAATCACATGGCTGTATTTATTTCCAGGATCTTTGCTAGAGGGCAGAAAGAGACGGGGTGGGGATGGGGTGGACTAAATTGATCCTAAAAATACACACATCAGTGCTACCAGGGCAAAAAAGGGCTGGGGAGCCCGCTCACCCCTACCCCGTCCTTTGGTTGCCACCATCCTTCCCCCCTGAAGCCTCCTCGCTCCCGGCTGCGACCACCCTCCCTCTCCCAGCCTTCCCCCCTCTCCAAGGAACAGGAGCCTCCTTGTTTTGGGCTGGCTGGAGGCAGTGGAGGCAGAGCAGATGCCAGGAAACACATCGGGACCTTCCCAGCCACCCTGACCCTGGCCAGTGGCCGTCCCAGCCCCACATCCCCCGTCACACGGATTTGCACCCACCCAGCACAATTTTGGGCAGCGGGGTGTGAGCAAAAGTATAAATAAACCTCCTGCTGCCACGCGTTCCCTGTCTCGAGTGCCCTCCAACCTAAATATAGAGCGATCCGGGGTTGCTGGAAAGGGAGGGGACGTTTCTGCAGGCTGACCACAGCATCCCCAACGCGATGGGCTGTTTCAGCTACCGGAGAAGCACAGTTCCCAGCAGTCGGCACCGATGGGAGCGATGCCCCCGACTCCCCTGGGAAAAGGCACTGTCCAGCCCCTCGGAGGAGCCAAGCAGCACAAACTGGGAAGTGGGGTTGACTCCACCTTTGGTATCTCCTGCCTGGAGCAAGGAGGCCTCGCTTGGAGGCACCTCAGGTGGCTTCAAAGCTGCATCCTCAGCCCCTGCTCCAGGGAGATGCCACCAGAGGAGGTCACCTCCCAGCACTGAGTCTTCTCAGCAGCAAATCTGCTCATCCCCAAAACCCGACGGTTTCCCGCAACCATCCACATCGGTGCTCGTTGTGCTGGGAGGCGATTTGATCCACCCTGAAGGAGACCGCAGCCCCCAGAGCCCCTCCCAGCTGCTGGGTACGACCAGCTGCTGTGACCGACGGGCAGCTGCGGAGCCAGTTAACCCCAGAGTCGGGCAAGGTGACAAAATCCAGGCAAGGGTCATGACAAGCACCTCATCAAGTGGATTTGGAAGCACTGGGGGTGGCAGGGAGGGTGCAACAGGCCAGCGGAGCAGCCTTCAGAAGAGATGTCCTCTCCTCCCTGCAGCCTGAACCCGGCTTCTCCGCAGTCTTCCCAAGGACATTGCTCTTAAATCCCTCGGCACCTTCCCTTTAGCTAAGAACTGCTGGTCAGCCCATCCCAGCCAAACCAGCACTGTGAGAAATCAGCTGCACCTCCTCCTTCTAAACTGCCCATCTCCTTTCTGCTCACCCCACAGCCCTTGGCCATTCTTCCTACTGCCCAACAGTTAGGATCACACTTAATTAACCCACTGTTGCATCCCCCATCTGAACAGGGTGATGGGTCCTATCAACTTGACACGGGACCTAAAACTCCAACTCTCATCCGAGCCCCACCATGAAGACCTCGAGGTGCAGGACCTGGCCGCGTGGTGCCCGGGGGAGGAACCATCCTCACCTTTACCTTTTCATCCAGACTGACGGCTCGTCTGGTACGACCCCTGAGGAGCCAGTGTGGGGTGACCCGCTCTCCATGGGATGGTGGCCCTGGACAAGAGAAGACCTGGTGAGCACATGAACAGACCTTGCAAGCCCCCAAGAGTGGGAGCTCCTCCGCAGCCACATCAGGAGTGAAAAGGGAGGAAGGGACAGAGCTGAGGACTCTGACCAATATCCAGGGCCACCTCTTGGGTGTTTCTGGGGGATGGACACCAGCGCGATGCCAAAGCATCACCCCCTCCCCAGGCCAGCACCCTCATCACTGGCCCAGCCTCACTCCTGGAAGCCTCCCAGGAGCACTGCTGCCCACACAGGTCCCAAACCAGTGGCCTAAATCCCCTGAAACTCACCCTGGAGAAGCAGCCAGCACTTGGGTGGCACCACCCTGGCCCTGCTCACATCCCCACTGTCACCAACCAGCCCAGACAAACCCCAAGGAGCACCCCAGCACAGGGCGAGGGCAGGGGCTGTGCGGGCAGCAGCACATCCTCCTGCCTTCTCTCTCTCTCACGAATTACACAAGCTTTTTTTTTTTTTTTTTTTTTTTTTTTTTTATTGATTGTCGTCATTTACGGGATGGGGAAGCGTGGTTCGATCACCCAGAAATCGAGCCATCATCCTTCCAGCCAGAGCTGGGCTCGAGCAGAGGAGCTAAAAGAGCAGTACAAGCAACTCCTTGGCTGAATTAGTGACAGGCAGACTTTCTAAGATTTATTTTTTTCCCTGAAACAATGTGGCTGCATTTAATTGCAGCAGAGGGAGCAGCTACTGATGACTTCAGCCTGGACAACAACAGGAAAAAAACAAATAAAACTCTGAAGATGCTGCAGAGAGGGGATGAAGTCTAGCAAAAATGTCAAGACTTGGACCACTTTGCCAAGCCAAATGTTGTCAGTGAAAGCTCAGATCTAGTAACCTTCCCCAGCAAAGGGGAAAGTTATTTACTAAGGGAGTGGAATAACAGAGCTGATTGGCTTTATAATTTTATACGCTTGTTTTGGTTCCCCGTGCAATGATCTAGGGGGATTTGGCTTAAGGAAAGACAAAGTTATTGAAATGTAAAAAGCAAAAAAGATGGAGTTGTTGGGAATTGCAGAGTGAGTGTTTAACGTGACTGAGCTACCCAGCCCGGCCACATCCGTCCCACCAGGCCCCGGGACGTGCCCGGCGCTATCACACGGTGGCATTTAATCAACTTTCATTATATATAGCATGTAATCTGCAGTTATTCCCGGAATCTGATAAGGTGGTGGCAGGAGCCCAGCTTCCCTCTCCTCACCTCCTCCGAAAGCCTTAGCCAGGCCCTCCAACCCCCCAGCCCTACCTAAGTCTCATTTTCTGGTGGGGAAACTGAGGCACGGCTGCGATGCGCCTTGCATTTCAGCCACGCAGGGTGAGAGGCTCTTGGTGGGGTTTGCTGCCTTCCCGTTTCACAGAAAGGGGGGAAAAAATACAGATTTTATTTTTTTTTCTTCACAGAGGGAGATGGCCGCTGCCTCTCCCAGCTCGCTGCAGAGCCCGTCTTTCTCCCACGCTGTCTGGGGAGAGGGTGGGAGGCGAGGGGCAGCCGTTCTGCAGGGATTACTGGGCTGGGCTTTGGGCCACGTTGTAAAAACCTCTTGGTTCTTAGATTAAGCTTCTCCCTGTTTTGACTATAACTTTTGCTGGGAATCAGAGACACTCAGAGCATGAGACAGGGCTTGAAAAAACTAAGTCAAACTCAAATGTAGTGCAGAGGGGGTTCCCCATCCCCCTAACCCAAGTCCTTTTTTTTTTTTTTTTTTTTAATTTTTTTTTGGGATGTTCACACCATCGCGGCCGGGGATGTCCGAGCCCAGCGATGAGCCCCGCCGTGCCCAGGCTCCAACCGAAGCCGGCAGCTTTCCCGGTCCGCTCCTCCTCTCCTCTTCAAATCCAAACAGAGGTTTCTGGCTCCCACCACCCTCCCCGTTCCTCTCTCAGCTCCCCGGCTCGCACGGGTTTCTCTTGGAGTGGCTGGAAAACTTATTTGCAGCAGCGAACCCAGCAAAGCTCGAAAGTAAAATAAAATAATAATAATAAAAATGGTGCTTTGCGTGGAGAAGCATCAGCCCCGGCTTCCTGGTGGAGTTGTGGAAAGAATTAGGGATGGAGAAAAGAGGCTGAACCCAACCTGGCAGCCCCCCTATTCCTCCTATTTGAAAAGTGATAGATACCGCTGGGGAAAATAACGGACTTCCTCAACAACAGAAAAAAAAACAGTTTCACCCCAAAACATACCTCGGCAGCACAAGCCGCCGCCTTTCAAGGTGCCACCGCCCGCAGCTGGGATGGGTGCGGGGACCCAAGGGAGGTGCGGGATGGGGAGACGAGGGGTGTCTCTGCCGTTCGGGGGGTGCTGGGGGAGCGGGGGGGTGTGTGAGGAGCCGAATCCTCCCCTGTCTCGGGAGGGGGGCCGGCTGGTGCCAGCCCTCCCATCCCAAGCAGCCCATGTAGAGTCAGAGCGCAGAGCCCTGACAGCGCTGGGCTTTTGGGGGACACTCCGAGAG
>NW_020799098.1:1323699-1328566 GCF_003259725.1 Athene cunicularia | reverse complement strand
TTCACCCCCTTTTCTCCAGGAGGGTACGACAGGCTGCCTGCATAAGGAAGGAAGGGGGGGGACAAAAAAAAGGCAATGAAATAACCCCCTCCATCCCAGCAGGATGGAAGAGCCCAGAGCCACCTCTGCACCGACACACTCCACAGGTTTTTTTAATTATTATTATTATTATTATTAATAATAATTCTTTTTTTCTAACAGATGGGTGCCAGCATCCAGCCCCCTCAAAGCAGGGGGGGTGGCACAGCTCAGGGCCCTGTACAGTGAGGGGGTGCCACTCACTTTCCTTCTTCCACACACCCCACACCATCCCCGCTCTGCTTTGACCCTTTCCAGGCCCTTCCTGGGGTCACCCAACTCTCCGTCTAAAGTCAGGGCAAGGATTCACCAATAGTTATTGAAGTCCTAGTAATAATATTAATGCTAATAATGAAAGCTTTTTTGAATTATTTTACTCTAAAAACAGGGACAGACCTACCCGAAGGGCTCCAGGCACCTCTGGACACACCTGCTCGAGGTGACATTTTGGAAGAGGAAGGGACAGGGGACTTGTCTGGGGTTTCCCAGCACAAAGGGCAAATGGAAATGGCACAGCTGTGGCTGCAGGAGCGTGGTGGGAGCCCTCCTGGCGCTCAAACACACGCAAACAGCAGATGCAAACATCTGGACAGTGCTACCGAGTGTTCCCCGTTAGCCTCGGACACAGCGTTTTTCAGGTGGGTTAATGGCATTTAGCAACATCTCACTCTCACCACTACCTCTCCCAAGAATCTTCCAGCACTCCTGGGTCCAGCTCTGCAGAGCACCAGGAAGGACTCGCTGAAGCTGAAGGTGGTCTCCTGCTAAAGCTCACCACGGAGGGGCTGTGCAGGTCCCGCCACTTCCACGAGAGGCCAAACGCTGCAAAAAATAAAGTTGTTCCTAAAAAAAAAAAAAAAAAAAAAAAAAAAAAAAAAGCTGTGGAAGCGTGGTGAGAAACAGAGGGCATTGCTGTCCCTTCTGGGATCCAGGCAGCTCGGTGGAAGCTGTGTAGAGCTGCTGTAAATCAGCAGCCTGGCACACAACTGGGCGAGATTTCAGATGCACGACGGGGCTTTCAGCCATCAGGAAACCATCAGCAGCAACGTCCAGAGGGACGAGGCTGCGCAGAGCTGCAGAGAGCTGTGAAAAGTCTTTCCAAGAAAGGGCAGTTGGTGGCCAGGACTGCCGCGGAGGGGTGAGCCAGGGGCTGTGATGGAGCAGACAGAGGAAACCCAGGGCAGGCAACAGGCTCCAGCCTTCCCCTGGCAGCCCATCAATCCCAGCCTAGCTTCACCATTACTACGCTACGTGACATTTTTCCTCATTCCTTCACTCTCTCAACCAGCTCAAAGTACTCAATGTAGCACAGTGTCGAGGCTTGGTGAAGGCAGATGTCTGCTTGCTGCTGGCCGTGGAGTACGTGGCCCTCCACGGGGCTGGGGATGGCAACGGCTGGTGGTTATCCAGAGCAGCTTATAAAAGGGGTTTTTGTGCAAAGGAACAGGCGTTCTTCCGCCTGCCTCCATCACTTAATCCCTCTGCTGACAAAATCCAACAGAGGCCGTGGCACCCGACCACGGGCTGCAGCTGGGTCACATAGCCTGGCAGCTGAGCCCAAGACTGGGGATTTCTGCGTCCCGGCCTAAGCCAAGAGCAGCACGTGTGAAGCAGGGGCGGGGGAACACTCACAACATGGAATTAAAGACACGGAGAGCCCCTCTGTATCTATTTTCAGAGTGCTTCTGTCCTCCCAAGCACTCGCTCTTCAGAGTCGTGAGAGAGACAACCAGCACGTGGAGCAGACGAGCACAGGTGGTGTGCTCAGGGCACCCACACTTTGGGTCTTCCACTACTGCCTCATCAGCAAAACTGCCATCACTCTGAGCCTGTGACTGGTCCTTCTACAAAGGACAAGGACAGCTGTGACGTAGTAAAACAGCTCTGTATCATTGGTAAAAAAATGTGCCCTGATAGACCTCAAAAAAAAGTCTCCTTAGGCCAGATTTCACATCACCTCCTACTAAAATGACTATTTGGCCTGCACACAGTGCCACAGGAACTCAACTCCTTGTTCAGGAGGCCACGGCGTGTAGCTGGCACACTATTTCCTCCAGATCCAACTGGCGAGTCGCAGAGTCCAAAGAGACTTGCCCATCTCTGGAGGAAGGTCAAGGCTGGCTACTCAGCAGATGACTCAAGCCTGGGCAGTGGCCAGCAGCAAGCCGCCGGCAGCAGGGTGATTCACGAGAAGTACCGGATCGAACTCGGGTAGGGGAGCCAACACAACTTTGGGGAAAGGAGCTGGAGTCTCTCTTTTACATCATGAAGACAAGTTTGAAGTAGCTTCTGATAAAGCTAGAAAGCGACAGGGCTGCAGCACATGAGTAAGATTATATTAAAACCAAGCTTCTCCCCTATCAAGACCTCACAACTGTCCTCATCACCGTGGAATTTGAGTGCCTTCCAGAAGTGTATTAATCAATGTGGCTTTCATTTGTCACGCAGAGGTCATTCACCCTCCCGCAGGGTCTAATTTGGCCTGGAGAACTCAGTTTATCTGCTGATGTAGGGAGAAAAATATTAATAAAAGTTGACTTTCAAACCTTGCTTGTGTGAAAGAATCGTGACTTTTCCATTTACAGCAGTTCAGCCAAATTCTTTCCCCAAGCCTACGAGAAAGATGTCCGATGACTTCACGTTACACTTTTAAGCTTTGCAGAAGTACAGCCACCCAGCTGGCCAACTAATAAATGCAGCATAAAGGAAGTGATATATTAAGATCTTCTTTACTGGATTAAAGTTTGATCTGGACTAACGAACAGCCAGCCAGGAAGTCATTTCTTCATTAGGGTATTGTTTCAGGAAAAGTGAATTATAAACCAGGATGCTCTCATGGGTAAGCAGAAGACATTAGCTTGCCTGCTTTCACATGGAGCAAATCTTTCTTCAGTCTCCCCCTCTTCATTCAGTTGTGTTCTTCCACAGGCACAACCACTAATGAATCCACCACGGCAGCAGCAAAGAGCAAAAGTCCTTCTGGGAAGCATCCTCCAGGAGTCAACCACCCCAGACCAGGCTACATCTAGACAGATGTACAGTGACACGACTATATTCTGTAGGGAATTTCCACTTCCAAAGAAATTGTGCATTTCAACTATGTTTTTACATCATCCTCGCTCTTGGTTTCCATGGTGATCTTTCCAGTTGCCAGCGATGAGAGAACGTGTCCCAAACAACATCCACTGCCTGATGTGGCATATCTCTAACTTGAGGATGGTTCTCTGTAGAAAGGGTCCCAAAAACATCCTCCAAGAACCAGAGGACTTACCATATTATTATAAAAGCTCCGTCAGGATGGAATTTACAGCATAAAACGTAGAACTAGTGGAAATGGTCATGAAAGAGGACATGGAAGATGCTTCTGGAGGGCAACCGAGCCTCTTATTTTAAAAAAAAGAACTTTTCAAAGCTTAAGGTGGCTTTTTACACCCCTTTTCCCTGCCACTTCCTTGCCTCGTCCGCATCCATCACGCTTCCCACCTCACGTTCGGTTTATAGACATCTACAGGCAAGCCAAAGCCCAGCCAGTGTATTGACATGATGATGAACAAGGTACAAAGGAACAGTGATCAAAGCGGCTTTCAGTTTCTAGAGACAACAGACAACCGTGCTGCCCGTCTCCAGTTTTTGAGTCAGCAGCTACCATAGCTGGCCTTTTGGTGAGCCTCAAACAGGCATCTGGCATCTACACAATAATCAAATGCTGATCAAAGAACGTTTCTGATTAACTAAGAACAAAAGCCCGTTCCTGGAGGGTTAAAAATGAAAATAGTTCTGCCCTCTTTACAGTGTCAAAGATTTGCAGAACTTACCCTAAAAGTCTCTGTGTAGCAGTGGATTAAGAAGAGATGACTCCACTCTGGAATCAACACAAGACAAGCATAATTTCCTGAGTTTTTGGAAACAAGTTTTGCGTGTTGGAACCAATGACTCCAGATGTCAGCAGCCTCCTTCCATCAGAACTATAAACAGTGGAGGCTTTGCCCCAGCACAAGCTTTATCTGACCTGATGACAGGGAATGGTAGTGGAATGGGTGCGAGTCAGCTTCGCTACATCCCTCATGAAGAAATCAAGAGAAGGCCAGATGATAACGCTGCTGGAGCACGGGGCTGAGGAGGAAACCTGCTTCCTTTAAACCTGGCCACGCAGAATCTCATTTTCAGAAGTTCTGAGAAGCTTCAGCTCCTCCCAATTTCACCTGGAATTGCGGGTGCTCACTCCTCTGCGGAGAAAAGTCAGACAATCTCATAGTGTTGTTCTACAAAACCTTTATTTTCTCCCCCGTGCTCACTCCTCTGCGGAGAAAAGTCAGACAATCTCATAGTGTTCCTCTGCAAAAACCTTCATTTTCTCCCCCGTGTGCGCAAAGAGAATGTTTGCTTTACAATATTTCAGAGAGCAGAATGTAAACGCTTTGTGCAGCCCGATACCAGCGTGAAACATCCAAGCACAATTTTCAGATCACACATTGTGATCTATCAAAGCGTGCCCAAACCGAAAGTGTTTAGCAGAAGCAAACCCTTCTCCCTTAGCAAAGGGAAAACGCTGCAATATTATTACCAAATGAAGAATTACAGCTACTTGTCGCTAAATCTCTCAAGGTGCAACTCTAACAACTCACACAACGACAGCCACTGTCATTACTTTGGTAGTTAGTAACCATTTTTAAGCGAGGTAAAACAAAAAAAAAAATGCAGCCAGCTCTTCCTTTGTTTTGACAGGTTTTACAATGTGTAGTTCTCTACTTCGATGAGGATGGGTGCTTTAAGTAGTTGATATGGACCT
>NW_020799098.1:1319459-1323649 GCF_003259725.1 Athene cunicularia | reverse complement strand
TTTTTTTTTTTTTTTACACGTTATTCTGATGAGTATATCCAGGTAAACTACAAATTTTACACCTGGATCTATTCTCACACTCTGCAGCAGGTCTGACAGCTGCTTCAGCAGCATGTGGTACCACCAGCGCAGGACACAGTTGGAAAAATACTGTGCCAAATCTTTGTCTAGTGTAATTCAGTGTAGTTCTACTGACCTTCAAGGGAATCACATTATTTCCCTTTATTTGGAGGTTTGATTCATTACACCCCAACGTGAACTCCAAGGGTATCTGGCAGAGCTGGACTGTAGCCACCGCTGGATGGCTTAGCCAAGGGGTGAAACAGTTTTATGAAATTCTTAGTGAAGACATGAGGTCAAAATCTCTGAGTTGTGCCTCACCGACTGCAGAATCACATTTGCAGAATCACATTTGCAGAATCACATTTGCAGAATCACATTTGCAGAATCACATTTGCAGAATCACATTTACCGTTACAGCTTTTCCTTGAACTAAATTACTATGAACACCTGAAGCACAGAAAATAGGAAACCACTGTTCACACCCACTTAGTTTTCAGATGATGTACAAACAGGAAAAGATATTTTAACCACATTGTGATAAGCACATATAACTGAGACTTCAGGCTTCTATCATCAAGAACCACAACCTTTATATTTCAGCTTTTGCCACTGTGATGCTAGTTAAGTGTATAACCAAGTATCCTGTCAGAATGCAAGCCCCTAATGAAGTGAAGGGGACTCTTGCAGGCAAGGCTTAAAAATTCCCAGCATCATAAAACATTTCTCTGATTAGACTCTCCTGGTTCATACAGAAAGACAGCTAACCAAGCGAAAGGTCAGTGAAGTCACAAATCCTCCACTCTTAGTGCTAACAACGCCCAGTTTAAACAGCCATTATCCTTACCTTGGAAGTTCTTAAGTTCTGCGTTGAGAAAGAGGTGATGGTGGCCTGGTTTCTTTAGATGTTGCCCATATGGACAGTGAAAATACATGTCATGATTGCTGAAACAGTTACTACAAAATGATCTGATGTTATTTATTTAAAGAGTTTTCGCAGTAAAAACTTTACAAGTTTTCTACTTTGAAATAGAAAATTTAAAAAAAATCACTGTTAAATCCAATTTAAAATAATAATATAAAACTGCTATTTCAATCAGGTCATTATAAATACATCATGAACCAAGTAGTTCCAAACTATGTTTACACTGGAAGTGCATAACATCACTACAAAACCCAGCCATTTATTTTAAAACCTGACATTCATATCAAATCACTGATTCTTAAATACGGCAAGATTGTATTAGTACAAAAATAACACGACTGAACACCACAAAACGTACACCGCACAAGTATTTACTGCACTATTTTTTTCACATCTCACAATCTCCTTTACGCTGCAAGTCTGCTAAGCACAATACACCTTCGTTTGAACAGGAGATCTCTATCAGTTCCAAGGAACCTTCCTCCCCAAGACACGGTTGGTGATTTTCTGAAAGATAAAAACAAAGCGAGAGAGGTAAGTATTATTCGTCTAAAAATTTAAAAAGCTAAGCATGAGGTTATTGTTAGTAAGTTTTCTGAACAGAATACCAAGGGGTAATAGAATACGAAGAAAAAGCTATTATTACCTTTTAGGACAGATAAAGCAGCCCCGGTTTTTCTCACTCATGAATATGGAAACTACCAGAATACTCCTGGGCTGGCTGCTGTGGAAGCGGTGAGGAACATCTAAAGAGTCAGAATACATCCTGACCTTGGCAGGACAGATTGTTTCCTTAAAACATGATGCATATCTCTCCCTTCACCTTCTGAATCCAGACTTCTGGGAGTCACGTGTTCCCCAGATTGTGACACATTTATGAAAGGACACAGGGAAAAGTGGACGGAGAAGAGTAACAAGCATAGTGGAAGGTACAGCAAGTGTTTTCTACAATAAACAACTGAATAAATTAGGACTCTTCACCATAGTGGGAGGGATGAGCCATGACTGGAGCGGAAGAGAGGAAAGTCTGTACAATCCTAAGCAGCCTGAAGCAGGTGAAAAGTAATGTTATTTGCTGACTGTTCAAAAAATAATCTGGGGAGGCACTGTATAAAATAACTGGTAGTAGATTTTAAAGAAGCAAAACCAAAAAACCCACAGAATACTCTTTGAAAAGAGTCACCGCCCTGTGCAGTTAAACTGTGGAACTCTGCCCTGCGGTGCTGTGAACACCAGATGAAGCAAGTGGACAAATTCATGAAAGGGAAAAAAAAACAAACAAAGAACCCAAACCAAACCCACCAATGCAAAGATGGATTCAAAGCCCCTTGGTCACAAATCTCACCAGAGTCTTTGAGTATCTGTAGGAAGCACTGCTAATGGTGGCTCTGTTAGGGTGTTCTTCCCCAGCGACCTGCCCTTACAGTGATGGGCAATCCTCATCACTGTGCCAGCTCAGCCAGCAGATCGCTGACGCTGTGAACGTGTGGAATACACATTACGTGGCTTTAGAGGAGTGGAGGATAAAGGAAAAGCTTTGGGCAATTCATATATTACTAAGAGCAGTGGGAATGATACAGCCATTACCTGAGGAGACCTTCTGCATCACAGATGAAGGCAAGACGCAGCTCAGCTATTTATACGAACGCAGAGTATGCCGTGTGTGTGTACACGCTACAAACACATATATAGTGCATAAACCAGCACAGAATATACTCTGCTTACACACAGACGTAGAAAAAGCAAAGCTGCTGACACGAATCTCAGTGTGGAATCTGCCCTCAGTACTTCACAAAGCCTCAGAAGGGCTCAAAACGTCTCACACCACGAAACCTCTGATCAGTCCTCTTGGCTCGCAGGCCCTTTTGCAACCTCATCAGCAAACCCAGACGGCAATTAGATGTTATCTGGCTTCTTTGCTCCATTTCCAGGAAGCGGGTACAAAACAAAAAAACTCTAACATGTCACTGAGAGGAGGGAAAATGTAGCCAAGGGGATGAAAAACAAACATTAACAGAAAGATTTACTGTAAAGTAACAAGTGAAGTGCAATTTAGTCTCACACCTCTCCAAGGATGTGCTTTTTCCTTGGGGGTAGTGACACCTTGTGGCCCCTACCTTGTATAGGCTCTAAGGACACATCCCCTCCATACACAAAAGAGTGTTTAGTGTTCCTGAATGCTTCATTTATCCTTTTTTAAGGGATAGAGGGAAATAGATAAAACAATAATTTCGCTATCCCCTTTATGGAGGTTTCTCCCATGCTTCCTATTTATAAAAATGACTACATCTAATGGAGAAGCTTCAGGAACAGAACAAATTTGCATCTGATAAACTCACCAAATTCATTTTCATTTCACTGGGGTTGAAAGAGTTCTGATTTATGCTGCCATCAGATCAGAAAACTGTCTCAACTACACAGTTTCCAAAATTAAAAAGGGCATGCACCATCCCCTTATCTGATGAATATGATTTTATGCTCTATTTGAAATTAAAAGTACAGAAGCAAAGGCATACTGTGACAGAATATCAGCCCAGCCCCACGTGCATCCTGCGACAAAAATAACTTTGCTGTCTTAATAAAGTATTTAATGACTCGAAAAATTAAGAATGCCTGTGCTCTCATTCGCCTTCCAGCACAAGGATTTGGGTAAGTTTCCAGTTATACATGAGCCCATGCTGTTTCCTTCCGAGGGTGCCCTCAAGTGAAGGTAAGGAAATTTTATTCATATCTATTCTCTTCATATATATTCACTAATTCAGGGGCTTATTTTGAGCCAAATAAGCTCAGTTGCATCTCATCCCTCAACCTAGACACAAAGATCATTATTCTCGATTCCCTCCAGCTAACGACGAGACACACGCTGCCTCCAGAGAGCAGTATGTCCCACACAGTAGCTCACACTGGAAACACACAAGTAAGTTTGTTTGTTTTCTCCTTACAAGACATTTCTAAGGTGGTGGTGTTCATTTTTCTTCTTGAAGCACTGGTCCACAAGTTACATCAATATGCAGTTATAGCTAACATGCCTTTAAATTCCGGAGTGAGGATACTTCAGCAACACTTACCCGTGCTTACGTACGTACAGATATGAGTATGGATCACAGAATCACTGAGGCTGGAAAAGCCCTTGCAGCTCCTCCAGCCCAAGCATGACCCTCCCCCTGACCGTTCCCAACTCCCCCAGATCCCTCAGCGCTGGCTC
>NW_020799098.1:1249787-1319409 GCF_003259725.1 Athene cunicularia | reverse complement strand
TCTGACTAGCAGTGTACATGTTAAATTTATTGCTTCCTTTCCCAAATTTTAATCACCCCTAACCTGTGAGCCCTCAATGCCCTGTAGAAATGGCACACACACCGCACTGCTAGGCAATGCCATCCTCAGAGCCAGCAGTACTGCTATTAGGGAGGTGTACACCTAGTTTTACTTTTACATGTCTACTCCTCTGGTATCAGTGACAGAAATAGAATCAACCAGTGTCCCAGGGCCACATTACATCACGGTTGAGATGTGATAAATTTAGGATATAAGCACACTTCACTCTTAAGACAGTGCTCAGCCACAGGTGCTGGGAGAAGAGAATAAGTGCTCAGACTCTCTTTCTCTAAGCCCACTGGTCTGGGGGTTCAAGACATCCCCACCTGCAGTTTCATTAGTGCTCCTCTGTCAGGAATTAACATTTGCACCGTGCAAAGTCAGGCAAGAAAATAGGAGCATAAGCCTCGGACTCTCCCGAACAGAGTGCCTGAGCATGCACTTTCACCTACTAAGCTGCACCCTAGAGTGGCTGGGGCATGAGTAGATCTTTTCCCCATCAAGATGATCAGTGCTAGCATCAAAATCCAAAGAGTGAAGGACAAAAGGTTTCTTTAGGGACAGGTCATGTCACTAAGTCAGAGGATACGAGTACTACAGGTGGCTCCACCACTGACCCCCACACAAACTTGAGCAGGACACTCGGCTCTCTGCCTCCTGCTCCTTTCCCAAGCTTTGTCTGGATATATGCCAAATGATCTTGGAAGGAACTGTCCCCTCTTAAGGTTTGTATGAGGCACAGCAAGACTCCCCTAAGGTGACTGCAATTAAAACGAGACTCAGATCTACTCCAGAGTACTGATCTGCTACTCTACATCGGCAGTTCACAAACTTGCCACTATGAGAGATACTCAGCCCACAGTCTGGGTACAGTGCTTACAGATCATTTAGACGCTACAACCCTAGATTACATGCCGTTTTAGTCTAGCTTTTGTCCCAGCCGTTTTCTTCTCCTAATACTCTGTGTCATCTTTGGAGTCATGCCACAAAATCTGCGGTTCCTTTTTTTTCCACGCACAATCAGATTCGCTTAGAAACTGATGCTCTCAGCAACACATTCACCAAATTCTAAACAAACCATTCAATGTATTTACAGCTACACTGCATCATCAGACAAAAAGATTACAATATTTACTGCAATGAATCACCATCCCTCTTCTAATCAAAACCACACTTATATACAAAACTTTTGATCTGATTCCTTATCTGCTTGCAGATGACTGCGCTACTCCAAGTCAATGACTGACAGCATTCATTAACTCTTAAGACTTTATCGTACCAGCATCTGAAATTCTCAAACTAGTGGAAAAAAAAAAACATCCTGAATATACCCGGCAGAAGTATAGCATCAAATTCAAGTAATTCTAGTAGTAAATACCCACAATCAGATTAGGAAGGTATTCTGGATAATACATCACGTTACAAGCCCTGACTTTTAAAATCCAATTACTGCTGTTCCCAACAAATAACTAGCCCTATTATTCCAACTCTGGAAGGACAACTCAGCCATGAAAGAATTGCAATGCTAAAACTGAAGTGTAACCTTAAGATCCAGAGGGAAAAAAAAAAAACAAAACACCAAACAGTTTTAATTTTTAATGCGTGTCCTTAAACTACCGAGGCTTATATTGCAGTTTATTGCCTGATGCCAGAGTTCCCCAGAAGGCTGCATATTATGGTATGGGTTAGCTAAAGAGCGAGAAGGTAAATCAGATTAGAACCTCAGTGTTTGTTACAAATGGTTGTTTCTCAGCTTTTAGTTTTTATTAAGTCTTAAGAGAATGCTTATGCATATGGATGTCTAAGAGCAGCTCCAGAAGTGATACACTGGTCAGTTTTGGAGATGTGCTGCTCAGAGGGGACAAATGGGCCTCCTCAGGACATTCACCACATCACTGTGTATAAACTGATACTGCCTGTTACCCAGAAATACTAGATAATCAGATGTGTGCACATGGGAGGGCATATGGACAGAACACTCTCTTCCTTGTTACTTACAGTGCTCAACCCAGGTGAAGCTCTAGCACAGGGTTCTTCAGCCTTCCCATCATTAATTAAACCTGTGCTTTGTGTCTGTCTGTTAACCACATTACACAGCTTGGAGAGCCAGAGGGGAAGAGCATTAGCAGCACTTGTTAGCTGGGACAGAAACAGCTCCCTGCAGGGATCTCACTGCTTCCAGGCAGAACGAGGCAGGAGTCAGCAGAGTCCTGGAGTAACCCAGTAAAACAGGCCCCCAGTTTCCTTCTCCTGCTCACCAAAATCCTGGAGTCCTCACCCCACCTTTGCACTGCTGCTGGTTAGGTGGTGAGGCCCCAGCACAGAAACCATTCTTGAGCTGCTGGATGTTTGTGGTTCAAAGTTAGTCATACCCACACTTTAGGGGCACTGGTTTATTCTACAACTTGCCTGACAGAGGAGATTCGAGGCTGACCCAGGCCAGTGTGGTAAGACCACACAGTCAGCTGAACAAACACTTGATGATGACATCCACAGCCCCCAAAGTTAACAAATTACCACCAGGACTGCCAGTACTCCACTGGAGAAAAATTAATAATGACGACTCCAGGCTTTGTTTGCAAAGTTGGCTGTGAACTAGGTAAGCTATATCCACCTACAGCAAGGGTACACGAGAGCAAAACCAGCAGCCTTCAGGTCAAAGAGCCTGCCCATGGAATATTTTCTTTAAATATGTTCCACAAGCCCTCTGTTCTACCCTGAAGACTGCCCAAGACCTTTTTTATATGCTTCAATCAGGACCACGATTCCTTGTCTTTTTTTCCAATACACCATGTGTAGGTACTGGAAGGATTTCGGGTTACGTAGGGGGATTTTTTTGTTCCATGTTTTGCTAAGCTTTACTCTGATTAAATGTTAATGTATTCTATCCATCTAGAAGCTGCAAAATAACACCACAGTGTTATCTAGTAAATATTACTATAATGCTGTAATACTTTTGACCTCAAGAAAAAGAAAAAGATTCTAAAATGTTCCAGTACAAATACTTGCCGAGAACACCTACCATTTTATAAAGCTGTGCTTTCAGGCGGTATGAGTTATATTCCATTTTTCTCTTCTCTTCCTCCCGCTTCTTCTGCACCTCTGGCAGCTGTTCATAGATCCTTAAATGTAAATACAAGAAGTCAAAAATAGTGACCTGGAAGGAAGGACCTTACTGATATAAAAACAACATCCTCTGCTTTAGCTTCACATTCTGTTAAAGGCTACTGGCCAGCTACAGCATAAAAACAGTTATTTGGGGGTTTACTAGTGTCACACAAGGGAAAATGCAGAATATATAGCAGTTGTGATACCGGAAATTCCCACAGCACATAATGCCCTTCTCTTACAAGCAGCACCCTCCTAAAAGGAGTATTTTTAACACTATAATGATGAGACAGATGATGTGATTACCCAGCTGCAAAAGGTTCAATATCTTCAGCACAGAACGGCCCCATTGCTTTGAGGATATGCTGATGCTGGGCAACACGTTTATCCACCAATAGCAATATTTTTATCACAAGTTAAGCCATTTAGGCATCTTTTCAATATTTTAGTATTTTCAACATTCAACAGTGTTGCCCCGGTTTAGGTGAGGGATGTTTTGAGCTGAACAGAAGGTGCTCAGCACAGAGCCAGTGCACTATTCCAGTCTGCTTTATGTGCTACCATCTAAAGGAGGAACCCGAGAGCTTGGATGGCAGCGTATGGCTCACACTGCCTTCCCCAAATCTTCCTCTGACATCATAAAGCTTTACTAATTTCATGACAGAGGCTGCCAAGAAATCTGCAGCTTCAAAAACGTTGTGGTTTATGGGAGGTGAAAAATCAATGATGTCCAAAAATTTCAGTCCTGTAATATTTCAAGCGAGACAGATCTTACTCTAACTCTTCTTAACATGCTGATTTGATAATCAGCAAATAGGAAAAAAACCTAAAGTCATCCTGTTACAGATACAATACTGCATTACACTCCTTTAGAGGTTGTATCATTCTTACATCAGTATAATATCTTCGCATAATTACTGTTGGCACTTCAAATATTTGTAAAGACATCTATGCCTTCAACTCGTATTATCTGAAAGCACTTTGACACACTCCATTTTGAACACTGCAAATCGATACAGCCCACCAGCCAGGAGGGGCACCTCTGACCAGTTGCCTTGGTACTAATTCCAGCAGGAAAAGAAATAATATTTCAGCCCAGCAAGAGAAGTGAGGGAGGCAAATGTGTATCAGTTTGCAGGCGTTTGCTATTTTATCAGCACAAGTTAGGTGTCACTTGCATGTTTCAAAGGACAGAAGGACCAGGAGTTAGCTGGAAAGCAAATAGGAAGCTGTATGATAACTCATAACTAAGTAGGCAGAATCACAAAAGCAAGGAATCAAATCCAGATCTCAATTGGGACTGAATTTTCCCTCCTGTCTAATTCAGCAGCATCAGCTAGGGAGAGCCAAACACATTTGTGGCTTCTACAGTCCCCCACACAAATGTGTTTACCAGTCCATCAGACTTCACAGTGGAGTTGATAAGCAAGCAAATACACATCCAACACAAAAAAAAAAAAAAAAAAAAAGCAACTGCACTCCTTCCAGTGACCTACCTTCCTGTGGATCCCTATTTTCCTACTCTCTGCAGTTGCTCTTAGGAGGTCATCTTTCCTAAATATGTCACTACCCAGATTACTGCCACAAAAAAGAGAAAATAAATCACATTTTCACATTTCTTTTACTCCTCCTATGCTTTGCTGGATGGCAGCAGAGGGTGCTAGGTCTATGCGTGTGTTACTGGATGGAGGGAGGGATACAGCCACGATTTGGGGCTTTGCTTTACTACCGTCTCACCATCCTCTAAAGGCTTTTGCCATTCTAGGGCTCCCCTCACACAAGATCAAGATTTACCCCTGAAAAACCATCCCACATAAAGATGTTTAGAGCAAGAAGCGGGCAATGCAGAATTATAGGTAAATTCATTAAAAATTGGTTTCATTACTTCTGGCTAATTTGCCATGAGAAATTCCATTTATACCCTCACAGAGAAAAAGAAAAAAGCTTCTGCACTCATTATAGGTGTGGATTTCGAAAGAATGGTACAGAATAAATTACTTCTCAGCTCCAACTGAGAGCTGGAGTATGACAGCAGCAAGAACAAAAAAAAAAGTCACCAAGTGTGACTGCCTGAATCAGTCTCCATAGAAATCCTGCTGACTTTGGTTATTACGAAATCAGAGTTTCTGAAAATATAGGAGTTCAGATACATCGATCTCACAGTCCAAGTGACCTGAACCTGAATCCTTCTCCTTCAGTTAAAACATGGGGAGATGCATTCCTTTGGGGAATGGACATATTTCCCGTATTTACCACTTATGTCACCTCTCTAGTAACACCCTAAAAATACTTTAAAATTAAAATAAACCATTATTTTTGGACTCTCCTATCATATATAAGAAGGGGTTTACTTTATATATTGCATATTCCAGTAGACATTTTTTAGAATCACCACATAATGGAGGTTGAAAGGCAACCTCCTGAGGTCACCTAGACCAACCTCCTGCTCAGCGCAGGGATAACTTCAAGGCTAGATCAGGTTCATCCTCTCAACCTGTGACTCTTCCCACGGATGGCAGCTCTACCACCTCTGCAGGGCCCTGGTCCACCACTTCACCACCCTCCTCCCAAAGAACTGGCTTCCTCCTCTCCTGCTCAGGTTCCTCCTTCCTGTAACACATCGCTGCTGCTTGGCCTGGCACTGTGCACCTCCAAGAAGAGTCTTCCTCTGCCTTCTATAAACCCTCCTTCTGGCAGGGAAGTGCCACCACAGATCCTCATCTTCAGCCTCCTCCTCCTCCCTGGGCCAAACCACCTACAGCCGCCTCCTCCTCCCTGGGCCAAACCACCTACAGCCGCCTCCTCCTCCCTGGGCCAAACCAACCCAGGCCCCACAGCTTCTCTTCATCCACTGTGTGCTCCAGCCCCCTGAGTGTCTTGGTGGCCTCCACCAGCCTCAAGTCACTTTGCTGACAGCCCAGAACAGGAGACAGGATCCGGCTGTGGTCCCATGAGTGCTTCAGCAGAGGGAATATCCACTTCCCTCCACCTGCATGAAATACAGCGTGCTGCTGGCCTTCATCCCTGCCAGTACTGCTGACCCGTGTTTGATCTGCCTCCCAGCAGCTCCTGGGCCCCCAAGACCCTTTCCAGAAGGGCCACTCCACAGGCAGTCTGTCCTCAAGACACTGCCACCAGGGTGTGCTTGGGGGTTTCTGTCCCATGGAGACACTTGGCATTTGTCACTGCTGAACTTCATGAGATTCCTCTTCATCCTTTCCTCCAGCCTGCAGAGATCTCTAGAAACTGTAGACCTACTCTCCAGCACCCTGACTGGTCCTCCCAGTCCAGTGTCACCTGCAGACCTGTTGAGGTGTGCTCCATCCCATTGCCACGAGCAAGGAAGATGCTGTGAAACAGCCCCGGCTCACGGTATTGTCCCTTTCACACAGCACAAACCCTTCCCTGCACATTGCCTGCACATTCCAAGGCTTCAATGCCACAAAGCATTTTAATATATGCTGAAATCCCAACTACTTAAAACATCCCTTGCCTCAAGGTACGCTCGACCTTTGTTTTGTTTTGACTCTAAATAATTTACAGTATCAATGTATTTTTATGTAACTTTACAAGTTAACAGAGACGACTTCATAAGTCTCCAATTTACTTTTAAGTATTTATGCTGTTTCTCAGCTGGTACTCTTCCAAACCACCTCCTCTTGACCCCACTACTGTTTCAGAATCTGGCTGCAATACACTCAATTTTTTATTATACCTTCACATGCTCTCTCTGTAGTATAGGTATTCCAAACGTTTAATACATTGTTAGTGTGCTGTGCATTTTAGATATGAATTGAGTCAAAAATAAGGCAAAAAAAAAAAAATCTACGGTAAGGTGGTTTTCTTCAAGAGTAAAAGCCTCTGTATTCCTTTGTGAGTAATTAGTTCTTCCATCAAACAACTTTCATTTGGTGAAATGAAACCTCACTTTCTGCACCAATTACCTAGTTTGGTAATGTTTAAAATTATACAGACCACTCTAGTGGCCCACACCCTGCATTTCTTCTCCTTTCAGGCTCCAGTACTTGCAGAGTTTGCTCTAGCGCCTGGATGGCAGATAGTGCAGCAGAATACTCAGGTTTACTTACAGAAATCATTTTTCCAAAGTGATCTTGTTTTTCAGATTTTCTAATAAATGTTTTGTCCCTCTGATAAGATGCCTACATCTTGCACTGAAAAAGCTGAGTTATCCCCAACACTCAATTCTCTGACTGCAGATACCATTCATCCATCTTTTCCACCCAGGTCACTTATCCACCTGAAACAAATTTTTCTTAACCTTACCGTTTAGATCTTTGAACCATTTCACTCTTTGGAATTGTTCTTCTCTTTTCTCTAATCAGAAAACCTAAATGGGAGAATTTTGAGGTAAGAATGAACAAGTCTACTTCTCACAAAGAATACTACTGCAACAATGTGACTCCTTCATAAATTATAGATTCTTATAGACAATAATGTTAATTGTAATACTGTTATGAAAAATACACACACCCTTAAGGATAATGTGGAAATTCACTATTTCCTATAGAATGTACAAAGCAGAACCACGAAGGTACCTCTGTCAGACATCATGTGACTTGCACTCCTGTAGCCCTTTCTTTTCCCTGGAGGATTAAATAGCTTCTCTCGTTCAGACTGCAGTACGCTCTGTATCCTCCTCTCCTCCATTACAAGCTTCAGATGCTTCACACGCTCTCCAGAACGGGAGATGAAATCAGGGCGATGCACTGCAAGAGCCTCCTAAGATGGGATGACACAAACAAAGTCTAAAGTGGCCAGACTGTCTCCCTACAACTGGAAGGGAATAAACAAAATATCTAACACCATTAGCAAGTATGGGGAAAAAAAAACCAAACAACAAAGTAGCATTTGTTATAACATACAAAATCTTGCATCCTTAATGCTGGGTAGATCCTCAGAGAACTTGTTAAATTGTCAACAACCAGAAAACTAACTGGGCAGAAAGAATTAAAAAATTTGCTAAAATGATTAGCAAAAGGGACATAAACCTCTTCTCAAAAAAGCGTAGCAAAAAGTTAAAGCTGAGCCCATAGGACAGAAGATTCTATAAGTTACAGTCTCCCTTGTTATAAATTAGTAGGCACATCAACATTAGGAATTTGTTTTGGTTAAGTAGTGGAATTTTGGAAACCATCTCCATTTGCCACACTCCTGTTTCCATCACGGGGCAGTCTCTGAGTGCACAAACAGATGCGACTGAACTCAGATAAACTTCAGACATGCACCTTAGTTAGAACTTCCCATTTTACATTTCATTTGCGCGGATGATCTCTTTCCAAAATATTTCTGCACGCTGTATCTTGTATTTTTCCACCAGTAGAGTGATCACTCCTGATCTGACGTGTACACGTACACGCACGTGTATGTTTGTACACACACACAAACAGTTGGCACTGTATGAATTAAAGCCCCTTTTAATCATGCACTGTGTACATCACGCAGTATTATTTCTGTATGGAAGCAACTATGACTTGATATTATGTCAGCTACACTCCCTCTAGTTCCTGAAGCCAAATGATTTAAGCCCTAAAATATTAGATCAGTTCAAATAGATTAGTAGATTGTGGAAAGCCAGATTACCATAAGCAAAAAGCAGGAATTTGTTGGGTTTATTGGATTTTTTTGACTTTTTTTATTTTTAAAGGGGAACAGTTTGCAACACGTCGACTTCCAGTGATTATAAAGGTGAAATAATAAAGAAATAAAAGGAATAAAAAGTGTTTCCAAAAGATTCAGCATAACTCCTGCAATCCTGCCAAGATTTCAGCAGCCTTATAGCACGGTGTGGCTTTACCTGTAGCGTCAGCTTCACGAACGGCCGTGAGGACCTGTGCTCAGCATCTCTTTCTGGAACTGCTGGCCGAATCATGCTGCAGTGCTGCTGCTCTTGCCAGTTCTTCTCCCGGAGAGGCTCTCTCCAAGGCTTCATGCTGGTCAATGGTTCAAACCAAGATGGTCCGGGACCAGAAAAGGAATTGGAATGGTTTTCTTTCCTAGATTCAGATTTCAAGTCTTCTGCTTGGACGAACCAGGATATCCCTGTTAAAAGGCCACAGAAGAGAATAAAGATTTGTACACAACACATGTGCCTGTTTTCCATCCCCATCTCTGACTCTTTATGCCTGTGATGGTTTTGGCTGGGATAGAGTTAATTTTCTTCACAGTAGTCAATATGGGCTGTGTTTTGGATTTGTGCTGAAAAGAGTGTAGATAATAAAGTGGTGTTTTTGTTATTGCCAAGCAGGGCTTACACAGAGTCAAGGCCTTTTCTGCCTCTCACCCACCAGCGAGCAGGCTGGGGGGCACAAGAAGTCAGGAAGGGACACAGCTGGGACAGCTGACCCCAACTGCCCCCAGGGATGTCCCAGCCCATATGGCATCCTGCTCAGCTCATAAATCTGGGAGGAGGAGGAGGAGGAACGGGGGGACATTCAGAGTGGTGGTGTTTGTCTGCCCAAGTCACTGCTACATGTGATGGAGCCCAGCTTTCCTGGAGATGGCTGAACCCTGCCTGCCCAAGCGAAGGGGTGAAGGAATTCCTTGTTCTGCTTTGCTTGCGTGCACCGCTTTTGCTTTCCTTATTAAACTGTTTTTATCTCAACCCACGAGTTTTCTCACTTTTACCCTTCCGATTCTCTCCCCATCCCACCAACAGGGGAGCAAGCAAGAGACTGGGTAGGGCTGAGCTGCTGGCTGGGCTTAAACCACAACAAAGCCCAAGGTCTTAGCTAAATCCAATCAGTGGCTTAACACTGCAATACTCGCTTCAGTTTAATAACAGTGGGACTCTGTAGCAGGCACCTTTGGCAGTTTCAAAAGAATTTCTTTGCCAAGTGTCAGAAAACCAGCAAGTCTTTATCAAACAACACTTTCGAAAAAGCACAAAATGGCTTAGTTTGCGAGTTTGTCTCTATAGACAGAAGAGTTATTTATCAGCAATTACATCTCTAAGAAGCCTCTCTGCTGTCCTAAGCCCTATGGCTTTTTATATATATTTTTGAAGATCAAATGCTTTACATCTTCTAAATGTTAAATATGTATACAAGAATTAGATTACTCACAGTTTACATACATAATGGGATTTGAATACATCAGCTAGTACTCTGAGCAGATATTCTAAAATTTCTAAATTAAACCAGTATGAGAGAGTATGATTTGTCCCTACAACAGCAGCAATGATGACTAAGGAAAATATTTTTAAACATTTAATCATGACATTGTGAAGACTGACAGGAAATTTAAAAGAAAAAGAAAAAAGTGAGGAGGCTACACCATTGGCCCAAAAATGCAACTCTAGCTAAAAGAGGGAGACGAGCCTAGTTCTTCAGGTACCACAATCTTCCCTCAAGTACTCCTGAAAAAGTTTTTGTTCTTTGAAGCCTCAGTACATGAAACAGTACGTACAACTTAGAGCAACCAGTTACCCAGAGTTTAACAGAACCTTTTATACCTTGAAAACCAAAATTAAGTATCTACATGATTCCCACCTCATTCATCTTTCCTTGCCTTATTCATTGCTTCTTCTCTACTACCATTACTGCCTAGGTTGCATCTAACAGCTTGACTGAAAATGCCATCACAACAGAGCACTAGAGAGTTCACTCGACTTAAGTGTTTCTGTTTAAAATTCACTGATTAAAAACAGAATAAGAACTGACTGTACTACTGACAGACTGTACTACTGACAGACTACTCTGTGTCCTAGCTAATCCTCCTCACATATTGTGCTGGTTGCCGTTGAGATGTACAGCTTTTCTGGTCCGCAACGAAAGTGTATTTTGGACTGACCTTGTGGCAAATGCAGCCTGCTCCTTTTCGTCCTTTTCTCCACAAAAAAATTGCCTGGCTGTCCCTTCTGCTTATCCTTGCTTCCTGCTGCCTGATGATCTGTGACCATACCATCTGACTCTCCAAAAATACCATCCACACAATGCCAGGGTTCCTGTGGCCGTTGATTTGGCTGGCTAGATCTTGGGGTAGGAAAAGTCACACCAACATCTCGAGTGTTCTTCTTAGTTGCACTGTTCACAATCTCCAAGTCTCCTGTAGTTGAAAATGAAGCAGAACCATCTTATTCCAGAGCAGCTGGAAGGTCTCCCAACATCAGCGTGCGTGACACGCATAGTTCAGGAGACGACCCTTAATTTTTAGTTGGATGCTGAAGGATCATTTTCTTGACCCCACCTTCAAAAGGCAAAATCTTTTATATTCCCACTTCCAATTCAAAGAGTTTAGAATGACTCAGGATAGTTACTATATGATAATCTGAGTAAAATTAAAGTGGTGTAAAGTGCCCCAAGCAAAGCAAGCATGTGTGTGTATATATATGTGTGTGTGTTTTAGCTATAGAAGATTGGTTTGCTCACAGCACTACCAATGTTTAACAGAAACACCAGCACAAATATTTAACAGAAACATATAAAGTGGAAGGTGTCAACTAACATTCAAAAAGTCATAATGTGATCTTGAAAACAAGCCATGACAATATTTTTCTGATTCAATCCATTTGCACATGGGGGAAAAAAAAACCAACAAAACAGTAATAAACAAATAATTGATGTCTGATGAATAAAACAAAGCTGTTACTCAATCTGATGACTGGAAGTTAGCATGTAAATGAAAGCTATGAAAAAAGCTGATAATTGCCACCAGAAAAACCCACATGCAGAACCGCAGCAGTCCAGGATCAGTTTATGTTTTAAACAGAATATAACATCCAAAATATTACCAAGAAGAATATGAAACACTGCAGTTGCCTTCTGAAATAAAGGATGTCTACAAAACACATTCTGTGAGTAGCAGATACCTTGCAGAAAAAACAATATATAAAAAAAATACAGTTACTCCACCTTTGCTTGTTGAAAGGGACCAGAAGCTTAGGAGGTTAATAAACTTCTAAGTATGTGAGAAAACTGGCTACTAAAGGCAGACCAAGAAAGGAAATGAAATGGCTCATTTTTCTTACAACATGACATCTCTCTCTAAAAGCATTCGAAGTGAATTTGAAGAATGCTGCTTGTACATACCCGTCACCAGAAACATGCAACAGGCTTTGGAGAGTGTTTTCCAGAGATGAAAAGCAGAAGCAAATACAGAAGAGAGAAGTCTGGGATTCAACACCTCACCTGCTTGGATACCTTTGTTTAGCATCCGAGTCCGTCGCTTGTTACTAAGAGCAGAGCTTGGCCCCCAGGAACTGCTGCTTGCAGAGGTTGAATCCAATGAAAGGGAGATGGCACTCTAGAAAAAACAAACATGTACAAGAAGAGAAATTCCTGAAATACTAACCAAAACGATCAGAAAGCGGGTTCTAAACAGCGCAAAAAGCTATAGCCATCACTCTTTACTTGTTGTACCTTCATTCTGTTGCTGTTTAGATGTTTATTACAGGCTGATTGGTGTCTTTTATTGCCGGCCAGCCTTGACTTTATCCTTGTGCACTTTCAGCATCCCTTTATAGTAAGAAAAGTGCATTATTTCTGTAAGGCAAGAGCTTGCCTGTGACCAGATTCTGTACGGTGCTGAGCATCCTCCAACTCATTTGTTCAAAGTTCATGGGACAACATGGCCTGTCAAGACAGACTTACAAAAAACCTTCGCCGTGGCAAGACCGTTTGTTGCTTGGATTTCCACGAGAGGCTACAAACTACTTTGGAAAGAAGGGAGAATAACCTGGAAACTGAAGCCTATATTCCTCCCCTCTCAAACCAAAAGCCTTTAAAGGTTGCTTTGTGATTTCACACTGTGCTCCAGTTCTGTACCGTTGCAATGAAAGAGCAAAGGCCTTTCAAAACAGGGGAAGCTGTCTCACCCTGTGAGCCCCATTACGCAAAGTTCACCAGGTGAAGAAAATTAAACTCAAGAAAGACAAGAAATAGAAGACACTTAGTAAGAGCATGGCTTAGGCAAAACACGAGTTTCACATCTTCATTCACACAAACAGAAGTGCCAGCTGCGGGGATGTAAGCAGCACAACTCCGTAATAATTAATAATAAATTAATTTCCATTTTATGACATGTTGTAACTTTAGAGCCATTTAGAAAGGCATATACTCTGTAAGTGTAATGTATCTAGTCCACAAGCTTTCTGGTTATATAAAATACAGAGAAGGTTAGTGCTTTACTAACAGCGATTAACTGACAGTGCTTCCCCAGGCTTCAAATCCAACAGTGGAGCACAGACCAAGCTCTGCAACTCCACTGAATTTAATTTTTAATTACAAAACAGATTTTGTTTTTTTTCCTTGATCATAGCAATTAGTATCCTATTAGTAAGTCATAACGCTAGCCATGATGGAAATGAACAGAGGCTTTTTTATTACCTTTTTATTGAATCTCTGCTATCACCACTTCAACGCTAAACATAATTTCATTTCAACATTAAAAGGAAGCAATTTCTATTCTCACGCATCCTGGCAAAAACTGGGGTTTTTTTTTTAGTTTTATAAAACCATTACAGCTCTAGCAGAGTGCACTAGACAGATGTTGTAGATATGTATCTTCTTTCAGAGAACAGAGGCAAATTTGAGTATGTGCTCAGTAAAAGGGAGTCTAAAGGAAGGAAAAAAAACCCAAGATAACCCATTTACATGCACATGCATATCAGCCCGCAGAAATAAATATCAGCGGCCATTCAATACGGAATATTGACATGCACATTCCTGTTTGGACTAGAATATTCAGTGCAGTGCTTTCAAAGCCCTTCAGCAGTTGAATAGCGCAACCTTTAGCTTTGTACCTGCTACCAGATGGCAGCTTGAAGAGTGCTTTAGAAATAACAGAAACTGGAATAGATAAAATCCTTCTGGGGTGGGTTCAGCAGCTATAAATAAAAAAAGCTGTAACCAAGTTTTCTGGAAGCAGAGCTGACAATAGGCTGTCAAAAAAAAAAAAAAAAAGAGCTACAAAATGCAGCACTTGCCTGAAAGATCCATACAGTAGTCTCTCTAGGAGTAGGGTTCCTGCTATAAATAAATATCTGTCTCTGAACCACAGATATTTGCAACTAAAAAAAAAATAAATCTTGATTTTTGCTCAGCCAAGCGTCACAGAAATTACCAAAATTTTGATTTTAAACTAAGTTCGCCGTTTTGCCATCAATTTTCCCTCACTCCTTATTTAAGGTGGGTCATGTGTCTGTCTATATGTATTTTTAAAAAAGAACACTACATCAGCAAATAAAAGATACTACTTTTTAAAGCCACGTGGCTTCAATGCAACATCAAGCACTGGGAACAGTGAGCCTTTATTCTCAGATAAGTACTACTGCAATCAGTTATTTCACAGGTGATTCTAACAGGCAAAAGGTTAGATGTTGGTTTCAAGGTCCAAATAGCCATGGAATAAAATCATCTCCCAAATACTACAAGCCTGCAAGAAATGTTGGATCCTAACATCACTGTTAGATGGTCAGTGTTCTGGTTAATGGTCCTCAAGTTGCAATGTTTATGACAACTTGATTTTACCTTTAAATAAATATTACAAAGAAAAATGTTAATAAAAGTATTTTTTTAAACCGTTCACAGTCTTGAAAAAGACTGTTTCTCCCCCAGACATGCATTCATTAGCTTACTTGACACATAGAATGAGTTTGAGTTGTTTCTATAAAAAAAACCCTAACTCGTTTCAATGAAATCTATTAGTAATGATGACAATATCACTTTCTTCTGGTAGTACAAAAAAAAACCCAAAGAAATATTTCTCAGTTGTTCCTGTACTTTTCAGCAGTAACATATATTACAGAACACCAAAACTGTCATTTCTTACTATAATCACCAAATCGACGCCAAGGCTCCCTTTTGGGAAATCGATTTTAATTTCTCCTCCAAAGGGCAACAGACATATTCAATTGAAATGATCAGAATGATTTCCTCCACTTTAAAACAGTTTTACTCCAGACTTTTCACCTAGAATCCTTAGGGTTGAGAACTGGTCTTTTATTACACCTAAACTGGCAAATACAAAAACTGAACAAGCTTACAACCAGCACTCATCAAGACGATGTATTTCCAATATTTAAGATAGAGAAACAGTAAGAAAATTCACATAATAATTCCCATCTTCATGAAATGGTATCTATCATTACCCAGAGATATTCAGGCAGCAATAGGAAGTCAAAATCTACAACCTCAACTTACCACCACTGTCTTTAGGATTGCTAACACAAAGAACCTCCAGGTAACTAAAAATCAGATACAGCAGGATCTGGCTTCCCAAGACAAAGGACGAGAAAAAAGAGAAATAAGAACAAAGGGAAAGAAAGCACAATTGAGGTTTTAAGATATTTTGATCTCATCCTTACTTCTGGAAAGGCAGAGGGACTTGTTTGATCAAAGACAGAAGCCTACCATATAAACAACACTCTCTGGAAAATTTTAAATAATTCTCTGAATAACAAACTCTGCTGTACAGCAGCTTAAGAGTTCCTGTAAAGATGAGTTAAAATTATCTTCCGGTCTAACTGACCACATACCTGGATCTCTTTCCTTTTCTTGTGTCTCTCAGAAGTGACCTTTGGATATTCTACACCCACTTCTTTGCCACTTCCTTTGTCCCGCTTTTCAGAGCGACTTTTCTGGTGGTTGATTGTACAATAAAGTTGGGAGAGTCTTGGTGACAGCCGCACTCTTTCGTGCCCAAAAGCCCTGATCAGCCTGGCAGTATCAATGGTGGAAACGGAACTGCTCATCTCAGTCTGAGTAGCAGTTTCTGTCTCTGTTTGGGTCACCGCATCTGATTCCGAGGTGGTGGAACTGATCGTGGTGCTATGATCTCTACTAAGCCTCGTTTCTGTGGAAGCATCACTAGGAGTTTCCAAGTACTGCTGGTGCTCCAAAATTTTATTCATGTGGCGGATAATTTTCTCACCTGACCTATTTTTCCCGAGCTCAACAAGGTTATTTTTATCATGGGTGATTTGTGGTCTTTCTTCAACATGCGTTGCATTAGGCTCTAAGGTGTTTTCAGACAAGCTCCTTTCTGGAAGTTTTATTTTAGTCTGCTCTCTTCCCTTTATTTTCTTCTCAGAAACATTATTTTCGGATCTTGTTGGTATTAATGTATGCTGAATGGGATTCTGAAGGACCCTGGCCAATCGATCGAGGCGTTCAACAAGGGACAGTTCACCCTTACTCTTAAAATCACGGTGCTGGTGTCTCTTCTGGCACTCCAAAAACTTAATCCAGAGCTCATCTAAGCTACCAGGGGAGTGGGCGCTCTGTCTCGGTGGTAGGTCTTTCTCCACATTCTCATTACGGCGAGTGGTTTGGCTACTTGGTGAAGGATAATTTCTAGCTGCCTTTTGTTCTGCTTCTCTTCCTCCACGTTGAGGTAGCTCCTTCCGTGGCATTTCATTCCCCAAAGATGTGCTAACATTTAGATACTCACTGTTGCTGTAATCTGCTTCCGCAGTGAGCGGACAGAATTCATTTCCACCACCTTTTTTATGACAAACAGAGAAAACACGCTGATGACGACGTGCTTTTTTCCAGTTCTGTAAGATGGCACTTGAGGAAGGTCTAGCATGTCCGATACCAGAACTGTCTTCTGACAGCTCGCTGTTAGACAAGAAGTAGCTCTCACAGATGGGCGTTGGATGCTGAAGGTAGAACCGTGCAGATTTGAAGACTGAATGAGTGGTTTTTACAGACTTCGAACGATCTGTGCATTCTAGAAAAAAGGAAAGCACTTTAACTTTTTGTTTCTTTACAGGGAAGCAAGTAGCAAACAGCAAATGATAAACAGGATGAGTTTCATCCTAACACTTTCCAGTCACTTCAAAGGATTAAAAGCAGGAATCACTGTACCCAATTCCAAAAATGCAACAAACTTAGAAACAAAGTTGCAGCATTATTAAAAGTACATAAATAATACTTTCTATCATTTGCAACACAGAATCCAAGAGAATATTATATCCAACTGAATCTGAAGGAGGAATCTAATTACACCACAGGTAATTACTCTGGCCAAGATTTGGACTCATCTTTATTTATATTTATGGAAACTCATGACGGGCAGCCACAACTCATTTTTCCTCTTTTCAGACCAACGTGCAGGGAGTACAAACGTCCCCTAAGATTATGCCTGAACGTTATCTCTTAACAAACTCAGAACAACCGATATAATTTCCTGTACAGCTCCTAGAATTGTCTCTGACAGCATACCCAGATCTAGCCCTGTTTGCTTTCGAGCTCAGATAACACACTTTAGTTCAAAGCAGCACTGAAATCCCCCCAGAATATGCTACTATCTGAAATCATAAAGAACTATATGCAGAAATCCAATTATAATCTCATTTGTAATAGACCTATATTAAGTACACATGCAGCACGTGCTAGCAGGAATATACTCCAAAATAATTTTAAAGCTGTTTGTAATATACCGTAAAAAGAAAAAAAAATAAAAATCAAAATTAACGAAGTAAAAATGTGTTGCCTGTTATGTTCTTTGTACAACAGACTGAATTATATAATGAACCATGAAGGCAGAAAGTAGGAATTACAGATGCTAGTGCCAGAAGGATTTTGCAAGCCTCTATGCTTATTGCAAGATATTCCATGTCATTTTAGCCAAGTATGTTGTTTAAGGATGCCTTATAGAGCACTAATAGCTTTAGTATAAACAAAAGAGTTAATACAAAAAAAAAAAAAAGAAAGAACAGTTCATTTACTAATGTGACTAAGTAGTGGGGAGCTGTCAGCAAATGCCTATCAAGCTCCATTAATGGCACTATCACACTCATACTAGATTTTTCTCCCAAGTTTGTTTTTTTTGTTTGTATTTCTGTTGTTTGGTTTGAAACACTCTTGTTTCTGCGACTGTGATCTACTGATGAAAACAGAACCAGAAACCAGGTCTTCTTTTTGTTCACTTGAGCAAGCTTTGCCACCGGTTCACCAAAGGGTGGCAAGTCCAAGCCTCTCCCTACCCAGCAGGAAAACACCTATTTACCTCACCAAGAATCACAAGCTAGGTTTTTATAAAACCTCAATTCTACATAGAAAGATGTGATGCAAAATAAGCTCAAGAAGGGTCACAATTGCGTGAACTCATGCTGTTAACACCGCCTCATAAACCTTATTTTTATTTAGTCACTTGTTTTCCTTATGTTTTATACATCTCTTCCCTTCCCAACGCAGAGACACTTCAGTGCAATGTCAAGATCATGAATAGCATAATCTGACCCAGTCTCACTAACTCTGAAGTTGGAGGAGTTTGTCTTTCCATACAAGGTCAATGTTTATGTACTCATGTAAGAGGATTCCTCCACATCCTCCTGACAAATGAGATCAGGCTTGGGAATACGATGAAGAATTTTCGCTATTTCTGTATTTTTAAAAAGTTACCAACAAAATGGAAGGAATGCAAACAGGCAAAAAATAAAAATAAGTTTATATAGAGAAACTTTTTTAAAAAAATACATAACTTGCATAATTTTAAGCTCTAGACAAGCTCTGTGGGTAGAAGTAATCTTTTATTAGACCATCTAAAAATACAGTTGAAAAGTCAGAGAAGATTTTAGACATGCAAGTCTCTTTAGAAAGCTTGCTTAAATTTCCAGCTGTACTGGCTGGTTTAACAAAAGATTAGTTCTACTTACAGTTTCTTTCTTGCCTGTGTCTTTAGACCACCCTAGCTACAGAAAAATACTATTAGGTAATTTTATATTAACACTTGCGTTCCCCTTTCATTATTATGCAGGCTATTCAGAAAGACAAGTATCCACTGATCTCTGCTCCAGCACGCTATTTTGTTTGTTATTGCAGATTCTTGTTCAGAGAGCTCACTTCTATATATGCACTCTTTCTGGAGTTCTACCACCATGACTGAGCATTCCTCTTCTGAGTTACCCACAGTGAATGAAGAAAAGCGTTTTTCTATCTTACTCCACTTGGTTCCATACCCTTGCCTTTCATAAATGCTCACAGAGAATTATTTCTTCCATTAGAAAAAAAATAGGTTAAGACAACATTGTCTTTATTGTTGCCCTAATTCAGCTATTTGTCCTATGTACAGTTACCAAAAAAATAAAATGAACATCAAATAATGCAGTTCAGTGTGTCTTATGCAAACATTTTAAATTACCTTCTGGAAATAAAAATTATCTTCTGGAAATACCAAAACCTCTCCATTCTAAAGAGAAGAATTAATTCAAAAGAATTTAAATCATCAGAAGGAATCCCTACCAATGCATCAGCACTGCCCTGTGGGGTGACCTTATCCCAGGCATACAGAGCTGCCTGCTTAAGGACAAAAATAATCACGTTGAGGTACTTCATAAAAATCTGTTTCGTTAAATGTCTTCATATAACAAGTTTATGAGATACTAAGAAAAATAAATGGGCTCCCAAACCCCCTATATATGTGACTACTTAGAAGAGAACAGGAACTCTCTAATTCAGAATCCATTACGCAGTTCACATGTTTTGGGTCCCATCCCTCATTAACAGCCACAATTCTATTACCCCCTTGCACTTTGCTCACTCTTTGTTTAATATAGCACATGTCCCAAAATACTGTACTGTGCAATAAACAGCTTCTCTGAGGAACTAATAGCTGCATTTAGGAGAGACAGCAAACACGCAGCAATTTTCTATTTGCTTCTGAACAGGAACAAGATGCAATTCTCAAACACAATAAAAATCCTCATCCCTACGCAGACTTGAGGAAGTATATCAGCCACTCAAAAATCACAGAATGAGGTTTTGTACAAAAGGAGTGGCCATCAGGACTAATTTTTGTCACTGTCATGAGATACAATGTCAAAATCATCAGTTAGCACAGCATCATTTCATTTTGTCAGCATTCTCAACAAATAAAGCCTTAACGTAAGCTACTGTCGCGGTAAACCCTGACCTTCATCCCTCAGGAGTACCACTCAGCAACGTTAATGGAGGGGAAGAACAAAGAGACATCAGTTAAATCAAATTAAAATTCACTTAAATACCAACATTACAGAGATACTTTCCACAACATTACGAGACAGCGGTGTATTTGTGGGCAGGAACACAACCCCAACCCAATATACAGAACCATCCCACCTGTTTTTATTTACCAAGGAATTTCTGTTGTTTTCTACACCTCCATCCTTTCTACACTTAAAGAAGACTTTGCACTTCAAAACTTAAGAGTGCCTTAAAAAAAAAAACAACACAAAACCCAAATAAAACCCCATCAAAACCTAAAAGATCTTACAAAACCTCTGATAAGCACTGGAGCCACTGGAATGCTAGGAAATACTAACGTTCAAGTGTTTGGGCAGTCAGGGAGAAGCAGAAAGATAAAGAAAAGTGAGTCAAATTCAGCATCTTCAGGAAGACTATCAGCAATATCATGAGACCAGAAATCTTTGAACCTGAAATGTAATTCTTTTGCTCTGCTTTGTTTCATGTGTATGAAATCACATGTAAAATTGAACACACTTGTAACTACCTGGGGAAGCTTCCAGTGGTATCATTTGCTCCTCAGCCCAGGCTAGCTTGGGCTTGGCCCTCTTCGTGTAGATTCCTTCTTTACACTTGATAGCTGTACTGTCTGGAGGATTATCATCCCTTAAACCAAGCACTTTTGCTGGAAACCTTGGAGGAAGAGCATCATTTGACTCTGCAGAGGAAAAAAAAAGCAATAACTTTGAGTAGAAAGAGGAAGCAGGAAAAATAGATACAGAGATTTCACAACAAAGACAACGTCTGAAAGCAAACCTATTATCCAAGTAGTGGTGCCCGTATATTCACCAAGCACCAATCACGATTCCTAGTGAGCAGCTCTAGTGAATAAAAGCAGCAGTAGGTGTTGCACCACATTGTTTTCCATGATCTTTGGTGACAAGGTTCTTCTCAGAGGCAGATAGAATTTATCTATTCTACTAATGAGCAGAGATGAAGACAAGAAATTGAGCGTTAGACAATTCTGCTAGGAAGCCAGACACAGGACTTGGAATGTCCAGACTCCCTCTTGCTCACATTAAAATTCCAGACATTTCACTGACTGATGTAGATATCTATTTTCCGAGCTCAGAATAGCAATGGAGAAAAACTGGAAGACTAGAGTAGGTCTGTATAACCTCTACAGAAGAATTCAAGTCAACAGCAGAGCTCTCCTACTATCATATCGCTGCCTCCTAATGTTAGAAACCTGAAATGGCCCCTAACTGATTTATCATCCTTGTCAACACCACCTGGTTACATTCAGCGGACTCGCTCAGCTCCGTTTCCTTTAGCTACTGCTCATGAGCTAAGAATCCCAGCTGCAGCAGGGAGTTTAGAAAACAAAATTTAGTTTTCAATTCTGCTACATATTTTCTAGAACCTTGCACTGCCTCATATGCATACTGAATTTTTATATCTAGCATCATAAGTTTCTGCAAAACAACAGACTCGTATCACATTTGTTTCTCTCATTTTGACCATATCACAACAGACAGACTGGAAAAAGATAATGAGCAGAGACGCAGAAACAATTACAAGAACAATTTGTGACTATAATGATTAACCTGTGCATTTATTGCTGCTGTTGTGGCAACCTACTCCCCTGGGGCACATCTGTCAGAAACTGGACACCTCTGTAATAGTAGTTTTGTCTACAAATAACTGGATGTCAGAAAGATCTGACTGAAAACAACCTGCAAATAAGACCTATAATGCTTAAGTGATGTGTTCGTTATGTATAGAAGAGAACGGAAAAATAACAGCAGGCAAAGCAAAAGAAGTTGATGAATCACAGAGCACCCTTTCCCCTAGTAAATGGGAAGTGTTTTTTACTGGGAGATGAGAGGATGTGGGGAAGAGGCGAATATGTATTTTAAACCACAGTTATGAATTACATTGTTTATAGAAAGGCTTTCTACACTGGAATCCCCTAACATGGAAAGAAATTCAGCACTGAGAAAGGTATTATCTGAAATGCATGCTGGGTTAGGCGGATATTTCAGAATGCACGCATAACAAATTAATAAAAAAAGGGGGAGAAGGTACATAAATAAGGGAACTAAAAAGGAGGAGAACTGGCAGAAATATGAAAGAGACCAAACTGAGTAGTAATTCCCACAGGAAAGTAAAGAACTATCAAGCTGTAAAACATTGAGCCTTGTTTCTTTTTACTGCCAGAACGGAGCACTAACATCCCTTTCATCAAAGAAATTGAAACCATAGCCTTCAGTCAGGACTTAACACATCTCTGTGTTGTAAAGTGGTGTGAACATGAACAAAGACATATTTTTATTAAAATCAATGCACTTACTCTAAACCGGTAGGACAAGCTCAACTGAGACAATTCTGCATATGAAATTATATTTTGATATATTTTGATCCAAACGCAAAGTGATACTTGTAGTTCATGGAAGAACTGAGATAAGTAAGTACCTGAGTGAGAGCTCTCAACATTGGTTTCTGACCCATCTCGAGAAATTATGGATCTTGTCTTTAGATAAGGAACATAATACATCCCAGTACTTCCAGAAGGTTTATAGGGCAGCAGTAAGGGCTGATCTGTGGGGAAGGAAGGCAAAGCAATTAGCAGAAGTCAGGCTTTAATCCTTTAAGGCAACCGAAGATAAAAGCAACAAATCAGGACCCAAGGAGAGTGCTGAAGATGTTCACTGCAGTAAATCCAGAGAAATATCCTATTCATTAGGAAAATAAATTGCAATAATTATTTATTTAATTTATTATTTAATGTCCGCCCAATGCTCGGAAGGTTGACTGTTGCTTAGCTAGAAGAAACAGCTTACTTACCTATTCAATATTAAATTTCTGACTAGGGTGACAAACACTGACTTAAAAAAAAACTAAAACAAACAATTCACATAGTCCACACAGCTCCCACTTGATCCATGCTTAACGAAATAATTTTAAATGAGCATGGATATCTGTCTCTCAAGTCAATAAAAACAAGTGTGCTGTCATAACATAATTCCAGTAAACGTCTGGACCAGAACATTAGCTGACTTCTAATAACAAAGATGATCAGATAGCTGAAATATTTTTTGCACTCTGATATACTGCAAGAATCTGCTCTCTCAACTCGTACTATTTTAAACACCTTGCGAATAGAGATATAAAGCCTGGAGCCCAGGAAAAAAAAAAAAAAAAAAAAAAACATTAGTATAAAACACCACTGTGGGAAAACACTGTGCAACATCCACATTCTTCTGCCAACAGATTTTTAAAAGCCCTGCACATTTTTCTATTTTAATTCTGCTGAAAATAGCACATGCATATTTTCCTTAGATTTTGTACTACCTTGGCTAGAGTAAATCAGTAATCAGATATATCACTTGATAAACTCTAAGCAGCAAACCAATTCAAATTATCTAGAAACAGGTGTCGGAAAATTTTCTTGAACCAGACTTGAACACAACAAATTCAGTTCCTGAATCACAACTGTACTGATAAAATTCCCTACCCGCAGGACTGCAAAGGCCAAGTTTAAGGGTTGGGTTTTTTTCCCATACGAGCAACTTTAAATATCAACATTATCTCAAAAATGTTACTTCCGCAAAAACGCTGGGTTTGCTTTTGGTTTTTAATACCTATAAATATCTCAAACTTGAACAGATGAAAGTCTGCACATACATATAAGATGCTAATTTGCTCACCACCCTGCCTTGGGAAAGGGGAAATCTTGTTAAGAGATAAAGTTGCGTTGTTGGGAAGTTCATGTGCTTTCTGGAGAGATGACTGGTGGACGGCATTTCCGTCGTTGTGTGAATTAACATAAATTTCTGCTGAGAAGGTTGTTTTTTCAGGACTTTCTGTTGTTATCTGAGTGGCAGCATCAGAAGTACTTTTCCCAGTTTTTGCAGGAACTACAGAGTTGAAGATATTCTTCAGATTACACCCTCCTGAACCCTGACCCTGTGGTCTCTCAGTGGTTTGCAGAGACTGCTCCTGCCCTGCTGTGCTTGTAACAGAGGAAAGCACCAGGCAGGGATCTGCTGAAGACACTGGCATTGGGAAAGATAAAGATCTTTGATCTTCTGGAATAAGGTCAGCAGCTGGTAATTTAGAAACAGCTTCTACTAAAGTTTCTGGAGTTTTTAAAGACACTGGTTGAGCATTAACTTCGGGTTTATCTCCCGATCTCATTTCATTTTCAGTATTCACGTCACTGTGCAGCTCTGAGTTGTTAGACTTTGAGGAGAGGGTTATGTGGACACAAGACAGTACTTTCTTCGTTGGTGATGAACGAGATACAGACGTGGCGGATAAAATCTCATCTGTAGACGAATGATGAGATGTACCGATTTGCTCTCTCGCAGCCTCTTTCTGAACGAGAGGTACTTCATCAGAAGGACTTTTCTCCTCTTCTGCCAACAGCTTAATGTGGTCCTTCAGCAAATCAGTTTGGCTGGCTGGACCTGAACCTTCTAAGCTTCCATACAATTGGCTGTGACCAGCTGGGCTTCTTTTCTCCTGCTGGTCAGAGCTTATAGAATGGGGTTCATTAAATCTATTAATTTCTTGAATGCATCTTGTATCACAGTCAAGCCCCACCAGTCTGGCACTATGCCCGCCCAATTCAGTTTCATCTTGAGGCAGAACATCAGAATTTTTTGCACTAAGGGTCTGTCTTTTATCAGCATGGATGCTTACAGAATCCTGCTCTGACGAACAGTCTGTTTCTTGATAAGCTCCAACTCTGTTACTGTCAGCAAAGACAGGATGAAACCTGTCTTTCTCAGAAGAAAAACCAATCTCTTTAGACACTGAGCCAGCAAGCATTGGACTTGAAGGAGGACAGGTCTTAGATCCTCCCCAGTGTTGTTTGCCATGGCTCTGTTCCTCAGGGCTAGCAGAGTCAACCTCCAAAGGCATTATCCCATCAAGGCCATCTCTAGCAAGACTACAGCCGAGTGCCATGGAAGTCAAACGTCTCCGAGACGAAAAGGTGATAGAAGTAATTTGCTTTGCCATATCTTCCGAACACTCTTCCAGAGACAGCTTCTTCTGAGCTAGTAAATGGACATCTGTTTGAACATCTGAAGCAGCTGCAGACATGATGGCGCATGAATTCCACTCCTGCAATGAGGGGTGAAGTTCAACAACAGGATCAGAATGACTAGTTGTAACTGTTCGATGCATCGGTGTCTGAACGGTGCTTGAAGTTTTAAACTGCGTATCCTCCAGCAGGCAACAATCAGAAGAATCAGCTCGATGTAATGGCACGGCTTGTCGTAAGCTTGACTCTACAGTCTCCTCAGTCCTGATGGCTTTTGTCAAAGTTTTGTCAAATCTTTTGTCACTTGGAGCTTGGAAATACTCCGTGTCCTGTTCCTGATTATGGCTATACTCAGAAGCAGCTTCCAAAACACATACTCGTGGATCCTGAAAAATAGAGAAGAATTCACATAGGTTATGTGGACGACTTCCTGCCCTCGACAAAATGTGGATTGCAGAATTCAAAGACAGACTAGTGCTGTCAATAATCAAGAGTCTGTCATCAGGAATGAGCATATGCTCTCTCTGAACTCATCTGTTAATGGAACTAATTAAAAATTTGTCATATTTTAAGTGCCAGCAAATTAGTTGACATGGTTTTGATGCTATAACCAACAGCAGCAGTGACATCTGTAATAGAACCATTTAGTTTTGTGAACTATCAAGTTGTAACTCTGTTACTTAGACTAAGTCGTAAATACCTCTCAACATCGCTCCACGCACTGGAAAACAAGAGAAAAACCTCAAAACTTTCTTCGTTTCTATCAGTTGGCTTCACAGAGTGTTGGACATTTATCGTAAACCCAATTCATAATATACTGAGAAAAATTACATTTTTTTCAATGAATATTTATTCACCATCTAAGTTCAAAGGGATTCAGGAAGAGACAAAGACACCCTGCTAAAGCTTTGTAATTTCACTGATAATCTTATTAATTAAAAAGATAGCCAATTAGCTACTCAAAAAAAAAATCACAGAAACACTTTGGTTGGAAGAGACCTTTGGAAGTCTCTAGTCTGAGCTCTAGTCTAGCTCAAAGTAGGACTAGCTTCAACATCAGAACAGGTTGCTCAGGGCCTTGTCCCATCAAACATCTCCAAGGATGGTGATTGTGTATACAACTTAACTACTTGTGATCTGTAAATGACTGATGAAAGGTGTCCCTTCGTAGCTCCATGGAAGAACAAAACAACACAGAAACCCACGTTTACTTCCAGTTATATGTGGTCAAACCTTAATGAAGTATGCAACGTTAACGTTTTCTTGGAGGTTGCCAAATCGGGGAGCAGACACACACTAAACCTCTTCTGGTTTGTGCCAGAATCCAAACAAACTCCACACTATCAAAGCACTACATTATGTGACATTTTAGAGTTACAGGGATAATTCTGCATCTGACATTTTGCTATGCCATAACTATCACTATATGAAACAGAACTTGATATAAAAGGGTTTCCCTTGCACTTGAGTTGTTTGACTCTAGCATTTATGAAGCAGAACTAAAATGAAAGGAACTCGGTTACACAGAAACAAGTGGGAAGAAAGCTGTCCTTTACAAAGCATAAGAAAATATTTAATTAGAAAAGCTTTAATTTTCCATAATTGCTCTTCCTTTTTCCCCTAAAACAAATCTGCCAATTTCCCTCTCAGACAAGAGCTATAATAAATCTTTTTATCTTTACGGTCACCACCCACTGATGACAATAATTAAAAATGACTGAAAATAATCAGAGCTTTGATTTGCTCTTCAAGGTAAATGATAACTTGTAAAAACTTTCCAATTCTCAGGTGCAGATCATTTTCATTCTCCCATCAAAACAGGTATGTTTGCCCCAAATACTGTTTTTTTGATGGGAAAGCTGATGACAATACTGCAAAAAAGAGAAGGTATTTCTCACAACAGATAAAACCCTAATCCCACCAAAACCAAGGAAGTTCACTGTCATTTTTAAAAGTATGAGCAAAGACAAGTGACATTTCCATCTCTGACCATGCAAATTGTCCCACATCTGTACCACTCCCCAATATCAGAGCCACTATATTTAGGGCTCTGCTACATGTATTCAGGCATCTCTGGCCCATATTATACACAACAGTATAAAATAAAATGTCTTAGATTACCTGCCTGTGGTCATTTAGGAAACTGAAACTAATGATTTCTTCAGTACTAACTTCTATCCCGGTTTCTTCGCCCAATTTTACTAACCATTCTAATTTTCAGCGTGCTCCCCAGTCCCCATTGCTTCATCTTCTCCTTCACCCCATTCCACCATCAAAAAACAACCTCCCAACAGCAACAATCAACAGCAATTTATCATACCAGGTAAATAAAAATTAAAGCAACATATGCTATAGCCCCTCAGCAGAATCAGGCAGAAAAAAATCCACACCCTACACTCTGAGCATCCTCATCAGATGGCGTTACCTTTCAGCTGCCTCTTAATGAGGCAAATTACTGACACTGCAGCTAACTGGAAAATTCCCAGGGCTACAGCGCTAAGGAACCTACACCTTCTCCTGGCATCTCAAAACAGAACCCGATTTTTCTCAACACACCTTTTGCAGACGAGGCACTAAATATACCATACAGAGATAAAAATACGGACGGATCGGCAAATGGCTCTAGTCACCTGCCAAGCAACGTAGAAATAAATGTGTCTAAACACTCGAGGAAATTTAGATATTCCAGACTTTTCTTTCAGCTCATTAGAAACAGCAGATACTAACAAGGCACGTTCATTGCCTGCGGAGATTTACCGAGATCAGCAAGAGAGATAAACAAAACATGATCTTCTCTCTCACCACCCTCCTTCCCTATTCCGTGCAGCGATCACGAGGCAGGGATGGACGGGACCTTTGCCTCCAAGACTTCTCTCATTACAGCAGAAACTCCCAAATGCTGATAGCTGATCTTTGCAGTAACTTACCCGACTGGTGTAAGGAGAAGGTAGTTTGGAAGAAAAGAAACGCAAATACCTCTAGATCAAAGATCACACTACTAACAAGTGAATAAAACATCACACTGCCAGATGCGTGCATACTCTAAGAGCAGAAAGAGAAAGCCTTGGAAGTCCAACAGGGAAAACCTTATGGTACCACTCACAGTAATTTATTACTGTCAGCATTGATCAAAAAACCACAACAGCTTTTGCCCTGAAGCAAATTAAGGCAACTACTCACCTGATCTGTTAACAATGCAGCTCCAAGGAGGGGCAACAACAGAACTACTCAAACACTAACCTTTGGAAGTAGCTGTACCGATTCTAGAGACATTACACACCGAGATTCCCCTCACTTAGACACTCACTAAAACAGGTATCATAGAGTCAGTCCCATTCCTGACACAAAATCCCACACCACACCTTCACACAACATGCTAGAAAGCAGCTCCCTCTTACATTATTTCACCCCGATTCTTTTGGATGGGTCAGTTTAGCGTCAGAGGCAGTATCACGGTTAGTGAACACTGGCAATGGACAAGACAAAAGTCAAATAATTTCATCAAACCTTACACCCAAATCATCTGAGCTAATCTATCAACAATAGGCCACCAGCCTTCTTTAGAAAAAATTTCTTAAGAGTCATCATCATTTTATTAATTTATCAGAATCTGCACTTCCTTAAATTTAAGTGTCATTAAAAATTACAATGCTCCCATTGAGGTGCAGAGAGCAAATCTGAGATAAATATTCTGCCATGGAGATGGGCCAGATAAGCTTACTCAAATAAAAAGAAAAATCGAGGCTATATTTATTTTTTCCTACTGATTGGAACAACTGTGGAAACAGCAGAGTATATTTCATTAATAAAATGCAACACAGGTCCCTGGATGATTACACCCTAGTCAGAATTTGGAAATCAGTCAGAAAACATTCTTGGTGTCAGTTTATACAAAGCATAAACAAGTATTCCACAACAGATTTTCCTTCCTTTCTACATCCCAGATGTCATTAGCAGTAAACTATTTTAGAAAGCCCTGGATTATTATTCTAAAACTGTACTTTTCAGTGGCCTTATCTATTCTAAGGCAACTAAAGTAGTTTATCTGGCTTCCTGTATTTCCTATAGCCAACAGGGACAACAAGGGACTGTAGAAGAATGCAAAGGACACAGAGTAGCCCTGTGCCAGAGTAGAGGTGAGAGATCTCCTTCCTTAAACCACATCCCAGTTCAACGGCCTGAAGTAATACACAGCAACTCCTACTACTGAAAGCAAGCACAGAAGTTGCTATAAACTCATCTTCCCAAGCCTTTCACATGTTTTATTGTGCTTGTTATGTGTCATCTTTCCAAAAAAGATCTGTATGGCATATGATCCACAAGAGATTGCAGTGCAAATTTATAGCTACAACTCAGTGAACTTCCTGAAAAAGTGAGAAAGTACAAGGAGTGGAAAAATACAGCATATAGTGGAAGAATACTGTATACAAAGGGGGAACGCTCTTAGGCAAGTCAAGAGGGAGCTATTTGGCACCCATAAAAATACAGGTGGGGTAATAAGGTCCTCAATTCAGCAGGAAAATTCTTAGGTTTAATACGCAGAAACTGTATTTACATCTAACAGCAACTCAAACCCCCTCAATCTCAACTGGGGGAACAAATCAAATGCACATGCACAAGAAGGTTAAATTTGAAAGACAATGCTCCTGGAATAGAAGACGACCTACAAGTCTTTGGCTTTTCCCTGTTATTCTTGAAAATCTATCTGGAAAGACTCCAATGATTTCAGTGGAAGAACAGTTAACAGGGCTGATCTCTGGAAACTATGACTGACCTTTCATATGCTTTTCCTGAAAATCCCAACAGACTTCATGTTGCTTATAGCTCTTTGTGACTGAAGAGCATCACCCATCCTAGAGTTAAACTCCTCAAGCCTATCAAAAGAGTAAGTACCCTACTGCCAATTTACCTCCTCCAGCAAAAAAACAGATCTCTGCAGCCACACCAGCATGGCCACAGATGTAGGAATTATTCATCAAGCAGTAATGTATCTATAGGAATGTCTTGGCAACTCTTTGCCTCTCTTCGTCACAAACAGGTTTATAGGAGAGTGCCATCAATTTATCATAAGTTTCACAAGACCCATCTCTGGACAATCTGAGATTTGACTTTTCTTTTGCCCATTTCCAAAATATTTGCAGTTAACAAATCCACAGCCTTCGTCTCCTTTTTGTCCTAAGCAAGGTCAAGGCATGGTGCTTTCTCTTGCCATGACTGGCCAATTAAGACCTTTAGGAAGAGTCAGTATGAAACGGAATCGGTATGAAATTTAGAAAGAAACCCTCTATGTCAAGACTTCCATGTTTGCCATTTATTCCTAAGCATTTCTGTCAAACTTTATAGTGTTTATTAGAAAAGCATAACAGCGTATTTCTCTCCTTGTGTAAGGGAAGAGCAATAAATCAACAGAAAGACTCCGCAGATGAAGTGTACAGAGAACAGATTCGCTACTCAAGGTTTGTCCACCTTACTAAAGGGAAAGCAAGGAAGATACAACTCTGAGTTACACTCATCAGCATTATTTGCTATTAGAGATACATCTTCCAAATTAAATTTTCACGCTGAACGTTCTCAGTTTTGGGCCACTATTTAGCTGAGCGCTTGAGTACAAGTTTGGAGCCCATTTACGCGCATATGTCCCAATCACCTCCTTAAACACTCTGCTCAGCTAAAACTTGAGAAATCATTATGATGCTTCTTTTTTAGCGCGTCTGTTAACACATCACCAGTGACAAACAGCTATCACACAGATACTTGACTATCTCAAAAGACAGAACAATCTTTAGAATTAAAAGATCACTGAGAAGAACTCTCCCAAGCTGTCCTGCTCCTTTGTTGCATTTTCTTTTTTTTCTTTTTTTATAGACAAGCTTCACATGCTTCCTGTTGGAAACAATAAAATATCACAGTGGTACATTATATTTCTTGAGTTGTCACCTATAAAAACAAGAGGCAGAGTCTAAACTTTCCAGAAAGAACACTCATCATAAGCCTGCAGCAGAAGCACTAAATAAAGATGATGGTCTGACGAAAGAATTGTTTGCCTGAGTGCTAGGAACAGTTTGTCTTTCTCAGTCTTTAAAGCTTAGTAGAAGGAAAATATCTTTTCATAATCTTTGCTCTGTTCTAAGTCAGCACATGGCCAGCTCTATAAATTCAACAGGTATTTTACAGAACAGTTTCTATTAAATTTATAGTACATTATTTTGTCAGCAACAAAACTGGCTGCATTTTTTTCAGTTACACAGTTTTCAACAATCTGTATTTTTCAGTGACACATTGTTTTGCTTGGAGTGAAAAATACATTTATATCTTACCAGCCACCTTCATTCTGCAAACTCAAAGCCATTTTTTGTCTGAAACTAAAGCCATCAGAGTAAAATATTATCAAGATCAAAGCAAAAAATGCTGCGGTTGACCTACAGCAATTTCTTAAGAGTCATGGTTTGCAAAATTAATTTTTTCTTATTCTAAATTGGGATAAAACAATTCATAGCTGACACCGAATCACATAAAGGTAGAATACTTGGCTCCAGTCTGTAACAAGTCAGTGTTAGGGACAAAGCTGTGATCTACAAAAAAATGTAAAAGTTGGGGAAAAAAAAAGCTTCAGGGCCTCTAGTTTTTCATTGAGTAGACTGAAGAAAAAATTTGTGTTTTCTTTCTCTTTAAGAATTTTCTGCATTTCTAAAAATTAATAAAATTAATTTTTTTTTTTCAGAGTCCCCACTCAAAGATTACATCAATACCTGAATAACTAAAAAGTTAGTCTGATGGTTTTTTGAAGCTAATGTCTGTATTACCAACACTGTTCATGCCTAAGAATCTATAACACAAACACAGACTACAAACAAATAAAACCCTACTGCTTCTCCTGGGAGGCAGGCAGTCCACACAGACAAAAAAAAAAAAAAAAAAAAAAAAAAAAGGAAGATATTGCTAAAGCTAAGAGACACCTGATTAAAGACAGATTGTATTTTCAAATGCAAGTTTTCTACATTCTCCTCAGAAACTGCCCCAACCTTTAGCTCTGCTTAATTATCCAGTCTCTATTCCATCAACTCATCCATCCACTACTCATGGTATATAAGCATCTCCACATTTTTCCAGCCTGTTCTTTTAATCAAAATACTCTATGAATTGTGCCCTATCTTGGGACACACAGACAGCCCCTAGAATTCATGACACGATTAGAATGGACATCAGATGAATGCTGAAAATGGATATTTAAAGTCAAATTGAAGGTAATATACTCCTACTTAGACTAATTCCAATCCAGATATATTATAAAATAAATTAACTAGAAGTGTTCCAAAAGAGATATGCAACACATGACAACAATTCACTGTCAAGTTTTCACAGAAAAATAGAGCTGTAAGAGTCTGAAAGCTCATCTAGTCCATATCCCTGCCCCAAATCAGCATTAACTACACTTATTCTTTATAGATACTTACCCAAGCTCTTCTTAAAAACATATTATGACTAACACTCTATAATCTTCCTCTCATCATCCTTACCATTAAGGAGTTTCTTTCCTAAGATGACTCTTCTTCGAACTCAAAGCTTATTATCTTTGATACAGACAACACAAAGGAGGAACAATTTACTCCCTCCTTCCCTGAAACACCCTTGAAAAAAATAAATATCACACTCCTTTGTAAACGTTTCAGAACATATTGGAAGTAACACAACAAATACTGCTATTATCTAGATGATATTGCCTTGTAAATTCCACAGAAGGCGTTTATAAGGCACAATCAGCACATGCATAAATACTTTGTGAAAAGCAGAACTCATTAAGCCAATTAAGAATCATGAGCAGTGTGCAATTTCTCTCCATAGTAACACCAGTTCTCCCATCACATCATCACTAACCACATCTCTGTCCTTCATACCTTCCGTCAGAATATCTTCAGTTGTGTGCCACCCCCTGCACCCCAAACCACTCCCCCCTCGCCCAAGAGACCTAATTACTGCCTGAGGAGAAAAAAAAAAACAAAAAACAAAAAACAGCAACCCAAACACAAAACCACAAAACCACGACAGCCTGTGCCATGGCTGGTCCTAAAACATGTGTAAGAATTGAGTAAGCTGAAACAAGCAGCTCTCGTTAATTTGCATCCCCCTCTCCCTGTCTAGCTACCAATCTTCAAAATTATTGCAGGAATATAATTAATCATTTTAAGATCACAAGCAAGACAGTAGCATTTTATCTCCCACTTCAAAAATTTTCTTCACAGCAGGTGGTTTATCTGTTTGGTACCTTGGCTAGTGCAGATTTCTTGGCACTCAGAAGCAGCTCTGCCTTTATTTCTTCTAGTCTTTGTTGGTCCTCTTCACTCGAGTCTGACACAGATCCCTGAGATTGGCTGGCCAGTTTGAGCTTCACCCATGCTACACAAAGGACATAAACCAGAAAGTAGTTCCCTTTCCATTTTTTCACATCACGTATGATAACAGTTTTATAACTTATAATCAAAACTTTACTATGCATTTCTAGCTTCTGTGACCGAGGGAACAAAGACCACTATCAAATACCAGAGCTGACATACATTTAAAAATGGCCAGTTCAATAAATTCAACAGGTATTTTACAGAACAGTTTCTATTAAATTTATAGTATATTGTTTTGTCAACAACAAAACTGGCTGCATTCTTTTCAGTTACATAGTTTTCAACAATCTGTATTCTTCAGTGACATACACTGTTTTGCTTGGAGCGAAAAATACATTTATATCTTACCAGCCACCTTCATCCTTTGGAACATTCCTCTGGAAAGATGAATCCAAGACCCACTGCCCGGTTCTGTCAGCTTTACAGTCTCAGACTCAAGTCAATACTCTCTCTCACAGTCCCTAATCCCTAGCACATGCTTAATAGCTATGTGGACAAAACACTTCCTCGTGCCAATGTTAGGCAGAAGGTGGTATTCAAACTGAAATCATTCTATCATACTACATAAGATGACTAAAAAATTTTGACATTTAAGCCCTGTCCTGTTAAAGCTTATCGTTAATACATTAATATAAACCCCTTTAAAATCAGGGGAGTGGACTCAGATGACCTCAGAGGTCCTCATACATCCATACCCCTTCATTTCAAAGTAATCCCTTAAACATACACCTAAAGATTTGCCATCCTAACACATCACTTGACAAAACCCAACTGAGATGCTTCATTACCTCGCGCTTTCCTCTCCTCTTCCTCTGCGCTCTTCAGCATTTGTGTTGTGTGTGCAACAGGTGATCCATTTCTCAGGAGGTTTTTGACATGGGCAGCTAGTGAATCCCCACTGCTACTGTCATCGCTCTCTCGCATCCCTCCTGCCTTGCTTCTGCCTGCAGTGCCCTTAGACAACACGCTCTGGAAGCCTCCTGAAACATCTGTGGCACTGCCTAAAGCCTCTGAGGAAGGAGGATTCCTCAGGAGGTTTTTGACACGGGCAGCTAGTGAATCCCCACTGCTACTATCATCGCTCTCTCGCATCCCTCCTACTTTGCTTCTGGCTGCAGTGCCCTTAGACAACGTGCTCTGGAAGTCTCCTGCAACATCAACATTTCCTAGAGGCTCTGAGGAAGGATTCCCCAGAAGGGTTCTGACACAGGCAGCTATTGAATCCCCACTGCTACTATCCTCACTCCCTCGCATGCCTCCTGCTTTGCTTCTGGCTACACTTGCTCTAGACATGCTCTGGAAGCCTCCTGTGACATCGGTCACCCTGCCTAGAGGCTCTGAGGAAGAAGGATTCTCCAACTCTGAGGTTCTTCCAGTGCTGACTTCACTACTTCCATCACTTTGTTCAAGACCCACAAAACCAGGTTGATTTCTGTCTGTGGTTACACTACTACAGCCTTCTGGCTCAGACCTTCCTACAGATTTACCTGTCCTAAACTCTTTGGTCATTTCCTTCATCATCTCTTCACTATTGTGCAAATTAATATCAAAAGAATTTTCCCATCTTAAATTGCATGTGTTATAATTCAGAGGCTTTATTACCAACCCCTCCTCTTGCATACTTCTTCTGGTCGTAGTCTCATCCCATGACGGTGTCTTCTGAAACTGAGGGACTCTGTCTTTCACTAACCTGGAATCTTTGGTGCCATCCTCCTTACTAATCAGCGCTGGGGAAGACTCACCAGTTTCACTAGAAGAGGCAGTGGAAAGGACACACCACCTGCCAGATATATCGTCTGCCTCTGCCAAAAGCTTACGTATTTCTTGCAAAGCACCAGATCCAATCGAAGAACCACTTTCTTGACCCTTATTCCTCTTACTACCTACACTTGAAGTCTGTGATCTTCTGTCAACTTCCACCTCGTTTGTAACTCCAGCCAAAGATCTGGCAGTCCATCTCTGCGGGCTGCTATTCACATCTTTTGACTCATTTTTAGCTAGCAGATCCTGAAGGCTTTTTGCAACAGGCATGGGACTCTCTCTGTCGGAACGGCAGTCAGGTGAAACAGTCTGCGGCTGCTGGTTTGGTTCAGCTCCTTTGGAGACAGCTGAACACTCTGCCGCCTGTTGCGGGGAAAGCAGAGCAGTGATCTCCAGTTGGTGGCATGACATACTGCACTGACTCACTGGTTTGTCTCCAAAAGATCTTGAGAAGCGGGGAGAGAGTTCACGGGGTGACAGAATATCAGAGCCAACTTCTGAATTCATTGGTATAGACATACTGAGAGTAGAAGTGCCGGAGTTAAAACTTGTTTGCATAATTTCAACTGCTGACAGCAATTTATCTACAAAGAAACAGAAGATTCATTAAGTTTGGGGCTCCAGAAAACAGCTGCATCAATAAAGACTACTTTTTCTTGTACTACGGGGCTTGTAAAGGAAGGGAAGAATTAAAATATCAGAAAACATTTAGGAAACTGTTTTCAGAATGAGACTGAGATTTGCATCAGAATTGTCTACTGAAAGAAATCTCTTAGACCATTTTGGATAAATAGAGAATATCAAAGAAACTACAGATCTTGACTTAAATAACTTGCTTTTAAATAAATGCTTAAACTAGAAATAAATGTTCTTTGATAAAGGACATAGTGGTGCTTGAATGTCCAAAGGAACACTTGGATTATAAAAGTATCCCTGCAAGAAACAGAAGGGTTGTGGGATATTTCCAAAATATCCTTTTGGAATAAGGCAAAGGACACACTATGGATACACTCGTTTCTCACCACAGCTTAGAAAAGTCCAAAAGCAGATGAGATGCACTTATAGCATTCGGATAAATAACACCTAATTGTTTCTTAAAAAAAAAAAAAGCAGCCAAACTTAAGTACAAATGCTGTTCCTAAATCCATGCTGGCAGGTACACACAACAGTGAAAAGCCAGCTCCCAGGTAGGCCTGCCAACAGCAGTTTTATTTGTTTCAAACACAGTTTTGTTTCATGGGCCAACTCTGATATATTTTCAAGTACATTAAGTAGTCAGGAGCTCAGCTGAATAATCTCTCTATCGAGGACAGCTCTGCCCCTGTATTGATTGCCAAGTTGTTTCAGTTGCCAAGGCTCCCACCTTGCTTAAAGAAGGAAAAAATAATAAAAGAAAATAAGCAAACCCAAAAGGTGTAAGAAGAGATGCATTTAATCACTTCTGGTCAGAAAAACAGGTCAGTGCAGGATCCCTGAAGCCACAGATATTCAAAGGGTTAGACAGGTACTTGTTGGGAAGAGACTTCAGATCTGCTCTTCCCCACTGGGTACAAGATTCAAATGCCAAAACAGAATATGCTCAGGAAAATACATATTTTAGATAGTTGCAATGCACATTTTCACATTTTAATGACATTCCGCATGGGCATGCCACCAAAGAACATCATAACCCTAACTGAGCACACTTGGTTCTTCATATAGAAATGACTCAATGATTGTTAAGGTCATATTGATTTTTCTTTTTTAATGTTTTGAGATGGATGGATTTATGAACTGATCTGCTCATAGTTATAAAATGTGTCTGACTTTTTGTCACAGTGAACACACCAAAAAGTCTCAAAGAGAAACTGAGACGTTATTTCTCTCACAGAAAGAAAGTCTGGTAACATTTCTTTAATCTTCAGACACAACACATTGCCTTCTTCAGAACTCTTGTAAAAAGAAAAATAAAGATAAAAAGAAGATAAAATGCCATTGCACTGGCTAGAACACGCCACATAGCCATGACCCCTCAGAGAGAAGGCTTTTAAGGCTCACTTTTCCAATGCCAAACATTTCACATTTGAGATGGAAGAAGATCAACTCACAGGAACGAAACAGAGCATCGCACGAGCAGAAACACACTTGACACCACCAGGCCAAGAACAACCTCACAGGTGAGTCTGAAGTTCTGAGCTCTCTAAACACAAGGTTTTCCTTGCCCATACCCTGTGGCTTCGGAGCGGCCCTCGTCAGCGTGTCAGTGGAGTCCTTCAGCGTTCTAAGCTCTGAAGGGGAAAATTCAACTTCCCTGATGGGTCCTCGGGGTACAAACGGCATCAGTATAGTTCCAGGTGACTGATCAATGCCAAGGTTGCGAAGATAAAGCTGCCAAGAGAAGAAATAAGTAAGACATATGGCACTCTCACAGAATGTCAATGGATTCTGAAGTCGCATTCATTTTCCATGTCATCTTAAATGCAAACAACTTGCTTTAAAACATCTTAAGCCTCCATCGTGTTCAACTCGCACTAACAGTTCGCCCAAAATACTAAAGCAGTCACATATGAGACATCATCTCCAGCTTATTCTAGTCTTTGGACAAGCCTCTTTTCTAGCTAGTATGACTAGGCCTACATAATGGGCACCTCACGGGCAGCCCAGCAAAACCACTGATACATCTTCCAATCTAATCCTCATTCATTTCTGTTTGGCAGCAATTCGGACAGAAGCTGTAAGAACCATTTCTGCTGGTGATACCTTGTGCTTGCGCTCACCAACAGTTGTTTTTTTTTCCTGGGGCTTTCCTGACATTTTCTTCATCACGTGCCAAAGACAGCAACTGGCAGGAGCCTGCTACCAGCAAACCAGCACACAGCCCTTTCCATGGGATCCAGAAACGATGGGAAAGGTCAAAGAAGAGGCCACATATCCTGTTCTTGTGACAAGAGTCGACTGCTTATAGTCTTTTTACTCAAATGCTCTGTACACTGCATGAGCAACAAGTCTGATACTTCAGAGGAGATTGGTAAACTTCAACCTCACTTGTTTAAAATGACATTTGCCAGCTGGAAGGAGAACACTGATATTTTGTTTAAAAATCATTTTCCTCCCCAAATGATTGCTTCACAGAAAACATTGTCAGAATTTGAAATTCCAGCTAGGCAGCAGGAAAATTTCTCACTCTTCAGAACAAATTTATTATGGGCTAGTCTTCAAGGCAAACAATTGGGAACCTTTTTATCAGAGCTGGTTAAAAAACATCATGAAACAGCTTTTGTGATGTTGCTGTAGAGAACGAACTCGTGCTGGCCAAGGAACACAAGTGGTCTAATGGGTAATGGCCCATCTACTCAGTGGCCTAGCCTGCAATGAACAAATTTCAGCAGTACCTCAAAAACCTCCTGGGCTATGAAACCACTTCTAGAAACCATCTATTGCACTGGTTTAAGTCTATAAACTGTAGGATTCTCAAGAGTACAAATTCTACGTACAACCAAGGCTTAGTTGTACTAGTGCAGCTAAAGCAATAACCCCTTCTTAGTAAAGATGGCACAAAACGCATGTCTTTTTCCCTTTTCCATAACTACAGAACAAATACACACAAGCACTATTTATATATCACATATATATCTCTCTATAAAAATCACTAGCCAAGTATAACTTCATTAACATTAAACAAAGCAGTTAGTTTAGAAAAGCCAAACAAAAATCATACTCAAAACCTAAAACTCTGCGATATACTAAAGATGTTATGGGGATGAGACCAACTCTCTCTGTGCAACACCCAGGAGGTGGTCGGTTCAGACACAGAGCATCATTCCCTGTATTAATATATTTTGAAAGCTGGAGGAGTCTCATGGAGGTAAGAGCCTAACAAAGACTGTTTATGATCTCCTGTGAAAGTAACTTTGTCCCTTTTCACAAAGCATCTAAGTTTACATATAGACATTAGGTGAAGAAAAAAAAAAGAACAAAATTAAACTTAATAACCTGTAGGAGCAAATTAATTTCAACTCATCTGTAGCATGTCCTAAACTACCCAACAAAGGGACATAAATTACCTTACCAATCTTAGCCACCTCTATTTCCTATTATTTTATTATAAACCTATATATTAACAGCCATATACGTGACCTAATCTCTTTTACCTTGTCAGTGATTTATGAGAGAAAAATTCCTCAGAACTAGGGCTGGAGAACATGCCTAATTATAGCCATTAAAAAAAAAAAAAAAGGAGGTAACAGACAACCTTTACATCTCACGGATTTCATTTAAGATATCCTCCCTACAATATTTATATTTGTTTCAACACGTATTTGCAAAGACAACTGAGAAGAAGAGTGCTTCTGAAACACAGTTCCAAAGATCTAATGATTATAGGAGTCATCTTGTGAGAGGAACAGCCACTTACTCAGAAGATAATTACATGTTTATCATTAACATAAATCTGCATTTAATTTTCTCTAACACTCAACAGCTATTAGTATAGTTAACATGGCTGCCACAGTCTGCCCTCCATTCTCACCAACCATCCTAAAATGGGGAAGGGAAGAAAGAAATCTGCATCAGCCAAATGAGAGATAAAGGAGGAAAGGTATGTAGAGCCTTCGAACAGCTTTTATGAGCAATATACAAAGAATCAAGAATTTATGCCTTAGATACTGGAACAAAGTGAACAAGCAAAACCAGTATTTATAGAAAAAAAAGCAATTTGATTTGCCAAGGAGTTCTGTGTTGGTTTTGCTATTATTGCAGATCCGTGGGTGTGTGAAGTTCATCTCTCTTTTCTGCAGCCTAGCATTTCCTTAGTCAGCAGTTGAGTCTCAACCTCATGTTTGGATAATTATAACCTGATCTTTTGAAAGAATCTGGAAGATCAGAAATGGCTTATCAACGCCCTGCTAAAAGAGCGCCAATCTTTACATTTCTCTTGCATTCTGTTACCATGATACTATCATCTATACCTGGGAAAAAAAAAAACAACCACACCAAAAAAAAAAACCACTTTCCCAGATCCAACACTTGTTTTGACCATGCTAAATATTACCTAAAAGTTTAGGGGTTTTTTTCACCTCTGTAGTTAAGATAAGCTGAACTAATATCATGGATGAAATTCACCAGTAGCACAGACCAGTGTAAAACCATTTAATTTAGTCTGTAGTGATTTAGATCTTACCAAAATCTTCTAAAAGAACGGTGTGGGGAAAAAAGAGAAAAAAAAAAAAAGTCTAACTCTGAAATCAGAGTTCAAATTAGAATCTGTTCTGAAGGGTCCTTTAAGACCTTTTTAAGCTTACATAAAAGATGCATTTGCTAATATTTCTAGAAGATGAACTCCTGCCTGACAGGTTCCCAATGTGAGGGGATATTGGAAATGAGCTCTAAGCATGCCAGCATCTCGTTCCTGTGGTACCTTCTGCACTTCTGTCCTACTCACTCCATGACAGCCAAGCGTACTCTGATCTCTTCATAATCAAAAGGTAAAAAAAAAAAAGAGTTACAAATTTTTTTAATAAAAACTAACTTACTGGGATCCTTTCTTCAATATTAAGCTCTTCTTTCTCTGGAGTTTCCAAAGAAGTTGCTCCAACAGGGATGAAGTTGTCACCTTTTGCAGGGGTGAAGAAGTGCCTGGAAACCACTGAAGAGCACCCGGCAGAGCCCAAGCCCCCACGGCTACTTTCTCCAGAACTAACAGGAAGATTCAAACTATCTGGGGAAATATCACTGAAATTGTCCATGCAGACATGACCAGTAGGAATACTTAGGCTGTGAGACTGATTTTCAAGAGCATCACAATTCTTCCAGTCAGCAGTTGGAGAGTTTCTGTTTTCTCTAAGGGGCGGAGAAACTCCTGCACTGGCAACAAAAACATTTGGGTCTGAACTTTGTCCTCTACTATTAATCTCTGCATCTTCATCACTAGATCCAGAAACAATCTCAGCTATAAACTTTTGTATCATGGAGCCTCCTAAGCTATCTGCAGATACTAAAACATTACTTTTTGCTTCTAGAGGCTGCACTGCCTCCATTGAGTTTGCTGGCGGAGTAACTTCAACCAAGGATGTGTTGCTACTAGAAATATTTACTGTGTTGTCAGACTGAGATCTAGTAAGAGGGTGGACAACGACTAAGTTTTTATTATGAAAACGCAAACTTCCCAGGGAACCTGTCTCTCCTAAGGAAGCAGCAACATAATCTTTGGGATCTCTACCACTTTTTTCTATTGACAAAATATTGCTTGAAGAACTGGCAATTGTGCTGTAGGCTTTCCTCCTAGGAGATGCTCCACCTGGGTCACGTGAAGTCACTGCATCAGGTGCCTCCTCTGGCTGACTCACGTTCCAAGCCCCTACCTTCTCCATGAAACTAAGTGATGGGAGAGACTGAATTCGTCCAGTGTCGGGATATTTCAATTTTAAGGACTCAAAATATTCATTGTTTTCTTTCTGAGCACATTGGAGTGCATGTTGCTTCTCAAGAGATACAAGTGTCCTGGTAGATAAACTCCCTGAGGTTTCTTCATTTAAGCAGGAAGGAGAGGCCTGAGTATCTGGTTTGATCACAAGGCCATCAAGTTCTTCTGCCTTAACATTTTTCTGTAGAAGTATCCCTGGAGTAGACTGATAGCTTGGATGAGCAAAGTGTAGAGAGAATGAGCCATCACCTACAAGATTTAAGGAAGGGGAAATACCTGTAACTTGATGGCCCCTCTCTATGGAAAAATCTGAAATAGTTAATTCACTCCTGCTCACTCCAGGTTCTACTTCCACTGGGGCATCCTCACTGCATGAAGAAGGAGCTTCCATGTTAGGCACAACCAGTTGTTTAGGTGCACAGTCACTGGTGCTTGACACAGCAGGGATAAACTCCCTTTTCTCAGATCTCACCGCAGGAGGTAGTTGTTTCTGCTGGTGATCTAAGAAAGCTCCCTGGAGTTCCTCAGTAGCAGCTGCGAATTTCAAGCTTTCAGAGAGATTTAAATCCACTTCACATTCCTTTGGCAGTTTGGCTATTTCAGAAGTCTTTGCAGAAAAATCATCTCGTGCATCTGAATTTTTACAATTGTCTTTCCCCAAACCATCAGATAAATTATCAGACACATCAATCTCAGGAAGGTTCTTTGCTTTTTCCAGTTTCTCTAGCTGCCTCATGCACCCTTCTGACTCACTCTCAGCCATTTTTACCTTTTCCTTTGGCACCTCTCTTTCACTTTTTTCTGAATTCTTAGTCAGTGCTGTTTTACAAGAGGAGTTTCCTGAAGATGAGAACTCATCATGTCTCAGCAACCCTTCTTCTTTCTCTGAAAGCTCAAAACCAGTAGCTGGTACATTGCTGTCATTGAAGAAATGTTCGTCTTTCACAGACGTGCTACAGGTCAGCACTGGAAGAGAAGCTTCCATTAGGCTCAGTCTAAATGCCTTGGATAGCATCACCTGGGAAGTGGAGTTTGCTAAACTGTCACTTGATGGGGGAATCAATGCCTCCTCATTAGTTACATTTTTACAGTCTTCATTTGCTTCCTTGCTCACAAGTAGTTGTCCAGAAAAAGAAGCTTGTTGAGACAAACCACCACTGCATCTGGCATCACAAGGTTCCACAAGTCTGAATGAAAAGGGATGCTGGGACAAAGTAAAGCAGTCGCTGGGTGCATCAGAGGGAGAGTCTGTCAGTGACACAGCTTCGTGGATGTGCAAAGGCTTTGAATGCTCCTCAGACACACCAGAAACATCAGGGACTCCTCTGTAAGAGGCAAGAAAAGCAAGCGAGTTTCTGATCATATTTTTTATTTCAACAGCCATATTCTCTGCTTTAACATAAGGGGCAAAAGTAGAACTTCACTCAAATAACTGTTGGTTTAGTAACATACACATATATACATCCCCTAAACAGGCCAGAATGAAGAAACGTAAAGAAAGTCCAAACAATTTCAAAGAACCCTATAAAATAAAGGTTTGAAAATAATACTAATTTCTACTTAGCATGTCAATATTTTTCAATCTATTTAGGACTGAAGTCTTTTTTACTAACGGAGTGTTTATTAGTTAAATAAAATATAGAAGTTACTTACATATAGAAATTTGTGTGTGTTATTTGTTATTTTTAATATAAATCACTACTTCGGTTTCACTACATCAATTATTTCTTTAAAGGATATAAAATAAGCCAGGTCCCAGATGAAGACAATCAACAAATTCCTATCAACTTCTAATATTTTTATTGTGGATTTTGAATTCATACTTATTTTATATGAAAATGATCATCGAGCCCCAATTATATTACTTCATGCAAATAGACCGCCAGCTCTGGTGCAACTGTGATCCACAAAGTGAAGTCACTGTTTATCCCCTTAGGTAACAAATCTGCCTCCTGTCACACAACAACAAAAAAAAATATACAAGGAAGCCTAAACATCAATGACACTGTAAATATGTGTGTTTATATGCACACTTTCTTTTTTTTTTCCTCTTTTTAATAAAGGGCAAAATATTTTTTGCCTTCTTTGCACAAAAGGAATCATTTATCACCCCTTGAAATGAAGGCTTGGAAAGACTTTTACTGGAATAGCTATTTCTTTATATATTCATACTTTATATAAAAATACGTCTTTTAAATTACTCATAACATATTACTCCAGTATATACAAACTACCATATTATTAAATGTGCATGTATGAATGTATTTACTACTGTAAATAGAAGCAGCATCAGATTTTTGTCCCCAGAATTTCATGAAGTTTATGTCAGAGTGTAAGAAAGCTAAAAAGATGTCTGAGAGGGTGGGAGGTTCCTCATTTCCCCATTTTCTTCAGGTACATTAGGGTAACAAGTTCAGAAGAGGCTTGTTCTGGTTTTCCCTTGTTCAAACTCTTTTGAAGGCAAAATAAAAAGATTAGCAGAACTCTGACAATGCTTTCTGTCTATTCAGAACAAAGAGTAAACCACATGGTTGTCTTGTTTCTGTGACCATAAAACTGTAATTACTTAATTCTCAGACGCAGGACAATTCATGGCCACTCAGGAAAAAGGGTTTGCACTCTGTCATGACACCAGGAAACTTTATCCTACCTTAAGGGAAAAAAATCCATTTCTGATCGCTGGATAAGTGTCTCATCTGACAATCTTTGGCCTTGTGTTGAATACATCAGCAGTGGAAGATGGGGAGAGAATTGACTGTCCTGAATATCTGTTAAAAATAACAATAACACAGTAATAAAAGCTTTCCAGGCAATCCCTCTTTCAACTGCTCTGCCAGCTAATACAGCCTTCAAAATTCAAAAACATGCCAACTGCAGTGAAAATGATGTAATGCCATCAATTAAATCCTCTGCTGAAGCATGTTCCCTCATGTATTAAATTCAGCATTCTTATCACGTATCAAATTCAGGTTTCTTCTCATCAATCTCAGAACACTGACATCTCCAACTTACCCTCTCATCCTTACACTTCATTCTGGGCACATCCCCGTCCTTTTCCACTCACCAGTCAGCACCTCCCCGCGTGATTTCCACGCGGACCATACACATTGGAGAATGTCCACAGGACTTCTACCCAGGTTTACCTCTTTAAAACCCAAGAATCCTCACTGATGCCTTCCCCAGTCTCCATTTTTCCATAAATATTCATTATAGCAAAGGCTGCATAGGTGTTTTTTAGCATTTCAATAATAAAGATTTCACTCATAATAGTAAAACTAAAACTATTTAAAAATAAATATTTCCATAACAATAATAAAACTTAGTCATCACAATTATACTAGTACCACTGTCTACTACAGTAGCAACACATTTTAGTTTCTATCCTATATTTCTTTGTTCTTTGAGGTCGTTGGCACTTCTTTTTCCAGTTCACTGCTTACAAAAACAAACCGAAATGTTTTATACCACAAGAACAGACACAACTATAAGCTGATAGCTGAGAAGTGTAAATGACTACATAGACGTGTGACAGATGAAAAAAAAAAAAAAAAAAAATCACTTCCAATACTTTGTTATGTAAGCTTTTTTTTTTAAAGCAAAAAAAGCTATTTGCCATCAAGAGTATGACTTTCAGAAGCAGAATTCATATTCATTTAATTTAGGTTCATTAGTTTCAACCATCTCAGACAAGCTATACTCTGCATCACTTACAGATGCATGATCACATCAGATAAGATGACCATTACATACAAATAAATCAGATTTACCTTACGTCAGCTTTATCCTGAGGCTTTCTACGGCCTGTATTACATCACCTGATGAGTGGTATCCAACCACAAGATGACCTTTCTGATTCATTTTTTAAATTTAATACTTCCAATCAACATTTTTTTTAAACTACTTTAGAACACTGTGTAGTAAGAGGATATTTATATGGATAGAAATAATTCTACATGACACAGGTTCAAAATTTGGATGCCCCCTAGTCCCACCTCAGCAGCAGCTAGAAAACTCATAATGTGACTGCAATATAGTTTCAAGGATTCCATCCTATCTGGGCAGCTGTCTCCACCACATGGCCAGCCTAATGTCTCCTAGTGGAAGCCAAATTTATACTTTAGCATCTGTAGTACAGATGGCACAAACACACTACAGCAACTTAAGTGGGGTGTCTCGGGTTTTCTAGCACCCAGTACCTCACTGAAGCTAAACTCTTCCCCCTTACTTTATTAGATAAAGTCATTGCACTAGTCACCACTCCATTTCACTTTAACTGTGTGCAATACCAAACATAAATGAAATGTTTTAAAAGCCACCTGCTTTTTTGGAAGTTTATAGGAAAGGAAATTATACGTATCTTAAAAAAAAAAAAAAAGGTACAAATAGCTACTCCTGAGCAACTTGACAAGAGGAGGCATTCAGAAGAGGCTCCAACATAGACTGGTAAGCACCTGTGCAAAGCTGGATGAAAGAATACATGTGAAAAGTGTAAAAAAAGCATAGAAAAAAAAACGGCAGCATCAGCACAGAGGGAGCAGGAGCCAAGAAAACAGGGAACAAGGTCAGGGATGTCTCATCTATAATACAACACTGCCTCAGGGTTCTACTATATTATAGGGCACAACCACAAGTGTGGTCTAATGTACCAGACTGATTAGTACTTATGTGATTTAAATCACAATTAGAATCATGATTTAAAAATCATGGAACAGGAGACTGATCTAATTCACTGTAATCTCCTTAGCATTTATTTTAAAATGTACTTTACAGAAAACAAAGAGGTTTGGTTTTGGTGGCTTATACTGACTTGGAAGCAGAGCTTTCACATTAGATTCCTTATTCCCAACCACTAACTGGGAGTAGACAGTATTTACAGTGCATTTATTCTGTTTAGTGTACATTCACTCAATTATTTTTTCTGTTATTATACTTGAAAATACTGAGTAGATTAACTATAGTTAGCCGGGATACAGAACTGCATTAAAGAAGCAAAAAATGTATTTTGAGAAACATTAAGCAAGTCGGAATCTAAACTCAGTTGCATTAGATGAACTTTTTTTTCCTCCCAAATCTTGTTTTACATTTAAAATTATATTAGTGAATAAAGACAATAGTAATTGCAGTTATCAAATTAGACTTGTCATCTCACATCATGATACACTTCAAGTTTTCAAGAACTGGCATCTCATTTTTATTCATACAATATTAGAGGAAAATAAGCTTTCCTGAATTTCAGCTTAACTTCTTCACTTTGAATGAAAATGCGTTTTCCAGCTAAACTGAAAATCAGGAGTCATTAAAGAAAAAGCTTTTCTGCACAATAAAGACTGGGTGCTGTCTTTGTAAATGAAGAAATAAAAAAGACTCTCAGAGGGAACCAAAAATAATTGAAAAAAAAAAAAAAGCTGTCAAATGCTGTCAAAAATAGATCTTGCCAAACAATTTTTTAATGTAACTACGCATGTATTGATAAAATAAATGTGCGTATATGCATATATATACACACCCAGAACAGAAGTCACAACATTTGGCTGATAAATCAACGTTTTAAAGATATATCAACAAAAATTTAAGTACCACTCAACGTTTCTATTAAGAAAAGTCAACCCGGCACTTACAACAGAAGAAAAATTATTTTGCATTCTCCAAGCAGAATTATAAACAGGAAATCCTTTCTGCATGGGTACACATCTAGGCAGCCCCTGCAAGAGCTGTTCTTGTCCCTGCCCTATTGGAAACTTCAGGAATAAGGATTTTACAGCAAAGTTGAGGCAGATATTTGCCAAGCAAGAACTATCCCCCTGCACAGACCACTGATACGGGACAGTTTGAGTCCCCTGGCATCACAGCATGGCAAACGATACAAGTTTTAGTGTAACTGAAGTCCAGTCATCTGCTGAGGGGAATAAAGCTGCCCAGCAAGTCCAACAGAGCCAAGGGCTACCTCAGAAACTAACAATTCAAATGAGGACTTGGGGTCACGATAAACAAACCACCAACAGGCCAGTGCAATACTGCATCCCAAATGGCAAGCAAATTTTTCATACCTATGAGAAAAAGAATAGTAAATTAGTAGTAAGACTACTCTTTCCAACCTTGTCCTGAAACTACTGTTGAAATGGTATTTTCAGGATCTGATGACCATAACTCCGTATCTGCAAATATCACAGGAGGATCAGAGAAAAAAATTGAAGAAACATGCCTCATCTCAAGAGCCTCCTGGAACTAAATCTGTGTAATATAATCAAAGAGAAGATTAAGGGTGACATGATTACATTTATATGTACGAATGCAAGAACAGAAATTTGGTCATTAACAGCGTTTCAGTACATGTTATATATAACAAGAATCCAAGCTATGCAGACCTAGGTGACATTTCTGAGTGCGCTGATACGATACAACAACATAGTTGGCTCTCTACAAAACATGCAAGGCAGTTCAGATAGACCATTAATGGCTTCAACAGTTATTGGAACAGCACAAGTCTCTTCCCTCCCTCCTCTGCCTCTTAGACGTAGTCCTGAGCAAAAGCCCCCAGATTCTCCATCTCTGCTTGAAGCAGTAAGACTACACCTCAGCAAGAAGGGACAGCCCCAACCTCTCCACTCCAGCCCAGAGGTGTTTTTCCCTCTCCTTTTGTTGCACAGGCAAGGGAACTCTGATCCAGCTGAAAACATAACCATCTCCATTTCCAACCCAATCAGTGCCTCTGAGTCTGAACAGCAAGTTGATCCAATTGCACCGATTCACGTCGTGGGTTTAGCAGAGGGGATACAGCAGAACAAGGAAAAGCCAGGCTCCTGCTTTTCAGTAGCAGAGTTTAGCTGACTAAATACACTGTGAAACTGTACCCTCAGCCTAGCCTCCATTTCAGGCAATCTTGCTCCCCTGACTTCTCCAGAGCATTCTGGTTTTGCCATGTAGCAGTAATCTGCCTTAGGCTGACAGTACCCAACCCTCCCCAGAGGTTTCCAGTCAGAAGAACTGTGGTGATGATCACTGACTTGAAGCAGATGACTGACAAGGCCACGAAAGAAGAGTGCGAGAAAAAAGGGAATGGAAAAAAAAAAAAAAAAGGAGGAAAGAGAATAGTCAAGATTCACTGGATTCACTGCAGCCACATCCTCGGTAGAACACCAGCTTGGCCCCTGCATCAACCTGCAGAGATGACCTGTGAAAGCACCCTTATGGAGTTCAATAGATGACATTTAACTGAGGATACAAAACTGATTTTTTTTTTTTATATATAAAATATAACTTCAACCATGTCACCTGTTCTACCTCCTCCAGGGTTTTTTTGAATCTTACGGCACATGAACTCTGATGTTTTCAGTAACTTATTTTCTTCAGGAGGCAGAAAGATCATCACTATCATACTTCGGATGCTTACGATGATTTAGGGGCTCATTATGCTCAGGCATAACCTAGGTTTTGCAGGCAGAGAAGCAGGTGCTCGAGGCTTAAAGCAGCAAGTGACGTCAGTACAACACTCTTCGAGCATCTTGTGTCAAAACAGTAATTCTTCCCGCTGTCGCTCTGAAGGTCAAAAGCTTCCTCACAATTGAATTCACTGAACAAGCAAAGCTGGGCATGCTACTTTATCTTACAGCCTGCTGACAATTCTGAATGCCAGAGTCAAATTGCCATTTGTGGAAGATAAAAAAGGAAGGCAAAACAAAAACAAAACCTTCTTGGCTTTGTCAATCTGTTCCACAATGTAGCAGGAGCAATTTCAATACAACTGTCATTGTGCTTCCCCCCCCCAAATGAAGTTCAAAACACTTTTTGAAGAGAAGGAATAAATTAGTATAATAGCTTATGTTTCTCCCTTCCCTCTCACCTTTCCTCCCATATCTGGAAATTTTAGTGTACATACAGAAAAGGCTGTAGCTACTGGCACACTTGCTAAAGAGCAACAAATAAAATATCAGCAGGATACAGAATTCTTACATCTCTGTATCATACTAAAAAGCCTTAGGCTTTCTCTTTAATTCCAGTTGCATTTAAAATACTAACCTTGACAAATATCAGGAAATTTTCCTTGATGAAATGGCTTTGCAAACCACAATAATATGGACAAAACGCTATAAAATATACTAAATACAACAATCCTATACAGAGGATGTAGGCAAAACCAAAGCATGCCTAACCTGCCATGCCCTTCCCCTTTTTGTATGTCTTAAACCTGAATTTCCTACATGGCAAAACATTAAAAATGGAGTTTTGTTCAATATTAGCCAGCTCTAGCCAAATAGGAACTCACTGTGATGCACACATGGCTTTTAATTATGAAGCTGTCCGTAGGCCCAAACATCAGATAGCCAAGCGTGCTTTTTATTTCATGAAGAACACCTCTTCAAAAACATCCCAGAAATAGTTTCAACTCCACAGCAGCCAGCAATTAATTCAGCCATACCAAGCTTGTCAGTCTGCGTTATGCCAGAATACAGAACTTCACTCAATCTTCCTAACATGAAAAGAAAAAAAAAATGGAAATAAATAAAATTTTTAAAAATTCTTAAGGCAGCAAGGGACTGGGCTTAGTGTCCAGTGTAGACTCAAAGCAGCCTATTAAGTCTGTACTGGAAAATGTATGGGATTTCCAGTACATTATCCAAAGTTTCTAAGAAACCAGAAAAAGTGCTGCTCTTTCCTTTAATGCTTCTGTATCACCCACAGGATTTTTAAAGTTTTGTCAGCAGAAGTGTTACCTCTACCAAAGCTAATCTCATCCCAGATTCTGCCTTTACAGATAGAAGTCATCTCCTGTCTTGTTTTCCTTCACAGAAATCCATGTATATTCACCACCATATACAAGAGAAACCCTGAATGAGTAAAACATGAGGTTCAAGCAAAGAAATGGCAACTTTTTGAACCAGATAATCCAAGTTACCAACCCCAAATTCAATCTTTGAAGAAAGCCTAACAGGAGACACGAGGGACAGTTGTAGCCATCAGTGCAAGACCTACAATGGAAGGGACTGAGCCTTGGGCCTCAGAGGGGTTCCATATGAACCAGAACCTCTGGATCCAGATCCACCAGAAATGTTCCCTCTCCCCTTACAGGCTCTTTCACAGAGGATGGATCAAAGGATTATGAAAAATAACCACAAAAACTGATGAAAAGGCGTAAGATCTGCACGTCGTAGTAACAGCCAAAGTCATAAAACCCCGAGGAGTTGCCATGAATGTCTCCCAGGTTATTCCCAAGGCAATTTCAACTCCATCCTCTTAAGCAGTTGCTTAGCTTCAGGAAAAAAAGAAAAAAAAAAAAAAAAAAAAAAAAAAGCAACCTACATACAAGTAAGATAAGTAAGATTACACAAGCAGGTACAGGAATGACAAACTGCAAGTTGAACTGGAAGCAACACAGGTTTATTTTAAAGTATCACAAGCAATCATGTTATTTGCCTGCAATAGCTTTGTTTGTTTGTGAAATAATCTAGCTTAACGGTGCAGTGAAAACAGCTTCTGAAGCATCTTTATTCAGCAATTTCAGTTATGTCCTGGAAAAGTGAGTCACAACTAAAATAACCTAATGTGTGGGGTAACAGTTGATTTTGCAAAGTGATCCTCTAAGGGATATCAATACAAAAAGAAACACTTTGGGCTTAGTAACAGCATTGTGTAGTTACGTGTTTCCAAGGAAGTATCTAAGTATATACATAAAAGGAGTCTAGGTGCCATGTGATAAAAGTAAAGAATAAAGAAAAATAAGTGTTATCAGCAGGTAAGAAGTTAACAGATGACATAACAGTGAGTTACAGTACACATACACAAAGGTTTGGGCAGGAAAAGTTCATAATTCAATTGGAATGGACAGAGGTAACTTTGAAAGCCAAAGTTAACATACAGTGCATGACTGAATCTGATGTCAGAACTAGCTTTTAAGAGTTAAAAAAAAAGAAATCTGTTCCTAAATGCAACAACTGCTAATTTAAGAGTGGAATCAGTGAATAACAGTCACGTCTGGGGGTCTGGTGAACAGTTGTTTAGCACAGTAGCTTGGATGTGTAAGGAAGCAGAAACGCAATAAATGGAAATAACTCAACTGCAGGAAGGCAAGCAAGGGGAGTGTTCTAGCCTGTGTAACTGAAACAGTTATTGATAACATTTTGGCTAGTTTTCTCTTCCACAGATAGCACAGAAGAGAAAGGAAATCGCTTCAGCCATGAGCATGGATAACTATGCATTGCTTAGTTCTGATTTTGCTGATTTTGGTGTTGTTAAATGTGCATGGACAAAAAGAGAAAGAATTCTTTAGAGATTAACTGCCACAGCTGAAGCTTGAAGTTAAAAAGCAAGAGGAAAATACAAGCAAATAAAGGTAATAAAGAAAAATGGATCTGATAAAAGTTAGCTTTATTTCCAAGAGAAAGAGATTTATCTTGTTGGGGACAGATGCGTTTCCTATGATTAACAGCAATGAGTGACGAAAGTGGGCATCTCCATTTCCACCATTTTTGAGGATTATTTGAAATTATTACAAAGAATCAGTAATACGATTTGTGTCTTAAAATGCAGAGAATGCTGCTGGGTTATAAAGAGAAGTTTTCTTTTTCAAAGATATACTACTGTCAATGGACTAAAAATGATACCACCAGAATTGACCAGAACACACTGAGTCCACACAGATGAAAAAGAATGAGGTGAAGAAAGAAATGAGCTGTTCACTCAAGGTGAACAGGTAAAATATTAAATCTTGAAACTTCTCAAAGCAATCTTTAGCTAAGCTGTGATGATTAGATGTGAAAAGAAGCAATAGAAATGCTCAGTTTTTCTAAAGTAGAGGTGTTAGAACTGGAAAGTATTACTGGGAGTAATATAAATTGCACCGAAATGAAAGTGGTAGAAATAAGGACTACTGATAGAATATTAAACACTATAAGTAGTGATTTATTTTCACAAAAATATAAATCAACTGAACAGTCATGGGGGGGAGAGGAGAAGGAAAACCAAAAACCAGGTGCCTAGATTGGTGTAAATTCCAGGCACGAAACAGAATACAACCATGTCATTAGGAGAAATAAAAAACAGCATATTTTGTGTCAAAAATAAAGATGACTGCCAAATAATAGATGCACAATCCCCACTAGCATTACCAAAAATAATCCATCAGTCGCTTTGGATACCTAAAGTGAGAGCTTGATGCATCACTAATGGTGTATTAATAGAGCTAAAAACATGTTATGAAAAATGGAGTTAGAACAAATTCATCTGTCCTACATGAATACAGCCTGAAGAATGCTGAACTTGAATGCAGCAACCACTCCCTGCAATTAGCAGTTAATGTTTCTCTCACCTTTGAGACTGGAAATGGCTGCATGCACGTTCTTTCCCTGTACTCAGCCTGCTAGGAATCACATCAGAACGCTGAACCTCACGTGGAAAAAACAGTAACATCCTTTCTGTATATATCCAGGCTGAAATATATACGGTGTCCACCCATGTCATTCAGCAAGTATTCTATCAAATTATATATTCTGATATTATACATCAGAATTATATAACGTGGAAGAATGCTACACTGGGACTGGTAAGGCTGGAACAAACTTACTGGTGAATCACAATAAATAGAACAAGAAGTACAAGGAAACACCAAGTCAGAAAACTCTGTATTATGTTAGAAAACCAACCACTATGACACTTAAGTGATGCAGAAACCCTAACTATTCACCATTGGTGTATTATTCTTAAAGGATGCTCACAGCTGTATTACAATTAGGTTTTTAACACCTCACAGGTTGGGGTTTTTTTGCATTTCAAATTGCACTGCCAATGATAAAATCTGTAATAGACCACACACGGGCCTTCACATCTTAGCTCTATGATTAACACCACTGCAGATAGCACAGCAATTGAAAAAACATCCTGAGGCCCAGACGATCAATACCCATATTGATGTGGTACATGTCAATACAGGTATTGTCCAAGCCCAGAGAAAAATTTAAGGACGTGTAACAGAGATATTAATATTGATGTGAGCGAAGTAAAAATGTGTGTATAAACTTGTGTTAGAGCACCAGAACAGAGAACTCATCGGCAGAAGGTCCTGTGCTCTGACAAACAAACAAAAAAAACCAAACCCACAGAAAAAGAGCTGGTGCTTGTGAGTGCAACAGTCAAAGCAGGTAAACATCAACTTAGACATTTTGTAAATAATCACCACCTTCCCCTTTCATGTAGCCTTTGTTACGCTAACTTCCTACATAAGTAATTCCCTTTATCTGGATAGTTTGGGTTGAATCTTGCAGTAGTACAGTAATTCTAGCTATTATTTCTCAGTTGTTCCTCTTATCTGAAAAGGAATACATATACTGATTAAAGAGCACTAACACTTATAAGATACCTTTGTAAAGGGCTATTGAAAAACCTCTTTTTCAATATCTTGAAAAAAGCATTCAATACCTTGAATACCTTGAAAACTGTATTTGAAGATTACTTTGTCTATAAAGAGATCCTATAAGAAGCAGTGAAACACAGAAGCAGTACGCAGTAGTTTGAATACGTGAGAAAAGGGGTGCAGGCATGCACACACTCTTATCAAATCGTTTTTAAAGTTATCAGTGCAACTATCTACTTTACTATTATATCTAGTATTTTGAAATTTAAAAAATATTTTTGACTATGAAATTAATACAGACTTTAATGACACAGAGAACTATCACCTCACCTAGAGAGCGCCCTATTTACTATTAATTCTGAAGGAAAACAAGGTAACTGGTTCCCCTGCTAAAAGATCCAGGGAAGGTACAGAAGCCCTCTATCTCATTTTGAAGATGGGCTTTGCAAAGAAAGGACACAGAACGTATTTTGTAGACACCAGTTCTCACTGAAAGAAGTCAAATCCAGGTTAGGGATTGATTTTAACAGAAAAGCAAAATCCTAATTGTTTAGCAGTTAAACAAAAGGCAGTTTTGAACATACTCAGCAGTAAGCTATGTGCTCTGTTTCCAGGAGACTGCCTTCTAGATGCTTCTGCTGAAGGCAACACTCCTTCCTCCAGCGTAGGGAACTCCGTCAGGTCATTTCTGTCACAAGTCAGGCCAAGCTTGGTCTCTGAGGCAGCAGTTAAATGGCTGGCATCCACTTCTGGTGGAAGTTGATACCATGAGTCAATTCCCTAATAGGCAAGGAGGGAAAAAAAAAAAAAAGAAAAAGTGCTCAAGCATCAAGAAAGTTTTATAAGCCATGTTTACAAAGGAAATAAGGACTAAGTTGTGAAACAATGGAATCATTCCTTCTAAATTGTATATCCTATACAAATACTCAGTTTTTAATGGAGATGAATTACAATGCTCTGTGAACTGCTGAAGTCCACAAATCAGTTCTCACTACTGCCCAAGTTGTCACCGCTCACTATCTGATCACCAGCCTTCCACCACTTGACTAAAACTGAGCTCCTTCTCCAAATCCTGGAGATATCCACCCCAGAAGACTTTTTCTAAACAGAATGAAATTTGTCACTTAGAAAGAAAAATCTGGTTAAGGACAAATGCTTTAGTAGGATGCTGGGCCAACCCAGTTCCTGACACTGCATAGTAAAGATGGTTTGCACTGTACAACTGCGGAGCAACAAGCAGAACATTTTCTGACTTGCCTTTAAAGAAAGTTTCTAGTTACATAAATTCTGAGTTCACAGAGATAATGCCTGAGAATCTTAGCCAACTCTTTGGTATATTTTAAGAAAAAGACTTTCAGATCATGTTCAAATGAAAAGAAGCATCTTTAGTTCACATAATTCATTAAAGAATTTGCATTGGGATTACTGGGGGAGTAATTAAACAGATAAATTTTAATTATGGAAAAGGCACAGACCAGTCTTCAGTGCAGAGAATTAAGAATATCAATCATTTATATGGCAAACTATTATCAGCAGCATATATAACCTATAATTACATTTACGTTAATATAAGCAAGAAAGCCTCCCGGTGAACTGGCAGAAGTACAGTACTAACCCTACTTAATGCTGCAAGCTCTTCTAGATTTTGAAATATTACTAAGGTATTAAAAGCTATTTTTCACATCTGAATTTTGCTGTATGGACTATCATTTTTGCACAATATTCTTATAATCGTTTGGAAATGAAATTTTTTTATCAACTCCGTCTTTTTCAAAACACCTGTGATCTTATGCAATTCTCAGAGTAAACATTTAGCAGCATATCCATCAGCTAGAACTACTGTGACTGTACCATGATGTCAGTACAGTTTGCCTTAATCACATATGGAACACGTCATTAAAACCGAGGTCTAAAAGTAGTCAGATTTCACGTGAACCGAAGCACGGCTCTGTGCTAACATGTAAATTGGCTATTTTGAGGTAGACAGATCTGACAGTTTCAGAGGCAGACAGATCTGACAATCTAAGAGGCAGTAGCAGGACCAGGATTGTAGCAAATTAGAAAGTGAATGCAGATCAGAGATACTGTTGCAAAGAAGAAAACATTACAGTGGAAAATATAGTAGGTTTGTAAGGACAAAACAGAAAGGCAGTGAAAAATAAACAAATAAACAAAACCGCTGAACTACTGGGGATTCAGTTTTGAATGATAAATGTCAAAAAGCTTTGTAGCACTTGGATCAAGACTAGACTAGATGACTTGTCAGCCTTCACAGCAGTCCTATTTTTTTTTCTGCAGTTCAAGGATCGAGAAACACACACCTTTACAGGGCAAGGATGGTGGAGGTCTAAATTATACAGATAAAGCACTTCATATTATTTGCAATCACATAATTAACCTTCAACCTCAAGCAAAACAAAGCACGGTAGAAATACCCAGTTAATAGCAGTTTTCTGACGTATTGCTTCTCCTAGGGAGATCCCACTGGTCACCGACGCCTGCGTTTCACTGCTGCTGTGGCTTAAGGAGTCCTCCTTCCAGCCATGACGTGGTGGAGTTGTTGCAATAGGCTAAAAGAAACAATATGTGTTTTAAAAAAAAATAACGTCTCAATAGGTCAACGTGTGTGTGTATATAAGTAACAGACACTGAAATATATAAAATACTCCAGCCATCCCCAATGCCGAAAGTTGGGCATCTACCTCAATGTATTTTAGGCAGTGACCTAAATTCCATTCAGCGACCCAAACTTAACTAAAAGAAGTAGGGTTTTTGTCACTTTAGATCCCCAAAAACAGTAAGCGTGATTTTCTGCACATTAGCCAATCATTTCTGAGGGCCAGAAATTTATTTCTCATTTCCAACCCATGTACGTGCAGCACCTAGTAAATCACAAAATACCGAAAAGCCTCATCACCTTGATCAAAGTCAGGCATCGGGTTTACTAACAGTGTTTGCTGGATTTTTTAACAGTAATTTTTTTTTTGTATTTATTATTTTACTAAAAGAAGAAGGTTGGGGTTTTTTTAAATCAATGTTATAAACTAAATTTCAAAATCCATCTGATGTATGTAACAAAGCAAGTCTAGGTTGATTTCTATATTATAATTTAGCAATACCTGACATACTTCGAGGGCATGACTTGAAGTTAAATTGGACTTCTGCCTAGAAAAGCAGCTGTAACATTTTTTTTCCCCACGAGGTAACAGAGGAAGCTGGTCTGAAGTCAGAATGAAATTTCTGTTCTATAATATCCCATGCCTGAGGTCACAGAGACTCTAACAGCTTTCCCCAGACAAGATAGGCAGCCAGGTTCAAACATAATGGTATATAATTGTGAAAACAGGCATTTCTGGAACACCAAGGTACAGCCCAAACAAAAGTGTTCCAGGAAAGTAGTTAAAAAAAAAAACAAACAAACACCAAAACTAGAGACTAGCACTGGAGAATATCAGGTAATATTATTAATGCAGCAATTTAACATGAAGCCTTAGCCAGAAGACAGGCTTGTAGTTCCCCCATCTCTTTAATACTCCTCTATGCCCTCATCCTCTTCCTCATGTCAACTCTAGTTCCAATTTAACACACTAATAATAATATTTTAAAAAGCCAGGCTAGCCTTGGAGGTATATTTTTCAGTGGCCATGGCAGCAAGTGGGGGTATGTGATCAAAGCAGGGGCAGGGGGAAGCTCCCTGCCACCTCCTCCTGTACTGTGAATTCTGTATCTGCCTGCCATGAGAAATACAACAGCCCATCACATGGGCAAGCAACGTGTGAAGGGCAGGAGTAAAAGGTTCCAGCCTGAGAAAATGAGAGGGTCAAGTGAGAAAAAAAAAAAATTATTTCCCAGAAGCTTGTCTTCTACATGAATAACTGTAATAGTGTTGGATCCGTGCCTTCAGTGATGAAGCCCTCCAGGGACAACTACCTTTTTTTTATAAATAGATTTTCTGATAAATTAGTCTAACATTCATTTGGAAACTTCCATTCAGTAGCACAGATCTACTTTGATGGACTGAGCATACCATTTGCAACCTTTATCATAAAAAAAAAAAACACCTCAAGCCATGAATTTCATGACGACATTAATTACATTCTTAAAAAAAAAAACACAAACTTAGAGAAAAGTCCAGAACACAGACCTGTTTCTATGTAAAAGAAACATGCAAAATTCCACATTTGAGATTGGTTTTTTTAAATGTGAATATCACCTATTACATTAGCTAAGTTGACACGTGAATTCTGTTTCATTCTTTTTATGCCCTAAAAAGCTGGAAAGATGTGAATAAAAGCTTGGTGGGTTTTTTTTTTAATTTACTGCAAGACTGCTAGTCCATATTGGAACTTTAGAAAGGTGAGTTCATTCTTATGGCACCTCAGTTGAATGCGATTTCTACAAAACATAACATCTTCAATCCATCTACAAAAATATAAATTACAGCCATCACAAATGAATCTTTATCCATCTCTTATGTTCCTAAGAAGCCATTAATTATACCACGGAGACAGTGAATTTACAAATTTCAGAGATAAGCTGAGGAAAACCCCTTGAATTCTGACTCACGTGTTGAGGAGGCACCACCACAGTGGCTGGGTTGTCACCTACGGAGAGAGAGTTTGGGTCTTCCCTCTAATTCCCAACTACCAGGCATCCAAGCATCCAGTGAAGAGCTTATTTTCAGCCTTGCTAAGCCTGAGAACATGCAGAGCTAAAGAGAAGCTGAACTTCTCCTGCCTTTAAAGAGCATTAAGTCAGGAGACTGCCAAGACCCACTGGCAAAGCCCAAATTCTGCCCGTGAACAACAGGTAACCCTTAAACTCAGCCTGGAAATTGCAGCCCTCTTCACTTGCAAGATGGGGTTCCAATTCAAGATTTGTCCTTTTACCCCTTAAACGCACAGTTTTTCCTTTAAAATAAGCCACTTGCTCAAATGTTCAGTTACAAACTAAAGAACACCACTGGGGCAACACCTCTGTGTTTTTCAGGCACAGTTACAAAAACCTCAACCCTACATAGTAATCTCACAAATTTTAGCTTTTGGAAGGACAACAATTTCCAGAATTTTGGTACCATATGCCGTCTTAAATCCTTCCACAAAAGAGCATCACTGAAATAAAAACATGACGTAGCTTTCTATACAGGTCAGTACTGCCAAGTAAATTACTTGGCATGACAAGAATATTTTTGTCCAAGTTTAAAAAAGCTACAGCACTCGAAAGGAAGATGTTTATTACTGATCATGTGTAAATCACACCTATGAAACTAGGATTCAGCCAGGCAGAAACTAATCTTCCAAATTAATTCCCTGCACAAAACAGGTTTGTTTGGGCTTTGTATCGGGACTAAATAACTGTAGCCTGTATGCATATATTCAACCCCTATTGCATTCCCCTAGTTCCTATTGTTCATACTAATCAAGTCATCAAAAGAAGCAGCACTGAAGTGTATGTGACAATAACTCTGAAGGCAAAGCGTTCCAGTAGCTATTTGGTAATTTAATTAAGGCCTATTATTGAAAATTTGGTTGTACAATCTGCATCTTCAGAAAAGGGCAATTTTATTAATCTAACTGGAAATTAATAGTGTTAGGTACTGGAAATTAATAGCGTTAGGTAAGGGATCTATAGTGTGACTAGAAAACTAATTCCAAAAAAAAAAAAAAAAAAGGTACTGGTTTTATTTAGATGGGCTGCGCACAGCTAATTAAGTGGGTGTTCTAGACGATATCAGAAGGGATGAGTAATGACAGCATTCAAGATGCACACAATGAACAAAAGACTAAACAACCAAACTGCACGTGTCATTCTCTGTTCTCCCCTTTAAAATGACCTTCTTTAGCCTATGGTGAGCAATTCCTCTCAAAATCGTTTCATTACTCGTGTACCTGTCAGCCACTTAAACTATCATCCTTTTTCTACGCCGCAGCAACCTGCATCACAGACTTCCCTCACTACCCACCAGCATGCCAGAGGAACCACTTCACATGAAGACAACTCTTCAGTTCCCAAAGCCTACTGATTAACTTGCTTTCAGGAAAAAAAAAAAAAGTTGACTGGCAACCTAAACAAAATATCACCAAGATAATAGTTTCATTAAACCTTACAGACAAACTTTGAATTTCAGCCTTTTCCTGTAGAGGTTCAATGCACCTGAAGTGACATATTCTTTGTCACAACACTGCGAGAAAAATAACTTGAGGAACATAATCTGAACAGGTTTCTTCTACCTTTAGCTTCATAATCTTAATCTTTTACCAATATATTTTATTATAGAATTGGGAAAAAAAAAAAAAAAAAACCTGAAGTCAGCAAGAAACTTCCTTGGAGAGAGAATTTACCTTGAACAAGTCTTAGGCAAATGGGGGTAAAATGAGAGTACAGAGGGATAAAGTACCACTGAGTTTTTACTTTGTGAAAAATTTCTTTCCCAGAAGTACTTCATCCTCCCAAATGCTCCCTTAGCACTTACAGTTTTCAAAACCCATTCATTTTGCATTAGAATTTGGAATAGGTTCGACCAGTCTTATTTTGGGAAAACAGAGCCAAAGACATATCATATGCAGATTTCTCAAGAAGAAATTGGTGAAGAAATGCTAATGAGTTATGATGCGATTACTACAAATAGCAGTATTCTAGAAGATTCAGAGTATAATTATATCCAGAGCTACCAAAGGCTCAAATACTCAGTCACCCAGAAGAGCAGGAAGGAATCAAAGTAGTATTACTATTGCTAAGAGTACTTACATAGCGCCTTTTTTTTTTTCATAAACACTGATTCACAGCACTGCTTTAGAATGTGCATGATAAATATTTATCCTCCTTTTACTAGGCACAGAGAACTTAGTGTACAACAATATGGCAAATCAGCGGCAGAGCCGATTCCCCAAGTAGTCTGATCTGACCACAATGCACATCTCTTATTTGACGCTCTAAAATTTTATCTGTCTTTGCCTGAAGGTTATGAGAGAAAAATCAAAAAGAACACCTACAGCATCATAAACCAGGGAGATTAAAGCATGAATGAGAACGTGAAATAAGATATGAAATAAATACTTGTATGACAATTAGATAATGTGATAGCCTTTACCTATTTTAGTATTTCATGTAAGTAGCTGCTGTCATTGTCACAGTGATGCTATAGCATCACGACCAGGAAACGTGGTCTGCACACTGGCAGACTGTAGAAGAAAGTGGCAGAACTGTACAGAAAAGATATTTGGAGTCGATTCCTGTTAAAACATAATTCAAACGACTTTGCAGCGCACACCTCCCTGATCTAAACAAGAAACATACTTAAGCAAGCAGAAAAAAATATGACAGAAAAGCAAGAAACACTCATTGTTAGTCTCCCAACTCCATCCAGGTTGACCAGTTCCGATTTCTAGTTCGCTGTCTGACAGTGTTTCTTATCAAAATACCCATAAACTTCTGATCTGTCTGCAATGCTACTGTGGGGTGGGAGGGGAAGAGGATTGGAATCGAGGGGTGGGAGATGAAGCAGGAGCCCCGAGAAAGGAACATACTTATAATTAGTGAATCATGCTCCTCACAAAACACCAGCAGCGTTCAACCCAACAGATCTCATGTGAAAGAAAACTTTGCCATCAATGACTGATTCTCCCAGGAAGGCAACTATCCTGAAAAACCAGACGCTCAGAATAAGCCAAAAGCTCTACAAATCCAGAAGCAATCCTACCACCTCAGCTTCAGAGCAGCCCACCCAGCAAACACTCAGCAAACCCAATGCAGTTACCCATTCCAATCCCGCTAATTAAATCATTCATCTCTCGCTCAGCATCACAAGAACCATGTCTCTGTTTCTCTCAAATTCTGTTAAACCAATACATTTCAGAAGATCTTCCCAGAAAAACCTAAGACTTCTTTGGAGTTTGCTCTTTCAAAATTTCCTTCAAAGAAAAGAAAAAAATGCCAAGTTTTATACAACTGCCTATATCTACGACTGCATATATCCAAATGTTATGCTCTAAAGCAAAGCCAACTAAAAACTTGAGATGCTTAAGTAATAGGAAGACCTTAAGGAAAGATGATCACTCCCTGCAGTCAAATACTTCCCACACCAGTAGGATTCTCCTGCTAGCACCCAAGCTGGATTTGTGTTTTCACATAACAAATGCCCCAGCTCAAAGGCAAGGCTTAAGGCCCCCACACTCACCAGCTGTAGCTGCTCGTGCTTGCATACATAAGGCTGCGCGATGCATTTAGCATCGCTCTTTAAAGAAACCTGACACGGCATTCACAAAACACCATCAAGGAAATAAATCTCTCCTTTTCAAAGACAGCCAAGTCACTAGGATCTCATGGGTTAGCAGCTGGAAGGAAGCAAATGGGCAACAGCACGTTCTACCTCATTATTTCATTTTTAATCCTCATACCAAAGAGCAATATTAAAAAAAAAAAAATAGCACAATGGAAGAAATCTGGCACGTATTAGCACTGTGTGTACCAGGGTACAGGGTACATAACAAAGCAGTTGCAAGCAAGAAATAAGTTAGGATTTACTAAATTAGTATAATCATCTCTGAGGGCTTCCATATAATTAAACTCAAATGAAGAGAATTTAACAAGGTTTTTCTTCCTGAAATCCAATACATCAAAAGTTAGCTTTTGCTGCTAAATACATAATGAGAGGAAAAGACAAAAATAAAGCTGAACAACTACAACCACCTCCACACAACACAGCGCCATTAATTTAAATGGTAGGAACAGCAGCTCCTGTTGGCATTCTTAACTGATGCTGCATTTCATAATGAAATAGGAACATTTCTCAGTTTTGGACTACTGGAAGTTTGAATATCCAGGCGTAGATGTCCTTACTTTATTCTGACCCACAAAATACAAAAAATATCCCAGTAAAAATATCATACAATAGAAGACAGCACAACAAAGATCTAGAGAGATACAGGAAAGAGAGCTCCCTATATGTGTAATTCTAACAATCCGATCTCCTCAAAACATCAGAAATAGACTGTAATTTATTCCAAACCCTTCATTTCATCTCATTTCTCCCTCCTAAAAAATCAGAGGTACCTGGCCTGGTTAATTCAATCTAAATCAGTGTTTCAGTTTCCTTATCCAGCTGAACAGGCAGCTGCAAAATCATCAGCTCTGCAAAAACAGACAGTGGAGTTGAGGACCAATTCTTCCAGCATCTGCAAGCATTTACACCAAATTAAGGTGATGAGGACGTCAGTGTGCTAGAGGCAGATCCCACCCAGAACTTGCCTTTGATGGATTCCATCTTGCTAATTTCAGGGCTTATTTTTCCCCATTCTGTAAAGAGCATTCCCGATTCCAGTATCATTTTCCAGAGCATTTATCACTTTCCCCAGTCCAGTCTTATCTACTTATTTTCTGGGTCTCACCGTCTACTAATTATGAGATTTATCAATGAAAAAACAGGAACAAGCCAGGAAAACACATCAAAAACTGTACCTGAAATGCCTTCCAAACTTGCTGAATATTTTCTTGGTTTGTCCCAAGATCAAAAACTCTTCAGAGGTCACGATACAATCCCACTCCACCACCCCTTCGGCTACTACATCACTTACCCTCTCAGAGATAATAATTAAACAGGTTTGAAATCTATAGTCCTTAACAGTCACACTGGGTATTGTCTTAATTTATTTCGAGTGGTTTCAAATAGTTCGTTCGAAATTCTTGCATTTCTGTGCTTTTATCGCCTACTCCTAGCGGATAAACACACATACAATATCAAAACCACAATTAATGAATAATTAAATCAGCATATTTCAGACAAGTATGAATCTGACTGTCTGAAGCAAGCCAAGGTGTGAGCAGCTCCCATCACCTGATGTGCAGTGCAAGCCTCATGCCACTTGGAGTCAGCAACCCGCTGCTGCAGGGCAAGGTCCTCCCCAGCTGTGCGGGAAGGAACAAAGGAACAGGGAGAAACAGGCCCATATTTACCTGTTAAAACACGGAATTGACCACTGTGCCCCTGCAAATTGAATAAACGATTTTGCCAGAACACTAAGGATGTAGGTCACACTGTCTTACACCTGCCTGCTCATTTCATGGCACAATTATCAGCTTGTAATGAATGGGGCAAAGCAACTGTAGTGCAAAAACCCATCAGAGGCTACACGCAAACTCAGAATTCCCTTAACGCTACATAAATGTGATTGCATTTCCCAATAAACCAACAATTTAATTTATTGTGGCTTTCTAGTCCGTGTCAACCCTACTGTGTGTGTCAGAAGACAAAAAAAAAAAAAAAAGAAGTCTCATTCAAATGCAGAGTAAGTTTTTGACATCAGAGATTTTTTATTTTTTTTTTTTTGGCCAGAAGCCCAGTACCACAAATCACATGAAAATTTTTAGCATTTAGGTCCAGCTACTGAAATTAATAACAAAATTCTCATTATCTGCAAATAATTCAGCACTGGAAGATCATCTGTGAATGTACCAGTAAATAATATGGATATCAAAAATATTATTCAGAAGAATGTAACAAGGACTTGGTGCTGTCAGGTATGAGAAACACAAATTATTTAAGCTATGACTTGTTTTTCCAGTAAGGACTGGTGTGCTAGCAGTACTTTCCAGACCCACACCACTCCTGGCACAAAGGCACCACCAACCCATACACCAGGCGCTGCGTAAATTCTGAACTATTTTATTACTTTTGTGTGACAAACATTGGGCTTTCGAATGGCCATGAGAGATTAGAACCAGCACAGCAGAGCTCAAATGCAACAAGAGAAGATTCACGACACAGGGGGATGTGCTGAAAGGGTTCCAGGAAGGTAACGTGCATTTACACAACATACACTGACATTGCAAAGATTGTCAGCGCATCGTTTTGATTCTCTCAAAAACAGTAGTTTCCACTGTCAAGTTTATAACATCAGTAGCTTTATGGAAGGTCCTAAATAATGAGTGGAAAATTAATCATTGCTACCTGCACCAAGTCAGCCTATTTTTTGCTCAGTTTCCTAGGAAGGTAAAGCTTCCAAGGCTGACAGCACTCTGTTCAGTCACGCCTCAGCCGTGGGCAGTGTAAGGCAACCTGAAAGCCGATTACTGTAATACACATTAATGCCTGGAGCAGAAGTTTTACCCGTGTAATCACAGTGTAACAGAGGCTGGAAGGCACCTCCTGAGGTCACCTAGACCAACCTCCTGCTCAGCGCAGGGATAACTTCAAGGCTAGATCAGGTTCATCCTCTCAACCTGTGACTCTTCCCACGGATGGCAGCTCTACCACCTCTGCAGGGCCCTGGTCCACCACTTCACCACCCTCCTCCCAAAGAACTGGCTTCCTCCTCTCCTGCTCAGGTTCCTCCTTCCTGTAACACATCGCTGCTGTTTGGCCTGGCACTGTGCACCTCCAAGAAGAGTCTTCCTCTGCCTTCTATAAACCCTCCTTCTGGCAGGGAAGTGCCACCACAGATCCTCATCTTCAGCCTCCTCCTCCTCCTCCTCCCTGGGCCAAACCACCTACAGCTGCCTCCTCCTCCTCCCTGGGCCAAACCACCTTCAGCTGCCTCTTCCTTCTCCCTGGGCCAAACCAACCCAGGCCCCACAGCTTCTCTTCATCCACTGTGTGCTCCAGCCCCCTGAGTGTCTTGGTGGCCTCCACCAGCCTCGGGCCACTTTGCTGACAGAACAGGAGACAGGATCCGGCTGTGGCCAGGAAGATGGAATATTCAGTTCATTCAGTTCCCTCCAGCTGTCCCTTCTGCTCTTATTAACGCAGCCCAATGCATGACAGGCCTTCATGGCTGCAAAGGGCAAGCTGTCAGCTCACATTCAATTTGCCACCCACCAGGTCCTCAGGTTCTTCTCTGAAGGACCACCAGTCAGTACTGATGTACAGGGATTTTATTCCTCAGTGAGCAAGACTCTACATTTTTCATAGCTAAAGTTTATGAGATTCCTCTTGGGCCATTAATCCAGCTGGCCAAGGTGCCTCTGAATGGCAGCCCTGTCCTCCAGCGTATCATCCACTCCCTCCAACTTGCTGTCATCCGCAAACTCGATGCGAGCGCATTCACCCCATCCCCTGGGTCACCAGTGATCACATAATGCAGCGTTAGCCCAAGGATTGACCCTGGAGGAATACCACCAGTTCAATTTTGAACAGATGACTAGGCTAACTGTGTTGTAGTTCTTCAGGGCCTCTTCCCTGCCCTTCTTGAAAAAGAGCATAACCAACCTTTTGGCAGTTACTACAGATATCTCCCAGTCATCACAACCTTTCAAAGACAATAGAGAGGGGTCTTTCATGACATCAGTCAGCTCCACTACCCCCCTCAGATCCACCCTGTCCAGCCCTCTGGACTTGCATATGTCCAGTTTACCTAAGCCTCCACCACCCCAGGCACTACCTCTCACCCACAAGCTCTACTGGGCACACGGAGTAAAGAAAGTCTAAATGAAACTATGGGTTTATCCCATTTCTTTGCAACTGAAGCTGGATTCCTCTTCTTATTGATTCAGAACTAATCATTTTGGGTTTCATAGAATAGGTCAGTTGGAAGGAACCTCAAAAGATCATCTGGTCCAACCTCTCATGGGACATGGAACCTAGATGAGAGCCTAATTCCCAATTATAAGAACACAATAAATTCCTAATAGGTTAACACTGCTACAGCACCTTCAGCAACCTAACGGTTATTAATCAAAACCATTAACTTTCCTCCAAGCATCAACCTTTTGTCTACTTATTGTAAATAAACAAAAATTTAGTTTCACACATGTCAGCTTATTTTCATTCCTCTGCAAAAATCCCTTAACTGCTTGCTGTCCAATTCATAACTCCAATATGAACATTTAACAACATTCCTGAAGGTCAACTACTTCTTTAAATTCTTAAGTTTGGACCACTGAAAAAGCACTGAGTATCCCCTGATTATTTTTTTTTGTTTAGATCATACTTACAAGATCTGTAATTTGTATTATACTGTCCTTTGAGTTTTAAGAAAATGCTCATTCCTTTATCTTTTCCACACTAAATTATCATTGAAATAAAAGGTACTCTTGTCATTAGGTACCTTAGCTTGATGTTTTTACTTAGCTTTAAAAAAGAAAAAGGAGAAAGAAAGAAATTCTATTAATGACGGGCTTTTTGGAATGCAGCCATCAATTCGAACATTTAAAAATAAGAAACAAAAACTTGATCCTCCTGAATCTTATTTGTAATACCTACACTTAGCTAAATGTAGAATCAAAAAAGTTTGCAGGACAGGGCTTAAATAATCCTCAAATTCAAAAATAAACTGAAAGAGGAAATGGACAAAGTGTTTTCACCGATAAAACAAGAGATAGCATAAACAGTAAAAAGTATCACTATGCTGGTTACAGAATTTCTTCCCACTCTTAACAGTCTGATGCCAGAAGTTCCATAATGCCTTTAAATGATCATAAACTGGCACTTTGGTGGAAGATACAGTCCCACTCTCTCTTCAGTAAGCAAAAACTTGAGGTAAGAGTTGAGTAGACGTTTCTTAAGCCAACTTTAAGCGCAGTTAAAAGCCCAGTGCCCAGCTGCACTGGTTTGCTGTCTGTTCGAGTAAGTGACAAAACAACACAGAGACAACAAAAAGTAACCAGGACACAGCAGCACAGGTCACTTCGGAGAGGTGAGCTGGGACTTCATGGTTTCTAAGGCACTGGTGAAGCTACAGTCTTGCATGTTACAAGTTACAAACATCCGTTTTCAATGTTATTCTCTGTCAATTGAGATTATAGCTAAAATAGTCTCCCGCAACAGAAATATACACTAAAGGTGTAAGAGCTGCCATTCTACAACAGACAGAAGATCTGTCTGGCCTACTATCTATCTGCACCTGCACCCCCTTGACCCAGAAGAACAGCAGTACACTAGCAACAAGCTTGGCTCAGCTCCATCTGGTATTCCCAGAGCTGAGCTCTGGTTGTCAGAGCAGCAATTAAACCACCAGGCAAAACAAACACAGCGAAGGGAGGCATGGCTGCCATAAAACAACAAAACTTGACACCCAGAAAGGATCAAAATAAACTGACCTGTGATGAACACTGCGAAGGTAAAACAAGGAGCAGGAGGTAAGTTCATTGGTCTGTAACATCACATACAGTTTGGAGTCATAAAGTTAACTGTGAAATTTGTCTGTAAATCAGCATTCAAATGCGTTTCCTTTTTAGTTAAATCTGTACAGGACTACAGAGTAGTGCAAGAACTGTCCCTTCTGTGGCAAATTAGCCCTCCTGAAAACATACGGTAAAGGTTGTTCCGCACAAGGCTTTTGGAAAATCAAATAAGATTACACTATCCGAGTTCCCGTATTCACATGTTTGTTAAGGTCTTTAAAATGCCGTATTTATTCACACGGTCATTTCCATTCTTTCTTTTAATTTCTATCATTTTTCCTGATAAGACTGAAACCTGTACCAACCCATGGTTCTTCCCCAGGGACTGTTTAGAGAATTGGTATGGCATCTACCACTGGTTGCTATTTGGCTGTTACGCCTCTAAGCTCCTTCAGAGCTCTGGAACAAAGATCTAGAGTGGTCACCACCTTGTAACTTTTCATTTTGGGTTGCGTTCTTACACCTTTCCTAACACAGAACGGTGGACGTGACATCTATAAACATCTCCAGACTCAAGTGACCAACACCAGCTGTTCAAGCACCCTGCACAAAGATGCCTCCCAATAGTTTGCAAGAGTAAAAACTTGTGTAGGTGCTACAAACCCCTCACACTTCTGGAAACCACCATGAGAACAGCAGGACAGCTAAAACCAAGTCCCAGAACAGCACACAACCACTGGAAGGAAGCTTCCCAATGCTCTCACAAGAGGCAACTTCAAAAAAAACATTGATTCCAGTACATGGAGGTGGCAGGACATGATGGGATATCCATGATCTCCAGAGATCTCCTCCTCCTCGTCCCCAGCATTGACACGAACACAGCAAATAGCACAGAGCCATGTATGAGCCCTTCTAGGTCAGGAATAGCTCCCTGAGGCCGCTCCAGTCCCACTGGCTCTGGCTTCCCGGGAGGGGACAACTGCACCCACCCCTCTCCAGGGCAGAATAAGGTACAAAGGAAAGAGGACAATTACACACACACCCTCTTCCCAGGAGGGGAGGAGGAATCAGGCCATATAGCCACCCTTCTCCCAGTAATGAATGCAGGGGATGGAGAGGGACCAGGCTGGTCTCAGCTCCCTTTTTCTCCGGGGCAGGAGAAGGGGGGGCGTGTCTCAGGTCAGTTGCATCCCCCCTTTTTCTGGGGGGCAATCAACCAGTGATATCTCCTTTCCGGGGCAGAGAGTGAGACCGGGACAGTTCCCCCTGCCCGGGGAGAGGGAAAGAGAGACGCGAGCAAACCAACCAGCCTGTCACAGCCCCCTCCCCAAGGCCGGAGAGAGGCTGGGGGGCTGCTCAGAGCTGCTACCGCCCTCCCGGCCACACTGCCCCCGCAGGCCGCCTGCCCGAACCCCTCCGCAGACCCCGTACTCACAGGAACCCGTTCCTCCTCCTCCTCTTCCTCCTTCTCTTCCTCCTTCTCTTCCCCCTCTCCCGGCTCCATAGCAGCCTCCCGGCCACCACCTTCCCCTCACGGCGGCCGCC
>NW_020799098.1:1220389-1249737 GCF_003259725.1 Athene cunicularia | reverse complement strand
GGTCCAGTCAAACGAAGCAAGACACGGGGTGGGCAGCAGGGTTCTGGCTATTCTGGATGCTGGTACTTTCATTTGACAAAGCGTTTCCACTCCAGCTGAGGATTTAGGTGTTGCTGGACGCAGCCTGCATGAGCAGTTTCTGATGGACAATGATACTTGAGGCCACAAGATAGAAATAGGGGTGACAGACAGAGTACAGTAGGCTACTGCCTGTAGGAAGTGATAGAATCATCGAGTCATTGAATAGTTTTGGTTGGGAGGGACCTTTGAAGGTCATCTAGTTCAACCCCCCTCCAATGATCAGGGACATCTTCAACCACATCAGGTTTCTCCGAGTCCCGCCCAACCTGGCCTTGAATATTTCCAGGGATGGGGCATACAACCACCTCTCTGGGCAACCTGGCCCAGTGTCTCACCACCCTCATCATAAAGAATTTCTACCTTAGATCTAGTCTGGAAATCCCCTCTTTTAGTTTAAAACTATTACCCCTGTTCTATCAAAGGTCAAGGCTCGGTGATTTTGGAGATGGGAAAGCAAAGCCTGGCTTAAATAGCCATCAGCGTAACCTGAACAGACCCAGTTAGACTTCTGGCTTGTGTCAGCACTGGCGTGGCCAGCAGGGACAGGGAAGGGATCTGAGCCCTGGGCTCGGCACTGGGGAGGCCGCCCCTCGCTGAGGGGGTTCAGTTCTGGGCCCCTCACCCCAAAAAGGCCATTGAGTGACTCGAGCGTGGCCAGAGAAGGGCAACGGAGCTGGGGCAGGGTCTGGAGCACAGGTCTGCTGGGGAGCGGCTGGGGGAACTGGGGGGGTTCAGTCTGGAGAAGAGGAGGCTGAGGGGAGACCTCCTGGCCCTCGGCAACTCCCTGCCAGGAGGGGGCAGAGAGGGGGGATGAGTCTCTGGAGCCAAGGCCCCAGCGCCAGGCCCCGAGGGAATGGCCTCAAGCTGCCCAGGGCAGGGTCAGGCTGGCTCTGAGGAAGGATTTCTGTGCAGAAGGGGCTGTTGGGCGTTGGAATGGGCTGCCCAGGGCAGGGGGGAGTCCCCGGGATCCCTGGAGGGGTTGAAGAGTCGGGCTGAGCCAGCGCTGAGGGATCTGGGGGAGTTGGGAACGGTCAGGGGGAGGGTCATGCTTGGGCTGGAGGAGCTGCAAGGGCTTTTCCAACCTAGACGATTCTGGGATTCATTGAAGCACTGGATGATGCACAGGGGATCATTCCACCTAACGGCCATACACTAAAACAAAAGTTCATCCTTTATATACCTTAAACACATGAATATTCATACATTTGCCAAGAATCCTCTGCCTTTCCGCCTATTACATTTACATAATGCTGGCATTGCAAAATTACACTACGCATGCGCAGGGATCTCGGGTGGTTGGTTGGGGAGTTAGCCCCTTACTTTTTCCCTTTTATGGTCATGAGTCTTTTGAGGACAATATCTTCTTGCATGTTTCCCAACTGTTGTGCGGCCGAAATGTTCTTTCTTATCCACCTTGTTTACCATTTCTGCCAGGATGTATCTATTCTCAAGGTTAGGATATTTTCTCTACATTTTAATCACTCAGGCCTTGTTAAATACAAGGTTAAACATTGTTTGACAAAATGATTTCTTAATACTTTAGGTATAAAGGATCACTAATTGTTACAGGCCTCAACTTGCAGGCATCAGCTAGCAGACATCGGGTGATCTGGAAGTAGGTGTGTGCTGAGGGGAAATTTGAGGGGTTTTTCAAATGAGTGGGGTGGCTGCCTGCTTTTCCTGTGACAGGGAACCGTTTGCTTTGCTCTTCTTGCGGGAGGCCACTTGTAGAGAGGCGATACCTGATCATAGTGAGCTTTGGGGCTCGGTGGTGGGCATACATTAAAATCTGGCAGCAGACATTTTGAGAGTGTCGTGGTGTTACAGGGGGCTGAGATTTGACTTTCCTAGTTGGGAAGTCACCGAATCGTCTAGGTTGGAAAAGACCTTGAAGATCATCCAGTCCAACCATTGACCTAACACTGACCGTTCCCAGCTCCCCCAGATCCCTCAGCGCTGGGTCAACCCGACTCTTAAACCCCTCCAGGGATGGGGACTCCACCATCTCCCTGGGCAGCACATTCCAATGCCCAACGGCCCCTTCTGCAAAGAAATGCTTCTTAATATCTACTCTAAACCTTCCCTGGCACAAGTCCATTGAGCTTACTCAAAACTCTCTCCCAGGAGAGGTGGTCTGTCAGTGATGGTCTATCAGGGACTGTATTCCCAGTCAGCAAAAGGACAGGCCTCGAGTTTGGGGAGATACTCTGCTGCCTGGGCAGGTGGAGAAGTTGAGATGAACCTCTGCAAGGACTCTTTTGGGCATGGGTGTCAGTGGGCTCCCTGCAGTCGTTCACTGCTTCCCTCTGGGTGCCATGAAGGAAGAAGGAGCCCCGCTTTTCCCCAAACACAGCCATAATGCACTCCCTGAGGCATTCAGTGCAAGTATGGAGTGACATGTTGCAGCTGGGTGTCAGCAAGAGCAAGAAAGGAATCTCCCCCTAAAATCACAATCATCCAGCTGCGTTTTATTTACTTACTCTTCCTCTAAAGCACCAAGGTACAGTTGAAGCTGGAGCAGCAGAAGATGCAGGTCATTGATCTGGGAAGGTACTGACAGTCCTTCCCCCACAGCTCCAGAGGTACAGAGGAGTGAGATGAGTCTCCAGGGTCATTGACTGCAGCTTCACGATCCATGCTTCACAGACAGAACATCGTTTAATCTTTCATCAAGTTATCGAGCTCCTTCTCAAAAGCAATTAAGCTTTTCTGGTGTTAGTATAAGCAATATATCCAGCTGTCCATATGAATATAGCTCCAGACTGTCCACCTCTCTGGATATAAGAAAATAAATAACTGCACCAGTTTTCATTCCCTGCTAAGCAGAGGGAAGAAGTAGACTGAAAAATAAAGGCGCCTCCATAACATTTTCTGTCTCCTGAGTTATTTATTCTCCTCGTAGCACTTATCTGCCATGTATCCAACGTAACATCTCCCAAAAGGCAGTGTATGTTCATTTTTGTCTGCGTTGATTCTGCAGTGAATTGGGTGTTATTTTTCAGCGCTAGATAAATCAGAATACTAAAGTACGTCAAGGCAAACATTCCTTAAAATAATTAAGATGATGACAAGAAAAGGCAGCTTTATATCCGAACCCATCTCCTATTACAAATGCAATTAAATTCGCTGGTCTCAGCTTATCCTAGTCCTTGTTTATGCACATCCCCCAAAATCATCACCTTATAATTTATGAGTGAGGCTTAAGAAAATAACATGGTGCGTGCCTGGGGTGACTGGGTGAGGAAGAGAAGAGGCAGCAATAAAAAAGTAAATAACTGCTGTGAGAGGCAGCGCTCCCGTGCTTGCTTTCCCTGGGAAGTAGGAGGAATAGCCTGCTTGATTTCAGTGCCATTTTTCCCTAATTACAGCAGTGCGAGGGAGAGCAGAATTCAGCCCGTACGTTGTAGCACTAATAACAGTTCCAAATGTCATCTGTGAGAAAGCTTGCCATTTGCTTTTCTCTGCTGCAAGTGACTGAAGGGCTCCTCATACAATACAGAAATTCTGTCATTCCCTTTATTTTTAGAAGAGCAATTCACAGGCAGAGAGGGGAGGAGGAAGGGTTTTCTGAATGTTTATCGCTTACACATCATACAGGAAGCTGTTCACATTCTTTATTAATTTTCTAACAATATCCAGAGACTTACTCAGTCTGCGATGTAATATGCTAAAATCCTTTCCAATAAAATGTCACCTGAAATAAAAATCAGAGAGGAGTTTTAAAAAATGCCATCACTGTGGAAGATTTTCAGAGTGAGCCAGGCCTACCAGTTCAGCTTCCCCCATGTAAAGTCCAAGGGCTTGTAAAGGTGAAATATAATGTATTAAAACACAGTGATTGATTAATGTGCTGATTCCGGAGGAGAATATAAAGTACAGGTGTCCCTCATGACTGTGAATATCTTGGGAAAAGGAATATTTAAAGCTTCTAACGTGGGGATTCTTTCTATCTAGCGCAAAAGCACCCAGGCGGGGCGGGCTCTGGGTGTGACCTCACTGAATGTGTTTCATAAAGGCAGATCTACAATACAGCGAATATAATGACCTGTTAATTAAGAGTCCCTGTCCTTACCACAACCGATGGTACTAGGCAGCCTGAGAGGATAAAAAATGATCTACAAATGGTTGTGGTACCCCAGCTACTGAACTTTTTAACCAACCTCTTGGCACGCCAGCAAAACACTAAACTAGTTTTATGTATTTTGCTGCAGATCTAGTTGAGTTCTTAGGCTGTTGGACTTTCCTGCACTGAGGTAGTTGGAAACCCGTAATTATTGGGATCTGATCAACAAGATTATTCAGCTGTCCTGGAAAATCTCAGTCGGTTTAGTGTTTGCGTGTCTCAGGTATCATCTCAAGAACATTTATACCTGACAGAGCCAACTCCACCCTGTTTCTTCCTGGTTTGTGATTGAAAAAATTTATGCGTTTTAGTGGGAGAGACCAAGGTAATCTACATGTAGTCTTGGTTAAAAAAAAAAAAAAAAAAAAAAAAAAAAAAAAAAAGGAGGGAAAAAGCAAGTGAGGATAAAGTGTGTCAGTGGGCAGAAGGGTGGGCAGCAAGGAGAAAGAAAGTGCTTATACACAAGAAGACTGATTTAAGTAGGTGATTCGATTAGTGAAAGGACAGTGGGAGTGCTCCGTTAAAAGAGGAGCTGAAATGTGTATGTATCAGTGCAAGTGAAGGAGTTCAAACTGCGGATGCAGGACGTGAAACCAGGTATTAGGATAACGATGATAATAATGAGTTAGAGCTCATGACTAGGCATCAAAGAGTCAGTGCTGCTTGGGGATGATGGAAATAAATGTATGAATGGAGAGGCTGCGCTACGTGCCATGGTTTACTAGGCTGGAGAAATTGGAGCTGGAATGGGTGGAAGAGAACCGGTGTAGGTCAACATGACTTTGAGGAAAGCTGAAAAAAGATTTTTCTCCTTGCTGTCTGCGCTAGCGCTAACAATCTGCCGTAATTACAGAAATACCATCGGAAAAAGCAGGAATGTTTATTAGCTGATTCTGTCTAAATCAGATTGAGGGATAAACAGAATCTGGGTTTAACTGCCATTTCCAATCTCAAAAGGGAAAATCGGGATTAAACCGAGAAATCTCTTTAATGACATAAAATTAGCTGAGGAACTTCGGGCCAGCATCACTCCCCCAAACCTCAGGCACCTAACTGGGTTATTTAAGTTGGGCCAGCGGTTGCCTTGCAGTCCCTAACAAGTTACAGGGTCATAACATGGTTTGGGTTGGAAGGACCTTAAAGCCCATCCAGTCCCACCCCCCTGCCCCGGGCAGGGCCACCTTCCACCAGCCCAGGTTGCCCAAAGCCCCGTCCAACCTGGCCTTGAACCCTTCCAGGGAGGGGGCAGCCACAGCTTCTCTGGGCAGCCTGTGCCAGGGCCTCACCACCTTCATCGTAAAAAAGAAGATTCAGCATGCCTAAAATGGACTCTCTGAGGGTACATGATTCCTTCCAGTACCTGAAGGTGCCTAGGATAACTAAACACCTAAGTTAGGTACTCTGGGAAGATGCCCAAAATTAGGTTAAATAGACCCAGGTTTTGGGGACCTGAACATGGAGAAAGCTTGACGTTTCTTTCTGTTTGTGGTGCAGGAGATGTTTAAAATTTTATCCCATATACAGGGGGAAAAACCTTGTGTTGAAAGGCTCTGGACCTGGGTGGAAAATAACCTCAAAGAGACAACTGGGAATAAACAGAGACCCTGAGAGAGTGATCAAGAGGTCCCCTCACCAAAGAAAGCTTTATCTTAGCTTATTTTAGCTTATCTCAGAGGTCAGAGAGCTTAGGATGAAGTTAGGAGTGTGAAAGGCTAAGCTGGGGTGAGAAAAGGAACCCCAGTGCCTTCCTCCCAAAGAGTGGGTCATGCTGAGCCCCCGATTTCAAGCAGAAAGAGAACATTTTAGTCAACCTTTCTCCGGTGACCCAAAATAGGCTGATACCGCTGCTGCGAAGTGTGCTGTTTATTGCCATCCCAACCGACAAACAGACAGTGCAGCTCCTGCAAGTATCGCAGTCACAGATTCAGGACTGGTGTCTTGACTCATATCTTATGCAATCCTTCTCCTCACCAGGAAGCGAGAAAGAACCTATTAAATCTGCCCACACAGCGTCTCTAATGCCGGAGCTGAAAGTGGTAGGAAATTATGATGGATGTATGGAGCCCTTCCCCAGGTTTCAGGCAAATCAGGGGAAAGTTCCTTCGGAAAAATGTACAACTAATTATGGATTTTCCAGCTGCGATAATGTTTGGCGGTCTAAGTCTTTCTTTAATTAAATCAGAGGTTTACGACTGAACGCTTACATTTCTGGTAGGAGTCTGTAGGGAGTAGCCTTTGAATTGGTAAATCAGCTGCCTGAATAAACCACTTGTCAAGCTAAAACGGTACGTTCTTCGAGTTACGTGCTAAGTTTAAACAAGAAAATAAATAAGTGAATTTAGTGGGGGATGAAAAATGACAAACTGGCAGTGCTGGAAACTGGAGTCTTTCTTTTTTACCCACAGGTTCAGAATAGCTCCTGCAGTACACTTTCTGTCTGTGCCATCCCAGTGCAATCGTTGGCACTCCATCACCCATTCAGTCTGCATTTTCTGGGCTGCACGGGGCTGCCAGAAATACATTCAGCACTTTGGACCTGGTTGTGCCAGGGCTACCTAGTTCTTCAGGCTGATCGCCCTGATGAAATCTGCGGTAGCATCGGGGCTCTGAGGCTGTGCCTGTGGAAGCCAAGACATCTGGTTTACGCTTGAAATATTGAGGAGTCTGTTTCGATCTGTCTTCTTCCTTAGCAGACTCCCGAGTCCATCCATCACGGCAATGCCCTCATGCCATGTGTCTGAGTTACAGACCAAGGGGGAAGTTCAGCTGACAGATGACATAAACCTGAGTTTAAATCTCTCCACAGAGGTTTTTACATGTGCGTTGTGTGTTTACACCCCTCTGCAACTGGTGGCAACGCAGGACGGGATCCAGTTGCCTAAAACCAGCGCCTAGTTCAGTCCGAGGTACTTCCACATCTGCCTGGAGCTGGTGGGGGAGGTCCCTCACCCTTCTGCAATAGCAGCTTTCGGTGATTCCTGACGCATTCAACTGCCGACATGTGGGTATCGACTCCAGGGTCGGTTGAATCACTCCTACACTTCACTGGGCTCAACTCTCGTTACCTACCCGCAGTAGTAGGTACATCTAGTGCCACCTGAGATGTAGCAGAGTGCCCAAGACATCCATGCAGAGGTGGTAAATTCGACACCAGACCTATGGGAGCCCTGTGCCCTGATGGAAATGGAGATGTGATACCACTGGGCATTTCAAGTAGCACTTGATGCCTGTCTGGGCAGCAGAACTGATCCTCAGATTTTAGTCGACCTTAAAGGGAGCTCAGACACCTCATTCGGATGCAGGTGTCCACATGTTCACATACTCCTGTTTCAGGAGCCCCAGTCTCATACTTGCAACTCCTAGTCAACTTTCTCACTCTCGAGAGGAGCCACACACTCAGTACTCTCAAGAGTTCTGTGTTTTCTCTGATGACAATTTCTGAAGCAGCCTGCTCTCCCTCAGCATTGGCCATAAACCCACAGTCCAGGTGACCAGTATTAATGAATTGTCTTCTGTGCTCAGTCATCTCACCTCTGTCTTGTCTCCACTCTTCAGTGTCTTCTCCCTTGGACCCTTCTGCCCTTCTTTCCCGCAGCAAGTCTTAGCTCATCCCCAATACCTGTTCCCTGCTCCCGTGTTCAGACCGCAGCGTTTGGGGTGGACAGGCAGCGTGGCACTTAACTGAAGTTATATTCCTGCAGCGCAGACTTCTAATCTGAACTCAGGTGTGTAAAATCCCTTGATAATCTGTGGGAAAAAATGATAACTCTTTCAGGGCGTGAGTCAGCTGATCTGTTTTAGATCTCTATTTTAGGATGAGATGAAGCATGCCCTCAAAGTCTCTGTTCTTCTGTGATGACTTTAAAGGGAACCCAGGGTGACTTGCTCAGATGGAGATATCTGTGCTAGGAAAGTCTATCTTTGGTCTGATGAATTGCAACAATGAAGAGCAAGGGTGACTTCATCCATTATGTATTCACTCTTTTGAGTGGATTCACTCAATCTCGGGTTCTGCTCCCTGGCTCATAGTGTGTTAAGACTTTTGCACTGTTCACTCCCTGAGGTTCCCTTTCTTTGCTCTGCTTCTCTCCAAGGGCAGGATCTTGCCTAATACTCCCAAGAGTTTATGGACAACATCTGTTGTGAAACTTCCCCACCTCTGTGCTTCCCTGCCCTCCATCTGCCTTTCATTCTTCTCTGAGGTCACCAATGGAGGAGTTTCTCGACCATCCCCACACTTGCCTCGAATATTTCTCACTGATTCCTTTACACTCACTTTTATCCCATCCCCTACTCTGTCCTTACACCCTCATTCTTGACTCCTAATTTCTCCTCACAGTACAATCATGCTTTAGGTTCGATCATCTCCAAAAACTTCCACTCTGAAACCCATTTGCCACCTCCATTTCTGCCCCACTTTGCCTTCTCTCTCCACCTCTAAGCTCACTGAACACACCGAACGATTGCTGCCAGAGATTCACAGAATACTCCAGGGCTGGAAGGGACATAGCAGATCCAGCCAGATCAGGTTGCTCAGGACTTCGCCCAGTGAAGTTTGGAGTATCTCCAAAGATGGACATACCAAACCTATCTTGGATTCTTCCAGTGTCCATCCCTTCCAGTACCTAAGAAATGCTCATTCCAGAGTCCCTCATGACTTCTTTATGGTTAAATCTCAAAAACAATACTTCATCCTCACCTTTCCTGTCCTGTCAATCAATTCCAGTAGTTACCTGAAGTCTTGTCTTTCTCTGCCAGCTTCCTATTTCTCCAGTGGATCCTTTGGCATGGACTTTGGAGAACATTTCTAGCTCCCAGGCTCTCTGCGTAGGTCTCACAGGGCTCTGTATGCTGTGTGCTGAGGGCTGTCCTTGTTACATCTCCTCTGGGAGAATCTCACAGACACAAACCCAGGTGCTGCCTCTGTGATAGCGACTCACAGGTCCAGCCCTTTACTCCACCTGCCCTCCTCAGTCTGAGGCAGAAGCCCAGCCTGCATTTGGTATCCTCATATTGCGGACATCAGTTCACGCTCTGTGTGGCTTCTGCCAGTCCTCCTCTACTTTTCTTACCAAATATCCCTCAGGTCTTTCATTTGAGCCCCACCTTTGACTTGGCTCTTTCCCCTGGTCCCTTTACTCAAGCTGTCTAAATCTCTCTGACTCCACCTGAAGGCTCTGAGATGCCGTCACCCACCCCCAGCCATCCCCCGTTCCAAATGCTGCCATATCCCCTTCTCAGGACTTCACAGCCTAACCCCACCTCCTCTTACCCGAGGGCCAGCTACAAACCTAACATTCTGCTTCCGATGCCTTGCATCCTCTGGCTCACTCCTCCCTGTTGTCTCCACCTCGAAGGCTCCAACTCGTTTTCAAAGCCCTTTTTACTTACTCTTGGCACATCCTTCCCCTTTCATCAGCCCCAGGAAGCCAGCGGTGCCAGCCTTCGTTACCTCTGTGCTAGCCTGCAGACAGGCACCTTCATGCTCTTTCCCATGCCACTCCCCGCATTTTGCCACGATTCCTGCAAAAAGCTGCTTAACAGACTACTGGGGTGCTGAGCTGACTTCCCGTCATGCTGACTGACATTGTATCATTGTTTTCTTGCTTTCCTCCATCTGTCTGTTTCCATCTGTTATATCTTGCCTTATCCTTAGTCCGTAGCCTTTGCGAGACGGAGACTGTCCTTTTTATTTCTGTGCCTGTGCGGCGCGAGGTGCAACGTGGCCCTTCTCTGTGAGTAGGGCTAAGACACTTTCATGATAAACGTTCGATGAAATAGTAGTTTATCTTATTGAACCCACAGCAAAGGGTGCCTAGCCTTTGACTCTGATGAGAAAGAAGGGAGGCCCTGAATTTGTACAAGACTTGCCCTCCCCAAATTCTCTTCAAGGGTAATAGGAGACTACCGTCGTTTTAACTGTCAGATCATCCTTAAATTACTTATGTTATAATTATGAACCTCCAAAGTAAGACTAATAACGTGCAACTGGAGTTCATTTTCAGACTTGGCTAAGAAAAGGCTGTAGCCAGACTGAGCAATTTTAATTTAAGTAAATTAAGGACTTAAATTTAGCACAGTAAGGAAAATCCTACAAATCATAAACCATCACCCCATGTTAACTGCACGACCATCTTCTTCTCATAGTTTGATATTATAGAGCATCCTTATTTCTTGGTTTCTGACCAGTCGAAAATCATGGTTACAGTATTAGTCATGCAGTGAATGTCTGGGAACTTACAATGCTTAACATTTTGTTTCTTTCTTACTTCATGGAAGGTGGGTTTTTTTTATTACTTTACTATTAAAGTACAGTACAGTACTATTTTTGGATAGAAACCTTTAAAATTAACTGGGGTTTTTATACTTTGTAAAAATAAGAGACCTACATGCGAAATTGTCTATTTAAATGCTCATTCTTCAGTTTAATATTAAGTACCAGAAGCAGTAAAAGATTTTGCTCTTAATCATATTAATGCACTCAATTATTTTAGGAATACTCGCTGCCAAGCAGGTTATCTATTTTAGAACGTAATCGCATCATAAATTAAATGTAGCAATTAAAAGAAAACGTGTAGCAAATAAGACATACATAAAAGTTTTCACAGGTGGGATGGTTGGCGGGGAAGAGAATAGTATGAAAGCAGAAGAGTCCCAAAGATGTGTTTTATAGGATCCAGTTGTCCCAGTTAGTCATTCCCAGTACAGTCACGAAAACAGGATTTCCTTGAACAGAAATGAGGATTGTGTTATTAGTAGCTGTTTTCTACGTGGGCGCCCTTTTTTTAAGTCTTGATGTATACCCCAGAAAATTTTCAGATTCTGGATACAGATTCACTCCAGGGAAATCTAATAATAAAAAGAAATATTTACGTCTTGTCATTGTAAAAACCCCAGCCAGGAAAAAAAGTGCTAGGCAAGTGGAGGAAGGAGATTTTTGATATACAGAGATGCCCACCGAAGACCGAGACAAGAAGTAATTATCAAAACTGCACCCCAGTGGGAACCGTCACCTCTCTGGGGGCTTTGGCTGTCGAAAGGTCCCGTGAACCTTTGCTCCACCACCAACCTACTGGAAGCAGCTTCCCCTACACTTCCCATCGTGAGAACAGCTGTGCGCTCTTTCTCATCCTCCTCACAGTTTCTGCCTGCAGCTCCTCTTTGCGACAGGTCACTCGTGCGTTGGAGGTAACAGGTTTTCACGGAGGATGGGGCAGCGCACAAGGACTTGGAGCCTCGGCTGTGCTGCTTTCCCATTGTACATACGCCTGGCTTGAAGTAGCAGGAAGGCGAGTTTATGTGATTCTGCCATTAACTTCCCAACATCTCAGGAAGATAAGAGAGGAAACCAGCCATCGCCATCACAGCAGTTTGCCAGTTCTAATGAAGAACAATTACTGCTGGGGAATAGTAAATGTTTCCCATTGGCAGGTTTCCTTCTCGCAACCCACAGCTCCCCGTGAGGGTGGCAGCCACTTGCTTTGCCTAAGCCGAGAGCCAGCCTTGGTGAGGGAAATGATGATATTCAGGTCTCAGCTATCGTCGGTTCTAAATCATCTGTGCCTGTTTCAACCCACAGATGGATCCTGGTTATTTTACAACGGGGTCTCTTTGCTGCCTGGGAAGAGCTCGCTTAGTCATTTCTGCCATTGAGAGCCGTCCCTGATTGCAACGCTGTCCGTTCAGACGGTCTTAGGACTGCCAGCCTAGAGCTGAAGGGTGCTGAAAGAAAGATGAGATGAAATGAAATGAAGGATAATTGACAAAAATATAATTCCACTGATAATTCCATCTGTCAGTCTAATAACTCACCCATAATGGGTTTTTTTAATAATAATAACTTGCGCTTACATAACAGCTCCTATATGTGGCTTTTTTAAGCAGTTTGTAAGTATTATTTAAAGCCCAAAACAGCCGTGTGAGGCAGGTGGGAATTCACATCGAATATCGCTATCATCACTCCCTCATTCCACAGGCAGGGAAGTTGGCAGAGCTGGCTACAGGCTTCGCAGCGCTGCAGGCAAAATTCAGTTTGCTCGGAGCAAACTGGTTCCCCTCCACGGTACGCAGAGACACAGGTATGGAGCAAGGTCAGATGAGCAGGCGGAAGGGTTTGGACCACCTCTTGCCAGCACTGCTTCGTTCAGACTTCAGATCCAGCAGTCCCTGCGGGGAGCCGCTGCTGCCTTGAGCCAGCGTAAGCTGGGCAGAGCTGTGGTCAGTCAGAATGGTCTTTGTCTCGCTCAAAGCTCAGCTTCTGCTGCTCTAGGTGCTGGGTAATAAATCTGTAATCAACCCAGAAAAGGAGTGGGGTGTGTTCGCACACATCTCTGAGTTATAGGCAACCTTCCTCCCCGCTGCTGTCCTCTGGAGCGGGCAAGAAAAATGCAGCTGGCCCTGAGGTGGGTGCTTAGACAATCAGTTCTCTGTGGCTGCCATGCGTCGGAAGCCAAGTCCTGTAAATTCTCTATTGCAGTCCCTGGACTCCCTGTGATGACTTAGAAATCACAGGATGTGGTGCTATCTGGATCAGTGGTTTATTCTTTTTTTTTTTGTTAATTATAATCATTGATATTATTTGGATCCTGGCTGTAGCCTGACAAAGAAATAGTTCCCCTTAGGCTTCTATCTGCAGGAACACAACTCCAGGTCATTTGGTCTAAGAAAACAGGCACACGAGGTGACCCCAGTTTACTTGTCTACACATGGGTGCCCGCTTGTAGGACAGGCATCCAAGCTCCCACGTGGTCAGTGCAGGGCAGGCAGCGGAGCCTAGGGAGTCATTTTTTAAGTCCTAAAACAGGTGCTTATACCTGCTGTGCTCTTCTTTATCCCATCTGAGCAGATCCGGTGTATGTGGGACCTCATCCATAGAGCCTGTTAATACCAGCATAGAACTTTCTCTGCTTATTTTTAAAAAGCCCCAAAATTTGTAATTGCCCTCTGCAGATTCTGTTTGCCGAACCAAATATCTACAGTGTGTACTTTCTTGGGTTTTAAGCTGCAATTTTTAGTTGCAAAGGCAAAATGCAAGCCCACAATGCAGCCTTAGGAGGGGTTACACATCCACTTATGCTGCAGAGTGTCACCAGCTCCTCATTTATATCCCTGAAAACCCGGCACGGATTGAATGTATAGCTCATCCCCACCTACTGACCCTCACTTTTGTGGTGAATCACTTCGTCTATTCTACCTCAACCTTTTCATGTTCTCACCCGCTCCTTTCAATATAGGAACAAATCTAAAATGGTGATTGATTTTAAAAGTGCGTTTTATTCCCTTTCATGCCTGTTCGGATGTTGCCAGGCTGGTATTTCACACACGCGCGCATTGTCAGAGCCTGTTACCAAGACAGCGTGATGTTGACTTTTGTCTGGCAGGTCACTCCTAGTGTGGGGGTTTATGAATCAACACTTGAGAGGTGTAAAATGTCCATCTTAATTCCTTGAGCTATCTCAGACATCTACAAGCCTGGCTTCCTTGGAAACAAGGCTTAGGTGACTATGCATGCGTCTTTCTGTCTGTTCATCTTCCTAATTTTAAAAGAATAAAGTAATAACTGGCTGATAGCCATTGGGCAGCTTCAACCAAATGTTGTCGATGTCCCAGGCATGGAAGGATTTTTATAGAGTCTGTTAATTAGAGCCTTACAAGACAGCAGGGGACCCAATTAAGAGCTACAGCTCTGTAGGACATCAAGCTTCACTGGTTCTACTTACCGCTGCCCACCCTCTTCACTTACACGGCTCATCACACTTTGTGGGCAAAGCTCACCACGTGCGGAGGCCTCGCTTTCCCAGTATTATGCTCAAGTTAAACCTGAGTTAACTCGAATTACCTGGCAGGCAAAAAGAAGACAAGCCATCCTCTGTGCCCCACTGCAGCTCACTGTTCCCCATCTGCAGCCAGCACGTTTGTCTATGCTTAGTGTTAGGCACAGGACAAACCCCTCTCCAGAAAAAAAAAACAGCTCTGGGAAGAACCGTGCCCCAGTTCATGCTCTCCAAGCAGACTATGAGGCCAAATAGCCAGCTGTCTCCTCAGCAGATAGCCCAAATGGGGCTCATCCCGAGCTGGAACAGGCATTCGGCCCAAACTACAGCCCACAGTGAGAAGGAAGAGGTGGGAGACCTTGGCATGCCTAAGGCTAGCTTTGAGCCTGCTTCAGCAGCTGGTGCAGAGGGTTTGGTGACCTACAGTCTCCTGTCAGATCTAAGAGAGAAGCGCCAGCTCATGGATTTCGGTTCAGGACTGCTGGGCTGAGGACACAGGGTAACCCATGCAAGGGCACTGTTGTGTTGAGCAAGACTTTGCCTTTGTGGGAGATGATACTCTTCCTCTGAGCTCAGACACAGGCTACCACCTTGTCCCATCCATGACCTGCCTGTACCAGCACTACTCTCATCTTCCAGAGTCTTCTTTATTTGAAAAGTTACCCTTTCCACCTCCATCTCCTTCTCAGCTTCTCTTCCATTACATTACCCTTTCCCTATTTGGTTTGCGTTTCTCCTTGACATGCCCACGATATGCCAACACTAACTTCTTGATCTTTCACAGTGACTAACGCTTCCGTTTTGCCAACCATTCTGAATCATTCTGGCTGGTTCAGCACATATCCACAGAACCGACACACATCATTATTCTTGGACGCAAAGTTATATGAAGGAATTGCGTCCCCTCAGGTTGCTTTTCTAGTTGCCATTTTTGGCTACAGAATCGCCCGGAATTTGCATGCAAAAAAAATATGGTAGCCTATGTGTTGTGGGTGTGTTACAGTTTTCAGTAATTTTATCAGCATGATTTTTGTATCTTTCCATCTGTGAAGCAAGATGCCCTTGGCTCATATATTTGTCATCCACTCTACCAAGATTTTAGAAGCTCCTTTGAAATTCTATGCAACCCAAGTTCAAGATTTTCTATTGTAAAACACAGCCTGCTGTGGCTAAACACAGATCTCTAGAAGACCCTGGAATCTCACCTCAGAAAGAGAAGACACTTGCTTTTTGGGTTCATTCACTGCTGAAATGAAGTTCAGTCATAAAGGCCACAATATCCATCAAGAAGCAACCATCAAGAAGCAAGAGGCCAGACTCCGCACAGTGAAGACAAGTAGTAAGCGCACTTGTGTTACAGCGTTTCGCCAAGGACAGTCTTGCCAGTACAGAAGCCAAATGTTTAAAATGAAGTTTCTTTCATGGATGCAAAGCTGAAGAAACTGTTGCCATAGACAGAATATACAGTCCATTGCTGGTTCTTCTTGCTCCAGCGACTCTGTTCATTAAAGGCAGCCCAGGTTTTCCCATTTCCAACACCTGCTTTCAGTTGCTCAGAACTTTTGCCAAACTGTAGTTGTTTGGACAAGAATTTTCTGGGACAAATGTCTCTCTCTCCAGCTGAGATTTTGTGTAAAGTTTCAGATAAAACAGTTCTGTGGTTTTCAGGAATGAGGGGAGGAGAAAAATATGTTGTTTTGCCAGATTAGAAAAAGTTTTGGAGTGTTATAAAATGATCAAGGAGATAGTTATCCCAGGAAAATCCACCTGAACACGCTTAGGAAACCAGCTTTGAAAAATCTGGCTTTTTTAACTTGTGTTCAATGAGATTTATGGCAAATTTGCAGGCATGTTCTGTGACCATGGACGAGTCTGTCTCAGTCCTAAATGTGAACAGCATGTGCTCTGCTGCCTCCTCCTACGGCACAGGGGACATATGTTAGGAGTAAAGGAGGTCAAGACAACTTTCGTGGCCGGTGCCAAGTATGATACGGGCAAGAGCTGACATGAATAGCAGGAGTCTGTCTGCCTCTTCCCAAGGCACCACGGAGGGGTGAGGCACATGTCTCTCATGTAGGAGGACCAAAGGGGTAGGGAGCTTGGGAGGAAGGAGAGAGAAAAGGAAGATGAGCGGGGCAGAAATGGAGTAGGTAACAGAAGAGACCGAGGCAGGAATCGGGGGCTTAAACCTTGGCATTTGGTGTCACAACAGGGTGCCCTGCTTGAGCTCCACCTGCCATTCCAGGAGGGCACAGGTCTCCTGCAGAAGGGGGGACACCTCACATGACTCCGGATGATGACATTTGGGCAGCTCAGTCCTTCTCTAGGAGCAACCAGCTCAGGTGGGTGAGGTAGAAAGGAGGGACGCCTCACGGTAGCCTCGCCCGCGACACAGATCCTTTTGGGACCGGGCCCTCAAGACATGCTGTACCAGTTTTGACCATAGTCTGGTGTCGCCCTGCAAAAGACCGCACAGGCAATCTTACTTCTGGCGTTCCCAGTTTGGGGCAATCCGTTCTCCAAGGTCTGTGCTGTGCGTGCTGTAGGCAGATAGTGTTTGCATTGCCGGAGGACACAGCTCTGTGGATGGTGGGATAACAGGATGGAAGCACTTAACATAGATATATATTGCCTAATTTTCGTTCCAAATTATCCTGATATAACAAGTGCTGGGGGTAATAATGAAAAGCCAATACAGACGTTCTGGCAAAGAGCACGATAGGATTTTGAACATCGCTGGGGAGTTAAAGCCTCCAGCTTCCAGTCTTCTCTGGAAGAGTAATTCAACACCAGCCAATTTCATGAGTCAGCTCCTCAGTTAGTGTCATTTGGTTGGCTCCAGCGACTGGCTTGGCCCTGTGATTCAATGGAAATCAAAATGTGATGCCTGTTTTTCATGAACTTAAACATGACAAAAGGGAAGTGAAACCTGACAGTCAGAAACAAACATTCCGGGCTCAGTTCAGGCAAGAGCCTGACATTTGCAAAACAGTGCGGTATTTTATTTAACGCATTAGAAAAGTATCAAATATTATTAATCACCTTGTTCCATGACTGCAGAGGAAGCTGGAGCAATGAGAGGTTATAATCACCGAAGAGAATGAGGAGAAAGTGCCGAACCACCATCTCTGACGAAATACGCCTTCAAAGCATTTCACCACGGGAAAGTCACAGCGGTGCCAACAAAATGTGGCCTCGTTTAATCTCCTGGAAACAACAGACATGTTTCTTCCTCCGAAACCTTTGAGCTTCCAGCGCTTTGTGGGGTTTAGACCTTTTACTATCACTATTTGAATCTGAGGTCTAAAAAGGAGGGGAAAAAAAAAAAAAAAAAAAAAAGAAGGAGAAGAAAATGCCACACGGAAGTTAAAATAGAAAATATTAGCATGTTCTGTACCAAAACTGGTTGCGTTTCAGAGCTCAGGTTAAGTACTTGTGATCATATTCAGACCCTGAGGACAGATGGATTGTGCCTAGGACAAATCAGATAACGGGTATTTCCTGAGAAATCAGCTTTATTTATTTCATTGGGAGAGGAGGAAAGGAGAATTCAGACCAAGCAGTCATGAAACAAACAAAATTGTATCTAGCGTCAAATGTCTCTGTGTGTGCAAAGTCCAAGGTAGGGCAAAAACCTACCGGAATGTTGGTACCCTTGAAGTCAAGAGCAGAATTCCCACCGGCAGGTTCCTACAGAAGCCAGGTCTCACTCCTCCTGCCCTTTTAGTTACGGGTGAGTGGTGGTGTGCATGACTGTGGGCAGAGGATTGTCACCTCATAGTCCCTTCTAAAACACTTCTCAGGCATTAATGTGTTAAATCATAGAACCATAGAATGGTTTGGGTTGAAGGGACCTTAAAGCCCATCCAGTCCCACCCCCCGGCCATGGGGTCACCTTCCACTAGCCCAGGTTGCCCAAAGCCCCGTCCAACCTGGCCTTGAACCCTTCCAGGGAGGGGGCAGCCACAGCTTCTCTGGGCAGCCTGTGCCAGGGCCTCACCCCCCTCACAGGGAACAATTTCTGCCTTAGATCTGATCTAAATCTCCCTCTGTCAGTTTAACCCCGTTCCCCCTCACCCTATCCCTCCCCCTGATGACGAGTCCCTCCCCCCATTCCTGCAGCCCCTTTCAGCCCTGGGGGGCCACTCTAAGCTCTCCCCGGAGCCTTCTCTTCTCCAGCTGAACCCCCCAACTCTCTCAGCCTGTCCTCACAGGGGGGGACTCCAGCCCCCTGATCTCGAAACATTCCTCTCCATCAGGTCATTATTGTTATGATGGCAAAGCCACCCCCAGCCTTTGGGGCCACCTGGCAACCCCTTCATCCTCTCTACATTACAGCACAGCGACGTTTCCCAGCCTGGTCTCAAAGGGAGTAGCTCTGCTCTTTCCTCCTACTTGGTTTTACTAATACAGGAAACAGCAGTGAAATCAATCTTCCTGGTTCTGGCTCCTCTCTGAGTTAGCACAGGTTGGGAGCTGGGCCAGGGACCGTTCCCAAGAGGCAGCTTGCAGCAAGCCCCCCTGTTTTGAAGGGGAAAGGGTTTATTAACCAGCTGGCCTTGGTGCCCAAGGTCCCGCGCATGTTTAATTCACTAATGTGTGTCGTGTGGGTTGTCTCTGGAGTCCCTGAGCCTCAGGCAGTCCAACTGGGTAAACTCATGGCTGCGGAGCACCTACCTGCATTTCCTCTCTAGAGGTGACCAGAGCATGGAGGGGAGGGATGGAGAGATGATGTATAACCAGGTCTTTTCCCATCAGGGAGCTGAGGAGTGATCAAGGCACAAAATAAACCTAGTCTAATCAGCAGGGACTGAAAGGCTGAGGAGGGAGCGGAGTCCTGACCTGCTGGGAGAGGGATGCACTCCAGATAACTTTGGGTGATTCAGTGTTTGACTGGGAGCTCTAACCTCACTATTCAGCTGGTAGGAGAAGCTGCTAATTCCAGGTGGCAATTCAAAGTACCCAAATATGCAACTGAACTCACTGGATTTTTGTTTCTCGTGGGATCCTGATCCCCCTGAATATCTGAACTGGGTAGTCAGAGCTCACTGCAGCGCTGGTGTACCCAGGCTGAGGAGAGGATCGGGTCAGCGCATGCCCAGGATTTGCCTTGGTATGGAGCTGGGATGGACCCAGGGAGTGGGAGAAGCCAGACTCGGGATTTCCAGAGGATTTCCCAGTTAAAATATAACCTCGGTTAGGTGTGTAGGTACTGTCTAACCTAGATTCTTGCAATCACAGCGGTCAGAGACAAGCGTGAGCACTGCCTCGAGACCTGAAGGCGGAAAGCAAATTTTAAAAAAGAAGACATCAAAACCTTTTCTCTCTTTACAGATCTAGCAATCTGGGGAGTCACCTTTGCGTTCTCTGAACACTGCAGGTCCACAGTTCTGACTGCATCCTCAGGTCTGGGTAGTTTTCCTGGCTGTAGGGAAGGGAATGTTTATTCTTCATGGGAACTCATTGATTTGGTGATTTTTCCTGGGCAGATGTTTAAAGGGCCAGCACTGAAGGAGGTGATCTACCTTTAGAAACGTCTCCATTCAGGAACGTCACTTTTTATTTTTATTTATCTATTGCATCACAATCCTTGAAGCCGACTCAGCTCCTTCTTCTGCTTATTTTTAGTTGTGAACTGGAGCAGTGAAGGAGAAATCAGTGCGAGCTGAGCATGCATTTGTCATCACTAGCTGTCACAACACCAGAGGCACCGTGTCCGTCCCTTGCCTTGCATCCAGCATCGTATCCACCGATTACATCCCACTTCCCTTTAAGAAAAAAAAAAAAAAAAAAAAAGAGAGCTCAAACGAGGAAGTTTACAACATCAACAGGCCACAGCATTATTCCTGCCATCGTTAAATTAACGTCAGGTTCTCTTGTCAGAGGTTTCTATGGAGACATTGCACTGTCCTGGCAGGCAGTTTATGCTTCATGCCAGTTATATTTATTTGTATTTGTCAACGAGTCAGACTGGGCCAAGCCCTGCTCTGTCCATTTGGAGTAACGTAGGGTTCCCGTTGGCTCCGTCCAGCAGAGCTCTGGGCAGCAAGCAAGGAGACACACCGTTGGTTTCTACATTCTTGGAGGGTTAATATAATTCTTTGCAGCTCTTGGCCAAGTCTTCTGCAAAGAGAGGATAGTCCTGGAAGAACATCTGGCTGCAAACCTGGCCCATGAGGGAGTTACATTCGGTCTCGTGCTGGATGCTTTGGGGCCGTGGGATTCACAATGCCACCGAGCGTGCAGTGTTGGAGTTGTTCAGGATGGTTGGACACGTCCCATAGACTGCAAGTGGGATGTCCCAGCTCCAAGACAACCTGTGTGGTTTCTGAATGGCACACCCTGTTAGTGGCTGCCTGCAAACCACCGTGTTACATCCCAGTTTTAGAGCACTAGTAATTTCTCAACTCCTACACTTATTTATAGCTGGGTGTAAACTACATAACTGATGCTAATGGCTGTAATCATTAACTGAAGTGGACTTCCACACGAAAGCACTCATCAACTAGGCCCAGCTGGCATCACCAGCTTCAGGGGATGGTGGGAACAGGGCGAGCATCGGGGAAGGCTTGGGGGCCCAGAGAGAGCTGAAGGCTAAAGCAGAGAATTGAGACAAGAGGAGGTTCATGGTCTGAACCTGCAGAGTAAGGAGTGTCCTGGGGCCACCACTCTGTTCCCTGCAGCTTCTTGACAGAGATCACAGGAATATTTACTGATGTAAATCTATGAGTGCACAGGACTGACAGCTACTGTCTTCTCCTGTCTGTCCATCTCCCCACCCTGCTGCTGACAAATGCAAAGCCAGGTGAGGGGAAAGAGTAGGGAATGGAGGCAGGGGTGGGTGCAAGCTGGAGTCAGGGGACATCCGTCAGGAGTACAACCAGTGGGCAAATAAAATATTCAGAGTCCAGGACGTGAGCCACCTTGCAGGAAGCTCTCCATGATGTCCTCATCCTGCAGACTCCTGCATCAAGGTGGAACACTGAGCGTAGCTCAAAGTCCTCTTCCACCAGAACCAGGGGAACAAAAAGACCCTTCTGTTAACTTCGGAGAGGAGCTGAAATCAAAGGCACGAACACCCGGGGAGGACCCCTGTGAAACTGTCTCAAGATGCTTCCCATTTCAGACTCGCAGGCTACATGAGTAAATGCTCTCCCTGAAGTGTGGCATCGTGATGATTCGTATGTTTCTAGGAAGGTTTCAACCCCTGTCCTGCACTTCCCAGATCAGACGGATGCTCATATAGAGCTTCCTCACCATGTTGTTTAAGGATTGGTTCCCAGCTCCAGCTGATCCTAGTAAAAAGGCAATGTGTGGCCCAGAAAACATGGGCCAGCCACTGGCATGGCGTTCTCCTCTGTGCTCTGCACCCATAAATTTCCAGGTTCCTCTAGAACGAGCTGCTCTGGCTTGTCCCCTGTGCCCAAGGCTCTGCTCTGAGCCTGATCGAGTGGGGATGCGTTGACTCTTTCCCGTACTGGGCTCATGCAGAAAGGGTTGACCCAGCTGTTGTGTTTGAGTGCAAATACAGCTAGATGCGAGACAGCCAGTGCATTCCCCTCAACACACTCTGGTACACCTTGGCCACTCTAGTCCACATTGATCCCTGAAGGACAACCCTTGGATCGGAGAATTATCCTCTTCACAGGAACAAAGAGGACTCCGACACATCGCCAAGCTGGATGGTGCACCAAATCCCAGATGCTGCCGAGCGTGTGACCTCGGCAGGAGATGCTGGACTGTCCCAAAACAACCCAGGGAAGCATCCTTCCTCCTGCACCATAGCGATGGGATGACGATGTTGGAGCAGGAACACAGGGTCAGTCACTCTAAGTCAAGCTTAAGACCAATCTAGCAGGGAATTCACCCCTTGACAGTGGCCACTGAGGGATGCCTAGAGGGAGGTACGAGGGGGCATCCATCTGTGCTCATACGCCCGTGGTGTGTCCCTCCAGGTTCTGGCAATCTGTAGCAATTGGCTGCAAAATGCATCTTGAGACATTTTTAAGAGTAAGTAAAATGAACGTTCTCCCATGGTATTTTGGGGTAAAAAATACGCTCTGGCATATGTGTTTTAGAGTGACAGTTTTCCCATTTATATACCTGGGTAGGGCAGCCTGATTCCTGCAAATGAGACGGCAAATTCTGTTCCTCTCATAGCTGAACTATATAATAGATATAACTTGTATTAATTTACATACCATACTATATTTAATAATTTTCCTAATTATATGCTGAGAGACCAGAGCACTTAATTTGAAGAGTTCCATGAATTTCCACGCACTTCCAACCTTTGACATGAAAATCATTAAGTTTTATTAACATAATTAATACTAATGAAAAAAAAAAAAAAAAAAAAAAAAAAAAAAAAGGACTGCTATCATTTCACTCTTGTATTTTGGATATGAGTCGAGATCACGATACTGTAACCACAAGCAACAAATCAGGATTTGATAGATGAATTTGCCTTCGTTAGCAGCTGACGGTGACAGCCTTTAAATTTACTTGGGAGGAAGAATTGATGGCATAGAAAGCTGACTTTGGAGGCTGATGGTTTTATTTCATGGAGAGGAGAGTTAATAAATCTTCGTGCTGCTCTGATTAATGATTCTGGAGAGCGTGTCTCTGGATTCTTGGAAACTTTCCTGAAAAGGCGCAGTGAGCCGGTCAAGGAAGCAAATAACACTCACAAATGAAAAGCTGACGGATAAATTCATCTCCGAGCAGGCATCGGGCCAGGCGTGTGTCCCCCTCTCTTTGCAATCGGAGGGGTAAGTAATTGAGCATGGTTCATGGGCACGATTGGCAGTGGATGGTTAGAAAAGTAACACAGGCTGCAGGGAGCGTGGATTTAGCCCCAATCTCGGCAACAGGCTCTCTGCAACATCCTTGGCCAATTCACTTAGCTTGCATTGGCACGTACAAAAATTGCCCTCTTAACTTTGAGTGTCTTAGGAAGTCCCCTGCCCATTCCCAGGGTTGATCCCTGTTCCCAGTAATCCCTGTGGGCACTGGGAAACTGGGTCTCGAAACCGGCTGGGGGCCTGGGGAGGGAGGGATGGGTGGAGGCGAAGCAACCTCGAGGCTTTCTTCCTTTCCCTGGGCAAGGAAACGCTCTCCTCCCTCTCCAGCCAGCTTAGCTTTTCTTCCCTCTCCTTCTCGAAGGGGATTTTATTCTAATGGTTTGTTAATGAACGCCTTTATCTGATCGCAAGGCAGCTCTCTTTCGGGTTGACAACACCCGCTGGTAAAGAGGCCAACTTTTGGTTACGTCTCGCTCAGGACAGGTGTCCCCGGCACACCTCCGCCATACCGCTTGCACAGGCGGAGCCCCGAGGCTGCCGGGTGCCGTGCGAGCCTCTGCTTGCCCTAACGAAACCTGCCCCAGCCGCAGAACACAAACAACCCGCTCGCTTTCCATCTGCGATGGGGCTCGAGAGCTCCTCCAGCCTAATGAGGATGGAGCCTAACGATGCTCAGGGCTCATTTCGGAGCTTGAGCTCCTCTTCAAACCCTCCCAGAAACTCAAAAGTCCAAATGGTTTGCTTCAGGCTTTTTCTAAAGAAAACAGCCCAATAATTTATTTTTAAAAATGCTTTATTTTAAAATATACACAATTTTTTAGAGGTGGTTAAAACCATTGTGCGAGCAAGTGGAGAAAGACTTATTTGGGGCTCAATGAATCATTTCATTCAAACTGGAAGGCAAGCTTGCTTGGAAATGTTTGCAGCTTCCCAGTCAATACATGAAGGCAGACAAAAAAAAAAAAAAAAAAAAAAAAAAAAAAAAACCCCACAACCCCACAACGTGAATTTGGAAAGAAGTTGAGAAAATTGTCCCCTCCTGCTTTATTACTTTATTACAGCCAAATCGTTTTGTTGTTGACAGCCTCGGCCTCAGCCCTGTGCTTGTTCTGAGCCCAATTAATCTTCCTGCCCCTGACCAACGCATGCAAAAGCGCATGCTAAAAATATTGTGATTAGGACGCGTGATGAGGGAGAGAATAGAAATATCACTTCTGCTCTCCGCCGGCTTCTCTGAGAGCTCACAGCGTTAGCACTTTAGTATTGGGTTTGATTTTATTATTCGGGGGGCTGGGGGGAGCAGGAGATGAGGTTATTTCTGACTATAGACTATTTTTAGGAGGCGATGCGATCACAGGCGCTGCAGCGACCTCTCCACTTTGGCAAGCTGCTCTGCCGTCCCCGTATGCAGTCACTCCCAGGCTGTAATTCCCTTCGGCTAAACTGCAGATAGTAGCCAAATTGGAGGGATTTTACCCCAAAGCTCAGCTGCTTGTGATAAGAAAGCGAGGATGCAGGTGAAGCAATCCGTAAATTTTAAGGGCAGGAAGAGCTGTCATCGCTAGCTGAGCACCTGGAGAATATGGTGATGTGCAGCAACATAAAACCTGGAGCGAGATAGCCATCCGCCCCGACCTCCCGCCGTGCCCAGGCTCTGAAATTCCAGCCAGCGATCCCTCCCTTGTGACTGGTAATTAAAAAAAAAAAAAATTTAAAAAATATCCCCTTTTGGCAGGCATTTCGTAGAGCCTCACGTGCTGCTTAAATCCACTGAGGCTGCCTGGGGAAAGATGCTCTTCAGTAAAGATCCCCAGAGCATCCCTTCGCCACGGCCCCAGGGCTGGTGGCCCGGCTGGAGGTGATGGTGATCCCCTTCTCAACCTCTCCGGGTTGTCTCCTCTGTCACCCGAGCATCCTCTCTACGGCGCCAGGAATAGGTACGCAGCAGAGACAGCACCGCTGGTCGCGTGCCAGTTGCCATGGAAATGCAGAGCGACGTATTCTAGAAGTTTTCCTGGAAGGGGAGATAGTTGGAGTGATCAAAGAGGGAGATGGAGGGCACAGAGATGAGAGCCAGCGGCTGGGTTGTGGCCCATCGATGTGCCATCGCCAGTGGCCATCCCCAGAGGAATCGCTGCCGAGCCGCATCGTGCCATCCGACCCCGGCGAAGCCCCTTGCCAGCTTCAAGATTTTGAGTTGCTGCTCCCTCCTCCATCTCCAGAGGCCTGATGGAGGGAGGTTTTGGGTGGCTTTATAAAAGAATCGGGGCTTTGCGGTTGGCTTGTGGTGTGGGTTTTTTTGGTGGGGGTGGTTTAAAAGAGGCACTCTGCCTCCTGAAGATGGGAGCCGCGGAACGTCACGCAGGGTTTTGTGCGAGTGCGGGGTGGTACCGGCAGGTCCTGCGCACCCAAAGAGCAGCTCATGAGCTGTGGGTGCTGGCAGGGCAGCTGCCCCTGTGGGTGGCCACCTCTGTCCCTGCCCCTAACGCCACAAGGGGAAGCAGCAGCACTTCCCAGGGGAGATTCTTTCAAATACTCAGTTCCCTCTGCTGCTCAGCCCCATCTGCAGAGCAAACCTGAACCACAAGCGGAAAATCCAAGTGATGCTGTTGGCCTTGAGAGATGGAAATGCTGGGAAGAAAGGGGAAGCGGGGCAGTGCTGCAGGGTTGTTGTCTTTTCCCCAGCTTCCAGGAAAAAAAAAATAAATAAAACACTTCTGAATCACAGAAGCATCTTCCTGAATATTGAGAACCCACAGTTCAGAGTCAATGGAGCCGCTTTCTCATCTTGGAAGAGGCTGGCGTTCCCGGCAGGGAATTTCCCAGTTATACCCATCACCACAGAGAGGTTTTGGTCACTGGGAGGAGGGAATTCGTCGTCTCGTGTGAGCAGCCCACAGATTTATTGCACACACACCCTTTTTCTCCGAGGCTCTTCTGAAGCTGCAAGCGTGGAGGCGGTGGGCACGCTCCAAACAAACAGAAAGAGAGATTTCTTCACCTAAAACTTAAATCATCTCACAGCATAGGGGAAACTAAGGGTTCATAAAGGAATCAACAGTGGAAAAATCCACCAAGGACTATTAAATATAGGGCTTTAGGTTGAATGCAGGAGGTACATGAGCCGTGAATACTTGGAGCTTGGAGAAGACATGTGGAAATTATACTTTTCCCTACATATCTGTCAAGTTTGAGCACATGGGCCCAAGTTTGGCTGCCAGCGTAGTACTGCCACGAACCAATACTCAGCCCATCCTTTCGGAAGAATGAATTCCAGCCACAGGTCAGTGCTGCCCATCTCTGCCCTTGCCAGCGGCTCCGGGGCTGCCTCCTCTCGCCCTGCCTGCATGAGGCGGTGGGGAAAGTGCTCCCCAGATCTTCCCCCTGCTCCTTGCTGGCTCGTGTCAAGGCAAGACAGGAGGAAGAGGATGATTTGCCTCCTTTCCTCAGGAATTTGTCCCTTAAACAGGGCTGGGAGTCCCAAGAGCATCCAAAGCCCCTGCCAAAATCTCCCCACACTATAAGACCCCAAACCAAGCTCCCAGAGCTAAAAAACAGGGGAGAAACAGGGAACAAAGCCAAGAATTAAGGCTTGTTTCCATGCTATAACCCCAACTGGGAGCACAGACTGGGAAACTGGAGAGGAAGGAAGGCTGATGTGGCATTGAAAGGGGTTGCCTGCGGTGCGGTGGGGTGGTCAGCAGGAGGGTGGACCCCGGGACCAAGCTGGCCCCTGGCTCGGCGGGGGAAACATCTGGGTGGATCAGCAGGAGCCAGCGAGGAGCTCGCCAAGCAAACGCTGGCCCTGGCTGGAGGAAGTGAGCAGGCACCCGGGGACGGTGGCTTGTGCCAGCCGGTTCCAGATGGCAGGTGACTGGGGGAGCCCCGGGCTGGCAGCCTGCGCGCTGCGGCACACTTGGAGGGCTGCAATCCTGGGCGAGCTTGGGGGCGAGCTTGGGGCTGAGCAACCTGTGCCCTGCCAGAAAGCTCAGAGATGCCTTGTGGGCTCACAACAACAACGGAGCAAAATTGCCTCTTCCTTTGGGGTCGTTATTTGCCACCCCAAGGATGCTCCCACTGCACAGAGGGTGCATGGAGGGAGCAGGAGCCCGAAGCCCTTCTGCTTGGGTAAACCTTTGCTGTGAGATGTCCTGTGGACTCACACAGGGCTGCCACAGCGGCTTTCCAAACCGCTTCAGCTCTTAAAAACCTTAAGCAAAGCTTCCTGCAGCATCTCAAGAACCGGAGGAAGAGAGAGGACCCAAAACCTGAAGCAGAGCCTGAGCTCTGGTACCTCCCCGGGGTGCCCATGTGCGGCAGGGGGGGACCTGGCCACTGCAGGGATTTCCTCTCTGTGTTTTTATGACGACACATTTCACCCCAGGAAGGCAATCCCGCCTCCTCGCCAGCCAAGTGCCCCTTCTGGGAAGGGAAACGCTGTGCCAGCACCTGATCCCAGAGCTTGGCTTTAGTTTCAGTCACGTTTTCCCATTACCTCATGCGTGGTGTCACCTCCACGGTCGGAGCTAACACAGCCACACTCCTCCCGTGGAAACTGCCATCCAAGAGGGTCACTTGAGACTGTTTTTTTTAATATAAGTGGGTCTCTGTTTATCTCACGCTTAAAAGAAAAAAAACATTCATCAAGAGGAAGAGGACACATTAGACAGTGCCTATACAGCCACCCCTGTACAGTCAGCAGCGCTCTCCCAGGCAGTCGAGGCATATAGAAACCACGTGATAATTGTTTATTTTCTTATCTGGGGAACTGAAATGTCACCACTATTTTGGGGTCATGTCTGAGGATGAAGAGAAGTTTATGAGAGCTGCCTCTGCCCCATGGCAGTAGCAGGGGACCTTCCCATGGCATCACATAAAAAGTGTGACAGTTTATTCCATCTCCAGGAGAAAAGAAGAGCTGTTTGTCCTGGCAGCAGTTCACCCAGGGATGTGCATGGCAGCGAGAGCAAGGATCTGGACTCCAGCTTAGAGACTGGAGGCCCTACACACCCTAAAGCCCAACATCCCAGTTAAAATGTGGTACAGCCCGATAGCATAAGAGCAGCCAAGGTCCGATGGGTCCCTCTAATGCAGCCAAGGAGAGAACAAGGACCCTGAGTTCCATCCCTTGGTCGTATCCCACTGTCATCGAGCACATCCCCTAAGCAGCGGGTTGGGGTTGTGTTTAGTAGCCACAGATGGACTGTTCTGAATCTGTTTATCATCTTGGTCCCCGTGAAGTCCTGAAGCACCGAGTTCCAGTTTCATCGAGCACTGCAGGGCTAAGTGTTGCCTTTGGTTTGCCCAAAACCCTCTTTCTGGCCATTGCACTGGGCTCCCCGCAGCTCCTGTGAGATGAGAAACGGTGAATAACTGGATCCCACTCACCATTTCCACACTCTGATAGTTTTCCGGATCTCTCTCCATCCCCTCTTTTATTTCCAACCTGAACCTTACAGCTCATTCCCTGACACTCCCTGAATCACCAGCCGGGCTTAATGCTTCTTTGCACCTCTTCGCCAGCGAGCTGGGTGCATGTTGCAGAGGCAACGATGAACAGCCTGTCCCCAACGTGGGGAATTGCTGCTTGACACATTTCGGAGCGATTTGCCCAAGGTAACGCAGTGAGTCACTGCTGGAGCCAGCAATAGCGCTGGGGCAGGGCCCTGCTTCAGCCACTGCACCCCGGCTCCAGCCTCATGTGGCCCTGAGGACTCGGATGTGGGCACCGCTGCATGTCCCCAAAGGAGCTGGCCTTCCAGCAAGGGCTGTGAGCACACGGAGGCAGGGAAAACACACAGATCGGGGGGCTGGAGAGAGGTCCCCTCCTCCTTTCTAGCTCCTCTGCACCCCATAGCTTTCTCCTGCAGACCCCGGTGCGGAGGTAACCTCCTCATCAGCCGCCTTGCACTGTGAAACGGCGGGTTTGGACCTGTAAATATTTCTAGAGGTGTGTTTTATAGTGGGGTCTGAACCCAACAGCCAGAGAAAACCTTCCCCTCTCCATCCGAACCGCCGGTGCGGGATGCTGGTGGTGATGCGCTTGCCAAAGCATCGCCGCGCATCCAGGATCAGCTTCCGAATGGATGTTGGAAATTTAGAAATCTCCAGACAACAAAGCGGGGAAAGCAACAACCTCCAGCCTTGCTTCGTCGGAGGCTTCACCCCACCGCAGCGACTGGGGGGGTCGGGAGAATGCTCAGGGCGCTGCGGAGGGGGTGGAAGCACTTGCCAAGATCCTTCCAAATCATGGCTCGTGTTGAGTCCGCTCTTCAAACATCCCCCCGCAATGAGCCGGTGGGATTCGCAGGATGGATCTGCCCTCTCCCAGCCCAAATCCGTGCCCGTGGCACGCTGGCCTGGGTGGGAGCCATGAACTCGGATGACTGAAACGCGGCGAGGGATCTGGCCGCAGCGTTTGCCTTCTCTTTTTGGCCGCTTGCTCAATCGCAGGAGGAGCCGGGATCCACTTCACGGCTCCAAATCAAAGCAAACACGAAATGCCAGCAGAAAGTATTGCAAAATCAGGCACGGAAAAAAGGGGAGGGAAAGCGGCCGGGGGGGGGG
>NW_020799098.1:1218066-1220339 GCF_003259725.1 Athene cunicularia | reverse complement strand
GTGGGAATCCCAAAGCTCCCTGCATGGTCCCGGGGGCCCGGCTGGGACAGGGACCTGGCAGTGACGCAACATCAGCCTCCCGCTGCTCCACCGTCTCCCGCTTCCCCCCCGCCCCATCCCCGCATCCCTCCGTCCCTCTAACCGTTGTCCCCTCTGCCTCCCCAGGTGAGCTGCTGGGCCCCCCGATGAGCGGCGGGGCGGTGGATTACTCCCTCCTGGGCAGCCAACCCTCCCCTTCGCTCAGCTACACCGGCAGCTTCTTCATCAAGGCGGTACCGGAGCATCCCCAGGACCAGGAATCCCTCTTCAACCTGATGTCGGGGATCCTGGGCATCTCCCCCTTCGCCTCCTCCGAGGGCCACCAAAGGCACCTGGATGCTCTTTACCCCTGTCCCGAGGTGGCTCAGAGCCAGCTGGACCTTTACACCGCTTGCCAGCCCGAGCTGAACGGAGCCACTCAAACGCCCTTCCCGGAGCAGGGCTACGGCGGCTTCCCCACGGCGGAGGGGGCTCAACCCCTCCAGCCCCAACCCACCTTAGGAAACACCTCGCAGTGCTTCTTCCAGCCCAAGCTCCTGGACAACAAGCAGGACATCAAGCTGCCCTCGGATTCCCCACCCCTGGACAAGTTTAAAGCCTCCTGCGCCCAGTGGGAGCCCATCACCCAGCATCAGGCCTACTTGCCCACTGGCTACCATTCTCCGGAAGCTTTCCCAGCTGGGGAGGGTGGCCAGGGGCTGTTCCACCCGCTGGGCTCCAAGATGGAGAGCGTCTTGTCCGTCAGCTGCCAGTCAGAGCTCGGCAGCCTGGCAGAGGATGCTGCCTGCTTCGGCACCCATCTGGGCTTCGGCTGCGAGCCAGAAAACTTCCCGGCCCGCGGGGACTTTGCCGACGCCAAGATCCACAACCTCCCTCCTCCGTTGATGCCGGAGTTTGACGCCTCCTTGGCCCAGCCCGAAGTCCTGCCGGCTCTGATGAGCTCTGCCGAGCTCCTCCATCCTCACCCCTCACCGTCCGTCCCCCCCACGGACTTTTTGGGCCACCCTTCATCTTCCTCCATCCCTTCCCTGCTGCCCGCCAACCCTCCTGCCTTGGCCGAGCCCAAGAAGAAGACCCGCCGGACCAAGTGCTCTTCCAAATGCTTCTGCCCGAAACCCCACGAGAAGGCTTTCGCCTGCCCGGTGGAGAACTGCATCCGGAGCTTCGCCCGCTCGGATGAGCTCAACAGGCACCTCCGCATCCACACGGGCCACAAACCCTTCCAGTGCCGCATCTGCCTGAGGAACTTCAGCCGCAGCGACCACCTCACCACCCACATCCGCACCCACACCGGCGAGAAACCCTTCTCCTGCGACACCTGCGGCCGCCGCTTCGCCAGGAGCGACGAGAAGAAGCGTCACAGCAAGGTCCACCTGAAGCAAAAAGCCCGGACGGAGGAGAAGCTCAAAGGTTTGGGGTTCTTCTCCGTGGGACTCTCCTTCGGGACACTGTGAAACCCCGACCTAAATGCTGGGAGACGGCGTTTCCCGAGGTTCCCCTGAGCATCTCACAGGAGAGCCGGGGTGGGAATATCCTCCTGGGGTGGCCCCGGAGAAGCTGACCACGGCAGATCGGGCCGTGCCGGAGAGAAGAAGGGCCCGCGGGAGGCAGAGGCGATGCCGCGGCGCTGGACCACTGGCCGCAGAGGTGGGATGTGGCAGCTCCGGCCACCCGGAGCCATCTCCAAACTGCAGCAGCAACTGAATCATTTTTACAGCTCCTATCATTAGGGGAAAGAAAAAAAAAAAACCACACAAAAAAACCCAAACAAACGTGTACAGAAAGAAATCGCCACCGAGACGGGTTGTTTTTTTTTTATCTACCCAAACCCACGGACATCCTGCGTTTGTAGCGACCTGACTGTGATTTCCCCTGCCAGCACTTTACACGACGCTCCCGACTGGTTTTATTTACCGGCCGGCGCAGTCGGGGGCTGCGGCTGCACCGGTCCTTTCTCCCGAAGGAGAGAGATGCCGCCGGGCTTCGGCAACCGGTGCGTCACGCTCCCTTTGGAAAGGTGATATTATTATTATTACTATTATTTTCTTGTTTGTAAAAAGAATCTATCAGGAATATTAGAAAATGGTGTCTATTTTTCTAATTAAAGACTTGAGCTCATCTAAGCCCTTGCTGGGGTTGCTCTCTGCTTTTCAATCCCCGATAGCAGCCGACGCCAGCGGTATTTCTGTCGTGGTTTTGACCTCTAGCTGTCACGTACTGGGGGGGGGGGGGGG
>NW_020799098.1:1214974-1218016 GCF_003259725.1 Athene cunicularia | reverse complement strand
GGGGGGGGGGGGGGGGGGAAGGCGCTTAAATAATTAGCAGTGAGAGAAAAATCAGTGCAGTGGGGGGCCTGGTGACCCTCCTCCCGAGCATCCCCAAATCCCCAGGGTAGGCGGCTCATCCTGGGAGAAGGGTCTTGTCCCAGGATCCCCCTCCCTGCCGGCGGGTCCCTCTCTGAATAGAGCGAACGTGGCTCCAGGTTTATTCCGATGGGGCTGAGCCCTGGAGGGATCTGCCCTACTTGGATCCAGAGCTGTAGGGTGCACTGGGGGGGACCCCAAAGCCCAGCCTAGCCCCCCAACACTGGGGTCCTGGTCCCCCCCTGGGGTTCAGGTGTCCCGCATGTGCCCTGGAAAGCTTCACCCACAAGAAACAAGGTAAAATGCAGCCCCGCTCCCCATCTTCAGCCTGGCACATCCCCAGGGCTGGAGAAGATCCAGGCACCATCAGGCAAGGCAGGATGTGGCCCCCTGCGAAGCCGGGGAGGGGGGGCTGTTTGCTCCCTCCTTTTCGGCGTTTTTAGACGGCTGAGAGATGCTGTTTCCCTTCTCGTGGGACCAGCCAGCAGCCGGATGGCTCAGGACGAGATTTTGCAGCCTGGAAAGTGCTGCTGATCTCAGAGCCTCCCTCCTCCAGCAGCTAAAAATCAGCCAAAACCGTATATCCCCAGAATCCCATCCTTCTACCAGGAGATGCTCACTCGGGGCGGGGTGGGGGGGAGACAGTTGGTTTTAATTAATCAGGAGGAGAAGGTGCCTGGGGGAACGGAGGGAGGTGGGCAGGGGGGACGGGGACAGGGAGGCACGTTCCTGGCTCGGGGCTCGGCAGTCGTCATCGCTGCTCAGGCATTTTGGGGATGATCAGCCTTTTCTTGCAGAAGGGGAAACTGAGGCAGGGAGGGGATGTTGAACACGGCTGCAAATCTACTCCCTGGACCAGATTTTCTCCCCTTCACCAGCCCCAGACCGGGGGGATCTGCCCCCCAACTGCGTTAAGGAGGAGGGAGGTCCCTTCTGCAGGTCCCCTCATGTCCCCCCAGCCCTTCGCTGACACGTGGGCTGGAGCATCCCGGGGTTAAACCCCAGTTATAGCGTTATCCTGGCAAAATCCACTGCCCCACACCCAGCTGCCCACCGGGTGGGAGCACCCTGTGGAGATGGGGTGGGAAGCTGGGCTGGGGATGTGGGGTCCCTGAGGGCTCATAGGGGCGATGGGAGGTGGGAAAGGAGCCGGAAGGAAACCTGGTTGAGGGAGAAATCCTAAATGTCCCCTCGGACCTGTCCCTCACACCTCTGATGGCACCCAAAGGTGCTGGTGCCCCTCAGGTGGGCACCCATCAGCCCACAGCACCGCTGGCCCCACCAGCTGAAACATCCCATGTGCGTGGGAGCCTGACCCCGAGTGAGGACCACTGCGGGGGATGCAGGTGGCCCCAAGCTCCAGAAAAAAACCTTTTTCTGGAGGGACACCCCAGATATTATTAAGAAGGACCTCATCACCCGCGTTTCCTTTGGGAAGAGGCATCTTTTGGGCACCTCTCGGTGGGATGTCAGCTCTGGCTGGGCAGCAAACAGCCCTGCTTTCCCCCGTGCCACTGACCATGCGTAATGCACGAGGATTTTATTAATCCCCCGCCAAAAGTGCATCTATTATTGATGCTGAGCCTGAAAACTCTGCGAAGGCACCTGGGCTCAAGCCTTCGTCCTCTGCTCCCCCGGATGGTGCTGCTGAGGGAGGATGGAGGGCACCCACCATGGCAGCTGCTTCTGGGGTGCAATGGGAGTGAGCACACGTGCTTCTGTTTTTAGGAGAGGAGAAGGGATTGCACCCCAAAACCTGGGGTGACTCAGGGATGGGGACAAGCAGGCCAGCAGCGTCCTCGTCCCAGCGCTGCCGTCTGCCCCCGTGTTCACATCGGAGACACCAACACACATCAGTGCTGGATGCCTTTGGTGCTGCGGGCCAGGCTGAGGTGCTCAGGACCAAATCAGGGATTAAGCCAGGGTGATGAGGGACCAGATCAGGACCAAGCCAGGGACCAAGTCAGGATGCTCAGGGGCTGAGTCAGGACCAAGCCAGGGACCAAGCCAGCATGCCTGGGGACTCAATCAGGACCAAAACAAGGATTAAGCTAATCAGGGACCAGATCAGGACCAAACCAGGGATTAAACCAGGTTGATCGGGGATTGGGTCAAAACCAAACCAGGGATTAAACCAAGCTGATCAAGGACCAGGGACCAAGTCAGGGTGCTCAGGGACTCAGTCAGGACCAAGCAAGGGATTAAGTCAGGCTGATCAGGGACTGGATCAGGACCAGGCTGGAGACCAAACCACAGTGCTCAGGGACTGGCTCAGGACCAAACCAGGGATTAAGTCAGGCTGATCAGGGACCAAGCCAGGGTGCTCAGGGACTCAATCGGGACCAAGCTGGGGACCAGTTGAGGGTGCTTGGGGACCAATTCAGGGTGCTCAGGGACCAGGGACCAAGTCAGGGTGCTCAGGCACTGGATCAGGACCAAGCCAGGAACCAAACCAGGGTGCTCAGGGGCCAGAACAGGGCGAATCCAGGATGCTCAGGGGCTGGACCAGGACCAAGCCAAGGTCCTTGCAGCCGTGGGTCCGGCCCTGAATGGGGAAGGAGAAATGTCCCCCCCACACTCGGCTGCTCACCCCACGTCAGCTGCCCCCCCTGGGCCCCGGGGGGATGCTCGCGGTGATCCCAACCAGGGACAGGGGCTTCACTGGTGCGGGCAAGGGTGGGGCTGGAGGGCAGAGGAGATGCAGGATGAGGCCGGTGGGCTGCCGCATGGCAGCAAGGCCCGGCGGAGGGCCCGCGGTGTTCGTGGGGAGACAGGCAGAGGGAGCTGTGAAGGAGGAAAGCGGCAGAGAGAAACAGTCCGGGCTCAGGCTGCAAAGGAGGAGGAGGAGGCGGCTGCTAGCGCTCGCCCTCCCTCCTTCCCTCCCTCCCTCGCCCCTGCCTTCGCCATGCACAGCCCCCCCTGAGCCCCGCAGCGCCCCGGGGACCCGCCGTCCCCAGGGTGCCC
>NW_020799098.1:1211605-1214924 GCF_003259725.1 Athene cunicularia | reverse complement strand
TTTTTTTTTTTTTTTTCCAGGGAGGGGGGTGGCGGGCAGGAAAAATGTTAAACAATGCGAAGAAAGGATCCATGATGAAACGCAGGTAGCGGCACCGAAGCAGCCCAGGGATGGGTTTTGCTCTTTGCTGCAATCCCCCGACAGCCAGGAGCGTTTCCCGGCTCCGGATGCCTGTGGGCTTTAGTAATGACTCCACTAATAATTCTCTTAAAACCTGGTTGTTATCGAAGGGGGTGCGAGGGAGGAGAGGTTTTGTGGTCAGGATAGGACCTGCCCAGGACAGGGACCGGGCGATGTGGGCGTTCAAACCCGCCTGGGCCAGATCCTGCCTTGGCTTACGGCTGGGAAACACAGAGCCAGGCTGATCGGGTACCCCGGGAGACGCGGGCAGGGATCCAGGCCCGAGATATCGGTGGCACGATGCTGTGGCCCCATCCCTACGGCGGAAAAGCGCTTTCTCATCCCATCAGCAGCGACCAAAGTTGCCGGTGGTGCTTTGTGTTCGCCGGGTTTCGGCCGGGCTGGCACCGGTGGTCACCCAGGAGGGGTTAACGTGCAAGGGTTGCGTTTTGTAGCGACCCTAAAACACAGCCAGAAAGCCTCCCAGCACGTCTTATTTTTATTTTTTTGCATAGATTTCTTGCCTTTACTGATTTTTCCCTAAAAAAAAAAAAAATGGTTTCCTGAACCTCGTGGCTCGTTTGTGCCCTCGGAGTTGGGTGCTGAGCAGTAGGGGATGCCACCCTGGGGACAAACAGGGTTTGGTGGTGGCTTAGTGCTCGCCAAGGGGGGCAGTTATGGGGTGCAGAGGGGCTCAGAGGGGTTTTAGGGTGGTGGGAAAGGCCCTTTGTCAGATATTGCAGAGTGACCAGCAAGGGATGCTCCCACCCATGGGTGCCCTCAGTGCTTTGGGGTGAAAACACCACAAAAATGCACCCCAGTGGGTGCTTGTGCCTCCCAGGCTGGAGGAGACCATGGTGAGCTCCTAGGCTGGATTTTTGCTGGCTTCACAAGGGCGGGGTTTTTCCCCCCACCCTGACGTCTTGGAGAGTTTTATAAATGGGGGATGAAGCAGGTCGCCACAGGGACTCTCACTTGCCTGGGCGTGGGAAGCCACCAGGTCCTCTGTGTCACTAGGACAACATAGCACGGGGGTCCCACAACCCCAGAGGGGGCCCGGATGAGAACCACTGAGGGGCTGGAGAAGTAACTAATCCTGCTGTGAGGCTGCACGGGCTGGTTGGGCAGGACTGGGTCACCCTCTGCTTGGAGAAGGTGGCTCCCAGCCCCAGCATCATCCACAGGGATGCTCCTGGAGCCTGGAGACCCCTGGCACTTCAGGGGCTCACTGTGTGGTGGTTGGGCAGGGAAGCACATGGGTCACCCCTCTGTGGCAAGATCAGGTCGGATGGAGAGAGATTTCCCATGGGTTGTCCGCCTTCCTGATGGCTGTACTCCTCCCAAATGGTTGTGAACCTTCCCAACGGTTGTGCACCTTCACAAGGTTGTGAGGGACCTGCCCAACAGTGATGGATCTTCCCAGCGGTTGCACAACTTTACAAGGGTAAAGACCCAAGAGTTGTGGGTCTTCCCAAGGATCATGGATCTTCCCAAGGGTTGTGCCAAGGATTGTGGGTCTTCTCAAGGGTTGTGGGTCTTCTCAAGGATTGTGGGTCTTCTCAAGGATTGTGGGTCTTCCCAAGGGTTGTGGGTCTTCCCAAGGATTGTGGGTCTTCCCAAGGGTTGTGGGTCTTCCCAAGGGTTGTGGGTCTTCTCAAGGATTGTGGGTCTTCCCAAGGGTTGTGGGTCTTCCCAAGGGTTGTGGGTCTTCTCAAGGATTGTGGATCTTCCCAAGGGTTGCAGATCTTCCCAAGGATCATGGATCTTCCCAAGAGTTGTGGGTCTTCCCAAGGATCATGGATCTTCCCAAGAGTTGTGGGTCTTCCCAAGGATCATGGATCTTCCCAAGGGTTGTGCCAAGGACTGTGGATCTTCCCAAGGGTTGTGGGTCGTCCCAAGGGTTGTGGATCTTCCCAAGGGTTGTGCCAAGGATTGTGGGTCTTCTCAAGGGTTGTGGGTCTTCCCAAGAATTGTGGATCTTCCCAAGGGTTGTAGATTTTCCCAAGGGTTGTGGGTCTTCCCAAGGGTTGCAACTCTTCCCAAGGGTTTCAGATCTTTCCAAGGGTTGTGCACATTCCCAAGGGTTGTGCACCTTCTTGAGCATTGTGCACCCTTCCAAGGGTTGTGCGTGAGTGGGAGGAACACCAAGGGGAGGATGGAGACAGAGAGGGGACCAAGAAGAAGGGCCAAGGAGGGACTTCTGGGGACCCACCGTCCCTGTACCACTAACCCCCCCTATCTCTTCTAGCGCCTGGCACCAGCCGATGCTGACATCCCCCCCAGACTCATCGGACCCTCCATTCCCACCCCAGGGCTCCCACCCCACCATGCCCCAGCAGCGCTGCAGTCCCCCTGCCCGGGGCTCCCCAACCCATCCCACGTGCCACCGATCCATCCATCCTGCGCCATGAACGGGGCCGTGCAGTTCCCCTGTGTCGGGGTGCGGAGCTGAGGGATGGCCTCGCTGGACCTGCCTTACCGGTGTCCGCGGTGCGGGGAGCACAAGCGCTTCCGCAGCCTCTCCTCGCTGCGGGCGCACCTGGAGTACAACCACACCTATGAGACCCTCTACGTCCTCTCCAAGACCAACAGCATCTGCGATGCCGCCGTCTTCCCCCTGGCCGCCGACGGTGCCCTGCTGACTCCAGCTGCCCGGCGGGACTACTTCGAAAGCACCTCCTTCCAAGGCAAGGACCAGCGCTTCTCCTGCGACCTCGTCCCCGCCGAGGAGCTGGAGCCGGCCCCCTCCTCGTCCCCCTCACCCCGCTATGTCCACGAGATCGAGATCCCGCTGACAGAGATCTTCACGCGGGGCAAAGCCGTGGCGCCGGCCCCCGCGCCGCCAGCTGCTATGGACGCTGCCTATGAAGAAGGCTTGGCTCGCCTGAAGATCCGCGCCTTTGAGAAGCTGGAGGTGGACAAGCGGCTGGAGAAGCTGACGGAGGAGGTGGAGCAGAAGATTGCCTCGCAGGTGGGCCGGCTGCAAGTGGAGCTGGACCGCAAGAGCTCGGAGCTGGAGAAGGCCAAGCAGGAGAGCCTGCGGCTCAGCCGGGAGAAGCAGGAGCTGGAGGACCGGGCATCCGAACTGTCCCGCCAGGTGGATGTCAGCGTGGAGATGTTGGCCTCCCTCAAGCAGGACCTGGTGCAGAAGGAGCAGGAGCTCACCCGCAAGCAACAGTGAGTCCTTCACCCCCTCTCC
>NW_020799098.1:1198012-1203828 GCF_003259725.1 Athene cunicularia | reverse complement strand
GGGGCCCAGAACTGAACCCCCTCACCGAGGGGCGGCCTCCCCAGTGCCGAGCCCAGGGCTCAGATCCCTTCCCTGTCCCTGCTGGCCACGCCAGGGCTGACACCAGCCAGGATGCCGTTGCCCTCCTTGGCCCCCTGGGCACACTCTGGCTCATTCTCAACCTCCTCAGTCCCTCTCTGACCGGCAGCTCTCCAGCCACTCCTCCCCAAAGTCCCTTTCCAATCCCTCCTCCTCCATCTTCAGGGTGAGATTTCCCCAAATGCACAAGGCCTTGAGGAGCACTGGGTGGGTTTTAGGGTCCCTCCTGGCTGCAGGGAGGGTATCCCCCCCGAGGTATGGTGAAGCCAGGCGGTATCTCTGCCCCCAGGTGTGTGCCGGAACCTGAAGTCCATCGTCGTGCAGGTGGGCATTGTGGACTACTTCAAGGAGCCCCACAGCCCTGAAGCCAAGAAGATGTTTGAAGAAATGGTGAACAAACTCCAGGTAAAAGATGCCGTTCCCAGGTCACCCATGTGTCATCAGTCTCATCTCCCCACGGGGTCTGAGGACAAATTCTTGCCAACCACTGATGTTCCTCAGTAGAGAACATTTTACATTTTGTAGGGATATCCTGAAGGCTCCCAATCCTTCAGGCACACCCATCCCAAAGCCTGAAACAAGATCTAACGCGCTGCGATTCCTTCCCACTGCTTTAACCAGGACTGCTTCTCTGTGGGTCTCTTCCCCGGGGACAGAAAAGGGCTGTTGTCTCCTTCACGGGGCCACTTACTGAACACTGTGAAGCAGTTTAAAATCCACCCGCGAAAGCAGAGACAGGGTTAATTTTAGTTAAGCCAAGCTGCAGGCCTTGCTTAGCTTGTGATGTTCAGCAGGGCTTGGGCTGTCCTTGATCTCTTTGAGGTCTCCAAGGCAGACTTCTCCATCCGTGTCCAAGGGAAAAAAATAGGTTCTTCCATTTCACTTCACCCTCTGGTTGACTTCACCCTGCAGCAGGTTGGGCTCCCGTGGGGGCGTAAGGTGAAACTCCCGGGAGATGCAAAGCAGGACTTGGGGATGGAGGCTCCTGTGGTTCCTGCTCCACCGACAAGCCCTGGTGGGTGGCGAGACAGACCCACCTCCACCCCCAGGCTGGGGGTCACCTCCAGAGAAGAGCCATTTCCGAAGGACTTTCCTCGCGTGGCCGCCCACCGCTGTGCCTCACAAACCCCACCTGCCCCAAACTACGGCCGACCTCTGGAAATGTTTTTAAGCAAGCAGAAAGCAAACCCAGAACTAGCTTCAAGGGATGGGACTGAGAGGTGTCAAACCAGTCCTGCAAGGAAGCAAAATCCCTGTGGGATGTGGTGTGGGGGGGTGGGACCGGGGTGTGCCCCTTCCCATGGTGGGGATTTGAGATGTCCTCTCCTCTCTCTTGCTCAACCTGTGGGGCAGTGTTGCATTGAAGGTGATGAAATCATGTGGTAAAAGATAAATCCCCTTGCATTCTAGCCGGTGCTCGGAGATGAGAGGGGCTGGGGGTGGCTGGATTTATCTCTTAATAGCTGTGCTAATTAGGGCCCTAACTACAGGCCTGACACCAGATGCACAAGCAGCCTGTACGCTGTAAATCTGGTTGCATTCAAGAGAAGCCTTCAGGTTCACGGTTTATTCTTATGCAACACTTACAGATTCATTAAGACTGCCTTCAATAAATGCACAAACTGCAGTTGGCTCTGTAGCACTCCACACAAAAACTATGGCAATCGCACACATTAAATTCCTGGGTAATCACTCAGCATAGCCGAGGGTTCAAAATTTACCAAAAGGTGTCCCATCTGGGGAGAAAAACAAACCCTCCAATTTGGTGTCGGGTTATCATCCCTCTGAGTTAGACACAAGCTCGGGGTAGTATTTATCTCGGCGGGTATGTGTGAGTAGGTGGGACTGTGGTCAGTAAGGACACAGCACATTCCTTGGTGCAAGGGGTGAGCTGTTTTTCGTGGGAGAAGAGGGAGAGTGAGAGAAAAGGTGGCAGAGTAGTGCAAAACCATCCTTGAGAGAAGGGGAAGAGCAGGGGATAAATCTGTCCTGGGGATAAGTGAGGGAAATCGCACATTTCCAACAGGCAGCAAGACTGCCAGGTCCTGCACCAACCGCGCTCTCTGCTCCTCTTCTAGGCCCTGAGGAAGAGACCCGGCTTCTCCAAGATTTTACACATCAAAGTGGAAGGAGGCTGTTAGACCTTCAGGGAAGCACAAAGCACATTCCCTCCTCGGCCCGGCGGAGCCAGAAGCCCCGCGAAACCAAACCCACCATCCGCCGCTCATCCGCTGCCGGACCTGGAGCACGGAGACGCTGGTCCATGCACAAAAAAAAAACAACAAAAACAAAAACCAACCCAAACTCTTGCAGGCCTTAGTGACTGGCAGCCGGCGCTCGTCCCCGGGGCCAGCTCGCGGGCGAGAAGGTGCTACTTAAGGAAATTTTTCGGCTGCCCAAAGAGGCAGAGCTACGCTCTTTCCCGGAATGGAAGATGGCTTTGAACCCCCCACGGCTGCTCGTTGCCAAGGATCCTTGTTTGGGGAATATCTTTTTATTTTCTTCAAACTCTCTGGGGGGTTTTTTGGCCGTTGGATGGTGTGGGAGATAAGGATGGCTCAGCCTGTCCCTGTGGGCTCTCTGCAGAGCGCTGGGCTCGGCGTCGCCGTGTGACCGTCCCCATCCTCTCCGTGGGCTGGTGGAGGTGGGGTGGGAAGAGGCTGTTCCTCCAGAAGAAACAGTGCCCAGCCCTCCTGCAGGGTTTTCGCTCGTTTGCATTTCATTTGTTTTAACAGAGGGGCACCCAAGCCTGGGTAACTACCGCCCAGAAACCAGCAGCCACAACAGCACAAGCCCAGATGGCAGAGCTGCATCTCGGGGGGGCTGTAAGAGCCAGAAGGCACCAGGAGAGACAGTCGCTCTTCCAGAGGTTTCCAGCCTCACCTCCTCTCCACCCAAAACCTTCCTGCCAAGGCAATAAAGCATCTCCAAAATCCTCGTCCACCAGGAAACACGGGTCATGCTTCTGTCCTCACCACCATCCACCACCCGCTCAGGCTTCTTCCGGAGCGAGCTGTCCCACGCCGAGAGGGACTGGCATGGGACACCCACGTTTGCCATCTCATCGCCATCCTGAGCAGCCTGAGGGAGAAACCCTGGCCAAACTGTCTTGAAATCCAAAGCCGCTGGTAAAAGCACCAACCTAACTGCCCTGGTAGATCCCTTCTCTATGGCCATGGCTGCTTTTTTAATTCTGCTTTGTTTCTTCTGGCTGTCTTCTGCCTGCAAGACATCATCCCTCCCTGCCCCCCAAAAAAAAAACAACAACCACCCAACCTTCTTTTTTTCCAAAGGAAAAGGCTTTTGAAAGGCATCCAGCAGGGTCAAGCGTCTCCACCCTGGGGAGAAGGTGCCAGGAGGTGCCCACGCCGTGGGGGACACCCATCACAGCACTGCCAGCAGCAGGGACACACAGGCCTTAACGGCAGCCCCCTGCTACCCCCAAGCCCCACCCAGGTGTGCTTGGACCCAGCAGGCTCAGCTGAGAGGAACCGACTGGGAAAAGCAGATTTTGGGGTTTTGGCCTCTTCTCTGGACCATCATTGGAATGTTTGGGGGGCTGCTGGCCAGCGCAGCTGCAAGGTGACAGCCCTTCCTGGGGCATCTCCCCTTCCTCCGGCCCTCCCGGAGTGATGGGCTGCCACGGAGCATCCCCCCGGGGGGAAGGAGGCTGCAGCCCTGTCCTGGTACCCCCTTCCTCACCTACGGCATGAGAGCTACAGACCTCGGAGCTGTGGGCTCCCCACGTGCCGACAGCCCACGAGGGGACCCCGACAGAAAAATCGATTCCAAATCACTGAAGTTGGAGGCAGCTCCTGGGTCTCCAACCCCAGAAAGCACCTCAGGAGACCATTTCATCCACCCCTCATCCTGTCTACACTGTCTCCTCTGAAACAGGGTAGGGTTTTTTGGCCATAACCCCCGTCTGAAGCACCTCTGTTCCTCTGTTGACTGCAGCTTTCCAGGAGAAGGCTGTTCCCTGTATGCACAAAATGGGGAAGCTCAAAAAAAAAAAAAAAAAAGCCTGCAAGAAACCACCATGTCCCACCATAACCCCCACAGGCACCGGGGCCGAGCTCCCCGCTGTGCCCACCGCGGGTTTACCTCCACCCCGGGGAGGCTGGGACACACGTAATCCAGGGGCAAGAGGAGCAAGGGATGCCCCGACCAGCAAAAAAAAAACACCCAGCAAAGGTAAACCGCCCCCCCGGGGACCACCCAGCCACCATCTGTGGTCCCAGTGGAGATGTCACCATCTGAAACGGCGCAGAGACTTGCGAAATTCCCTTAACAAAAAGAAAAACAAAGTAAGTATTTATTTCTATAAAGAAAAGAAGGAAAAAAAAAAAAGATTTTAAAGGAAAATTATATACTCAGCATGTTTATACACTCTATGCTTAAAGACTATCGTGTTGGAGAGTCATGTCCGAAGACTGAAGGTGGCTGCTCTGAGTTTGCTGCGTGCTCGTGCCCGGCCCCTCTGGGCCACGGGCAGAGCGAAAATGGGGTGCTAGAAAGTGGGGGGAGATGTTGAGGACTCTTGGAGAAACCTCCTGCACTCGCCAGCGAGGCCGGAGCGGCCGCTGGTGGCCACGGTGGCCTGGAGTGTGGGTGGGTGAGCGATGTCCCCGTCCCCCCGCTGCTGCGAGGGTTTAAGTCACAGCAGGATGAGCTCACCCGAATTTGTTGCTTCGGGGTGTCACCAAGACCAAACCATCTGCCTCCCCTTGGGGCGTTCCCAAAAAAACCCCGACTTCTGGCTTAGCAAAGTCATGTTTTTAGAAAAATCCCGTCATGACATGAGACCTTGAGAAGGTTCAAGGAGTGGAAGATGAAAAGTGGGTTTTTTTTCCCCCCCGTTTTGCTTGATGCCTGGGTTTGGACGGGTCCCTTCTTCCTCCTCCTCAGCTGGGGATGAAGGAGGCTGGCACAGCCCTGGTGATAACAAGAGCCCTGCGTCTCCCTGGCCCTAATTGCTCAGGTTGTTAATGGCAACGAGCTCATTAACGGATTCATATTCCACTGAAATGTCACATTGATGGTTTCCCTGCTGCTCTCCCTCCCCATCCTGCCAGTGCGTGGCCCCCGTTGGCTCCCCCACAAACCCCTATCGCACAACCCCCATCCCTACGGGGTGCTCGAGCCACGTTGCCTGTTGGCTGCAGGATTCCCTGCCAGTGGTCACAGGGGTTCCAACCCCATTTCCTCTGGAAACAAGAGATGCACAGAAATACCAAATTCCCCAGGAACACCCTGAAATCATGCAGCGTATGCGGGTGTTGGTAGGGAAGGGACAGCTGCAGTGGGAGCTCAATCCCATATGAGACCCTAAAGAAGCCCAGGTTAGCTCCATCCAAGGTTTTTAAACCTCTTTATCAAGCAAGTGGCAAGAAAAAAATATCCCACCTCTCACTGTGTGTCACAGTCCCAGCTCCCACCCAAGGCACAGCCACAGCTGGGTATTGGACAGTTTGTTTGGATTTTCAAAAAGGCTCCAAATTTGGTTAAAACAGACCAAAAAAAAAAAAAAACCCCACAAAAAGTGCTGATAAAGGCTCTTAAAGCAGTTGAACAACATTTTTCTCTCAGCTCTTAGAGGAGCCCACCCCAGGAGCTGGTGCATGGCTTCAGCCACTTATTTTGGGTTGAAAAGCTGCAGGTTGGGGTAGAGAAAAAGCATTTGGGAATTGGTGCCAAATGACAAAATGCTTTAAAAAAAAAAAAAAAAAAAAAAAAAA
>NW_020799098.1:1184392-1197962 GCF_003259725.1 Athene cunicularia | reverse complement strand
GTATAAGAGACAGCCCCTCGCCAGGGCTGCAGAGGTCTGAGGAGCAGAAGGTGAGATGGAAATGAAGCAAAAGCAAGTAGAAACATCACTATGCAGTACTGGAGAGCTCCAGGAGAGAAAACACACACAGATCTACCTGGGAAGCAAAACTGGGGTGTGCTAGGAATCCTGCTTCCCAGCACAGCACCTGCTTTGAAACAGGGCAAAAAACAGGCAGAAAAGTTAAAATCTTTTAACTTTTAACCATAAGCTACCACCCCGCGGAATGAAGCAAGCAGCAGAGAATGAAGGAATGCCCCGGTGTGCCACTGAAACAAAGTCATCTTTTTATTGTGTTTGAGCCTGGGGTCAAAACCCCCAGTTGGGGGAAAAAAAAAAAAAAAAAAAAAAGTATAAATAGTTCTAAACCCTCACGCTCGCTGCACTACCAGCATTGAAGAAGGGCTCCATTCTCCACGGAAGGACGAGGCGAGCCTAAGGGGATCAGTGCTGTGTAGGAAATGTTGGGGCAGGGCATCTCTCAGGAGGTTGCCACTGCCCAGGCCAAGATTTGACTCTAATTAAACAAGGCCAGCGGTTGCCTGCAAGCCCTCAAAATGACCATCTGGTAAACGACCCGTTAATTAAACTAAAAATCGATTCTTTCTCACTTTGCACGTGGGAGGAGAGCGCCAACCCCCTGAGCAAGGTGGCGGGGGGGAATCTCAGTGGTTGTGGGGTCTACCTCGGCCCCGGCCCCGGCCGCCGGGCGCGGCGTCCACGGTGGAACGAGGGTTCTTGATGGTTTCATCCACGGAGACGATGAGGCAGGCGGCCTCGGAGGCCGCCGTCAGCGCGTTGATGCGCACGATGGCCGGCTCCCAAACGCAGGCCTCGAAGTTGTCGGCGATGTCCTCGTTGTTGACGTCCACGCCGTACCACATCCCTCCCTGGGGGGGAAGAGAAGAGGGATGAGGGTCTCATTATTGGGCTGGTTGGGACTTTGGGACCCTGGGAAACAAAATGCACTGGGAGACAAAGACATGAAGATGTTAAGGGAGAGGCAGAGACTGGACCTTGGTGTATGAAGGAAGAGTATTTGCGGGAAACACACACAAAAAAAGAAAAAACACACCCCAAACCCCTTTGTTGGCAGCAAACCGTGCCAGCAAAGCCTCACAAAACAGGCATGCTCCATTTCAGAGAGCAGCCGTAGAAGCTTTACAGGACTGGTGTCCACCCCACCGCTGTCTCACTGCCCCGATTTTTGCTGCCCAAGATACAGCTGCTCCTTTTGGGGCGTTCCACTTCATTTCACAATCATCAGCAGGGTGAAATGTGGTGGGAGCAACGCCACAAAGCAGCAGCTGCTTCTTGAGAGGAGCCAAGGGGAAACCTCCAAATGCCTGAATTTGGATGGGGTGTGCGCACAAGGTCTGAAAGGACCATGAGCAAATCAGGATCTGCGGGCCACAGCTCCCCTGGAAAACACACAGCTCGGCCAACTTCTATACTTTGATTACTTTAATGTTTAATATAGAAGCCTCCCTCCTGACAAATGATGCATTTTTAAAAAGCAAATCAAAACTCGCCGCTCTAGAAGTCACCCGACAACTGTGATCAAAGGGAAAACAGATCATTTCCTTTTATAGAAACTGCACCAAGCCTACACTTGATCTGAAAAGAAAACGTTGCTTTAATCAAAGGGAACACGAGCCTAACATGGGCTTAGCTGAAATACACCAGATCCGGCAGGCTCAAAAATAAGGAAGAAAGAAAGAAAAATGATCACATGCCCAGCTGGTTCTCCCCAAGAGCCTTTGGTGGGCACCCACCTGCGCGTGCTTGGCTCGGAGCTTGTTCAGTATGTTGGTGGCATCAAAGCCAGCGTTGTCACAGAGCTGGCGGGGAATGATCTCGAGGGCTTTAGCGTAAGCACCTATCAGCAGCTGCTGCTTGCCTGGAATGGTCCTGGAATAGTCCCGGAGGTATTTGGAAAGTTCCATCTCTATCGCGCCACCGCCGGCAACAACCGAGTCGTTCTGAAAGAAAAAGGGGAAAACGCTCACTCTTGTTCCAGGAAAGGGGAGAGCAGCTCCCCTTCCTGCAAGGGCTGCACCCACCAGCTTTGCTGGGAGCTTCAGGCAGGCCACAAAGTCTCCAGCAGCAGCTCCCAGCTGTGCACAAGGTAAAGGGGTGGTTTGGAGATGCTGTACCGGGCAGGGGGTGATGGCACAGCACAGGCCCCTGTGCTGGGCACATTTCTCTCACTTCCCTAAACCTTTCAAAATTAAACAATATTTGCAGTAGCACTTCACAGCCAAGTTCTGCTATTCCCCCCCTCTTTGTTTCAGTAGGGAGATCAGGATATTCTTCCTGAAAGCAAAAGTTCTGAAAATCCTGACATGCTTCTTCCCATCCCCTCAGGGCACTCAGCCTCAAAGCTGTTTTTAACCAGAAAACACCACATTAACACGTTATTATGCATAACCCAGAAACACCAGCAGTTAGGCAGCATCTATCACACAGGACCAGCAGCTCCACCAGCAGAGCCCACGCTCACACGTGCCTCAGATTTTGTTCAACGTTCCCAGCCTGCCTGCACAGCCAGGGGAAAGCTACCCCTCAGACTGGGCACCAAGTGAGGGAACAAGTGGCTTTAACAGGCATCAAGCCTTCTACTCAAATCTACTGAAGAGCTACTCAACTCTATGGGGTTTGCGGAGCAAGGTTTTGGTAGCAGGGGGCACAGGGGTGGCTGCTGTGAGAAGCTGCTGAAGCTTCCCCCATGTCCAACAGAGCCAACGCCAGCCGGCTCCAGGATGGACCCAGCACTGGCCAAGGCCGAGCCCGCCAGCGAGGGTGGCAGCGCCTCCCCGAGAAGGTATTTAAGGAAGAGAAAGGGAAAATTGGAACAGCAGCCAGAGAGAGGAGTGCGAGTGTGTGGGAGCAGCATCTCTGCAGCCGCGGTCAGTGCAGGAGGAGGGCAGGAGGTGCTCCAGGCCCGGAGCAGAGGTTCCCCCGCAGCCCGTGGGGCAGCCCATGGGGAGGCAGCTGTGCCCTGCGCCCAGGGAGGCCCCGGGGGAGCAGAGCCCCCCCTGCAGCCCGGGGGGACCCCACGCTGGGGCAGGGGAGGAGTGTGAGGAGTCCTCCCCTGAGGAGGAAGGGGCGGCAGAGACAAGGGGTGATGAACTGACTGCAACCCCCATCCCCTGCCATCCGTGCTGCTGGGGAGAAAGTGAAGAAAATCAGGAGTAAAGTTAAGCCCAGAAAGAAGGGAGGGGTGGGAGGAAGGTGTTTAAAGATTTGTTTTTATTTCTCATTATCCTACTCAGATTTGATTGGTAATAAACTAATTTCCTCAAGTCAAGTGTTTTACCCATGACAGTAACTGGTGAGTGATCTCTCCCCATCCTTAACTCGACCCACAAGGTTTTCTTTATATTTTCTTTCCTTTGTCCAGCTGAGGAGGGGAGTGATAGAGCAGCTTTGGTGGGCACCTGACACCTATCCAGGGTCAACCCACCACCCCGACACACCCAGAAGATCATGTTCCCTTTAGGATGGAGGTGTTTACAGATCACGCCACAACCCCGCAAGCACAAATTACAGCTGTACTGAAGAGAAGGCAAAAACCAGGCGTGCCTGAAAAGCAGTTGGCCAAGACAACACTGCTCCAGCCAAGGAACAGCACTCGAGTTCAATCAATCAGATGCTGCCTGTCTGCACGCTCCACTCCACCAGCTGAGAGCTCCCTGGTCTCTCCCAAGAGACCTCAGCCAAATGCTGGTGTGTGAGAAGGTTTCTAGGAAAAGTTACAGCTGTGCCAGGTCCACCCAACAAGCCCAGTGCCAATCCAGCAGGGAGGGATGTCCCCTGATCCTTACCTTGATTGCCCTCCTGACTATCATGATGGCATCATGCAGGGAGCGTTCTGTCTCTTCCATGAACTGTTCCGCACCCCCTCGCAGGATTATCGTGCAAGTTTTTGCCTTCGGGCAGCCAGTGAAGAAGTTATACCTGCCAACGGCACAACGCAGGGAGGGTTACAGCATCCCATGCTGCTGCTGAACAGGCTTCACACCGATACAACAGGCTGGCAACAGAGAAGTTCTCCACAAGTCAGATGAATGGCTGAAGCCGTTTCACCCTATATAGTGCCCCTATATCAGATCTTGAGCTAAGAAGGAGAGGAGCCAGGCAATACACAAGTGAAATTCAAGCTGACCCAGGAAAATCCACTCTTTTCCTGTTGCCAGGGCTTTGCACTCAACCACTGCTCTTATTTCCATTTGGCAGAAGCAGAGTAGAGGCTAGCAGATAGCCCCAAAGAGGATTTCTCCTCCATCGATGGGAAGAACCCCCCGTTACACAGCACCCAGCTTCGTCTGCACTGAGTCAAGTGGCACTGTGGGCTATCAGACAAGTGCCACAATCAACCCCAAAAGGCCTTGCTTTTAAGTTAGGGATGAAAGAATACCACTAAGCTTACTACAAGGCATTGAAGAATAAATATGTATTTTTTAAAGCATGTAAGAGATGCTGGAGCGAGGGCAGAGGAGGGCAATGAGGCGGGTGAAGGGCCTGGAGAATAAATCCTGTGAGGAGCCAGTGAAGGAGCTGGGAGTGTTCAGTGTGAGGAGGAGGAGGCTGAGGGGAGCCCTCATCCCTCTCTGCAGCTCCTGACAGGACATTGCAGAGAGGCTGGGGCTGGGCTCTGCTCCCAGGGGATCAGGGACAGGACAAGAGGGAACGGCTGGAAACTGCCCCAGGGGAGGGTCAGGCTGGGCAGGAGGAGAAAATGTTTCCCAGCAAGAGTGGTCCGAGAGTGGAACAGGCTGCCCAGGGAGGGAGAGTCCCCATCCCTGGGGGGTTTCAGGGCCGTTGGGATGAGCTGTGGGGGATGTGGGGTAGGGGAGAACTTTGTAGAGTCAGGCTGAGGGTTGGACTTGGTGGTCCCGAGGGGCTTTTCTAACCTGAGTGATTCTGTGATTTAGATGAAAGTTTACTCCTGCCCCCTCCCTCCCTCAGCCTCATAAAAAGCAGCAATAACACCATCTTGTTTTCACACCATCACCTTGAGAGATGCTCAAACCTGCCAACACCTAAACCCTGACTTTTCAAACTAATACCAGAGCGCTTACACAGAACTACAAGTTCACAGCTGGTGTATTTACCTCTCTCCTCCAATCTGAGTCTCCTCAAAGAGCTCACATCGGCCCAGGACATCATCTGACAGGGCATTGACACTAGTCTGGATGGAACCGCCACAGGCCTGCACGCGAAGGAGATAAAGCAGCTTTACCAACACTGACAAACGCGACAAATTTGCCCAGCACGCTCCCTCTCTTCAGACAGCCCAGCCTTTTAGCTGATGCAAAATCATCCTGCAGGCCAGATTCAGGAAAAAAACGTTCTACTTCCCCTCCCATCTCATGTGTCTATGCAGGCTACCAACATCAGAAATAATCCTCAACAGCAAAACAAGATTATGGTGCTTCTAAGTGCTGACTCACAGGCTCTATAGAGTCCAGCAGCTACACAAAGAAAGCTTAGGAGAAAAAAAATAAAAAGACCTACCATGGAACCAGCAAGAGCCAGGGAAAACAAACCTCTACCGATGTAATGCACAGACCCTAATATATAACATCAGAGAAACACAAAAAAGCAGTGTAGATTGTTCATTCCATCAGGAACAGCTTTGTCAGTATATGGCAACTTTACCTAATAACTACACTGGCAAAAATTATGCTGGTTTAAATATCTGTAAGGAACGGCGTGTTCAGTAATTGATTGCTGCCCTGTTTTGGGAATGACCAGCCTGGCATTGTTAAAACTAAATCAGAAGTCTTTATTCTGGAACAAGGTAGCTCACCATCATAGTTCGCTTGAGATCTTCTTCCGGAACACGGCCGGCACAAAACATGTCTCTATCTGCAAAGTACTGCGTAGCCACATCACCGATGGGAAGTTTGGAGAGGACAACTTTGGCTCCTGACTTGTGGATTTTGTCTAGTTTGTCATACAGGATGTTCCACTCAGCATCCACAATGGCCTGGTAATCCTAGGAGGGAGGAGAGAGAAAGGGACAAGCACTCAGGTTACAAGGGATGGCAAACGCCAGCCCGCGGCGTCTGTGAGGGGAGAGCTCTTCTAAAATAAAGGCAGCAGCGATGCTGCTCCGTGCAGTCCCAGCAGACAGCTGCTTTCTAGGACTCACAGGTGATTTTAGGTCACTTCTATTTTATGCCAAAGAGCCGTATCTGTTAAAATGCTTCCAGCAGCAAAACCAAGTCGATGAAGGGGCTGGATGACGTGAGATAGGCAGAGACAGCAGAGCACAGGGAGGAAGAAGGGATTATACTGGTGGCTGAGAGGTGTTTATAGAAAAGTGGGTGGATGTCAGGGTGGAGAGACTTCCAGTATCTCTCCCAGAGGAAAACCACAGCTCCTGAGAAACCTCACACTTTACAAGCCTGTCATGCTCTAGCTGTCAGGGAAATACAGCCACAGCAGCTGGGAAAGCTTACAAAAGCACACAGCAACACCACACAGGGCAGCCAACACCAGAATGGACCATCGTGTTCACCACGGCAGAGAGGAAACTATTGATCACAGTGGGGCCAAGAGTCCAACAGCAAAGCTCCCGGAGATCTTTCGATACCACAGACATGCGGCAACCAAATGTATTAAACACTTTCCAAGGTGTCAGAGAACAACCGTGTTTCATAAAAGTATTTTAACAAGGTGGGAAGAGAATCACTGTCCAAACAGCTACCTTGCTTGCAGAGGCTCTTTCAGCAGGTAAAGCACTGATGAATAATCTTTCCCTGGAAGGCCACTTGCTAGGCATGAAGAAGTCACCACACAGCTGACGATTTGTCACAGCTGAAGCACCATGACCACGCAGAAACATGCCCTAACCCTGCTGTAGTTCAAAGTCTGCCAAACCCTTCTTCCAAATGAGGCAGCATCACCCACCAGCTATTTTCAGAGCGGGAGGGAATGTGCAGAAGGCAATCCCATTTTATCCCACATCCTGCGGGTGTGAGGAAGCAGGACAGGGTCCCCTTTTTTGAGTCTTACCTCCACCGTGTTCACTCTGACTTCGGCATTGTCCTTCTCGGCTTTGAGCTCCAGCTCCACGTTCAACAGGGCGATCTTGGGGGACTGATACTTCTTGGGCTGCATTTCAAACCCGGCGTAAGAGAACGTCTTCTTAAAGGCAACTCCGGCCACCAGCTGAGAGTCCTTGAAGAGAGGGATTTGTGTTAGGCTCAGCCTCTCAAGGTTTTCTCAACAGGGTTAATAACTCCCACAGGAGACACTCTGCTTTCAGAGCCCTCATTTACAAAGCACTCACCAACAGCTGTCTCCTTTGATTAACCCACTTCTAAAGGAAATAAGCAGCAAATATTTTCTTCTCTGTTCACAAAACCAGCTTCTATCACTTCCTTTTGCCCCTCAAGACACTGCAGCGAGATGCTATAGACAACCTGAAGATCAAGGGATGGAACAATCCGGTCTCTCTCTGATGTCTTTCCCATTTCCACCCTTTGAAGATGGGCACTTACCACCAGCCCTGCACTTGGGTTGTTTTGTTGGTTTTTCCCCTGGTTTGTTTTTTCCAGCTTCATCACCACCTCTGGGATTGTTTTACAGCAGGACTGCCCTGTCTAACACTGCCCCCCTTAAATGAATTTCTTCACTGCATGGCTGGGAGAGAAATCAGCATCTACATCTCCTACTCCAGGAGTATCTGACCATGCACTGGAGACTTGGCTTTGATCCCTGTCTCTCCTAAGCTAGGACAAGCACACTTCCTCTGCTCCAGCTGACAGGCTGAGATGGACCCAGGATCTCTCACAAACCAACCCTGAAAAGCAGTGTTCTAAATTATCTGCACCATCCTCATACAGCTCTCCAAGGAGTCCAACAGCAGAATACAAGGACAAAACAATATGGAGCAGGGAGAGCCGCTTTTATGTGGAACAGGAGACACCCCCCTCCTCAAGGGACCAATTTCTACAAGCCTCAGAACACCAGCAGGGCCCGACACCAGAAAAACAGATGCTGAAATGTTCCTAATTCACTAAATTAGTTGTCTGGGCAAGATAATGGCCTAATTATAACATCTCTTCTCAATGAAAATGCTCACGCAGAGCGTTTACAGACAGTAACAGCCACAGAATAACAATTCAGAGAGGGCTGTGGCGGGCTTTACTTTTCAGCAGCAGGGTCCCAAGCGATGGGCCAAAGCTCCATGGGGTACAGGCAGGAGAGAGCATGGACGTAAGAGCTGTCCCACACCCCAATGACAACTCCCTGCCACGCACTCCTGTGAAGCCCACACAAGACAGGTATAAACTACTCAGCTTATCACTAGATCAGCACCCTCACAACATTTTCTTTGCATTTTTCCCAACCTGGTATTCATGCAGACAAACAGGACTGTATGGCTTCTGGTTCCAGACAAAAGACTTCCCACCAAAACCCACAAAGTTTCACTATTTGCAGAGATGAAAATGGAATTTGAATCAGTAACATTTGGTAGAGAGGGTGGCAAGATAAGAGTGTATTTGGCTAAAAAACACAGATTTTCTACCTACAGTGAGGAAATCCAGCCCTGCTCACTAAGCTTTGTCCTCACATCAACAGCTTTGTTTTGCTTTAGTAACTCTTTAACAGACACTGTCAAGCCAGGTGCATTTCTGCTGGAGTCAACCCATCAAAGGAGCTGTGATGAGTGTCTCCTACCCTTTCACGACAGGCTCCAACAGAACTTACTTCCAAAGCACCTCCCTGCACCTTCTTGATTCCAATCATTTTGAGTTGTAACAAGTCGTCCAACATCATGACAGCATCTACGACCATCTTGGAGAAAAACTCCTTGCTCTGGGAGATCAGCTTGGAGCTCAGGGCTGTGGCTGCACACTTCTCCAGCAGGCTTCTCTGCTCGCTGCCAGGAAAAGAAGAAACAAGGTTTTGTTCACTCACTAATTCTTTTCACAAGCTCAGAAAACACATATGGACGGCACGATTAATCCACTCAGAGTTAAAGATCAGCTCCCTTCCACTGACAGGGAAAGAAAGGCAGACATGGCAAAGCCCAGACTGTCAGAAGTACACTTCTCCCTTTTACAGCATGAGCATCAGACTAGCACCGACCAGGCGGGTTGGCTGTTAGACACCACAGGCCTGAGCAAAACAGCAGGGCTCAGCATCCTCTCCTCCATCCAAAGGCAGTAAGAAATTTCTGAAACAGTGGCACATTCTCTAAAATATTAACTCAGGTAACTATGTTGCCCTAAGAGTGGATAATACAAAGGACACCAGGGAAATAGGGATCCAACTCCCAAGTTACTGCTGACCATGAGAACTACTGGATTTCGCATCACAGTAGAGCAAAAAGGATACAACTCATTTGGTTTAAGAAATAAAAGGGAAAATATTAATCTAGTATTCTCACCTCAGTCGAAGGGATCATTTCCTTACTGCTATTAGCTATCTAACTTCATGTATTCATCAGTTAAAATGTGGTCTGATTTTCAGAGAAATTTAACACTGCCACTGATTGCAGCAAAAGCAGCAAATCTCCACCACCGCTGGAAAACAGAAATCAGGCCGCTTATTTTAGTACCAAACTTCCTCCACGTGCACTGGAAGACACTGGCTGACATCCTTTACTGCAGCCCAAGTGAGAGCACGGCACCTCACCCAGAGGAGCAGGAAATTCAAAAACCAAACAAACAAACAAACAAAAAAAAAAACCAAAACCCCAACCAAAAATCGAGAATAACCCCAGTGTGGGGCCACAGGTGTTGAGCTCAACCTCGAGACATCAGCCAGAGCCACAGCAGAAGTCAGAAACGCCCTCACACCAGATACAAAACAAGACAATCTGGAAGGGAAACTTACTCTTTATCTTCCTTCTTCACTGCAACAGCAATATCTCTGATCTTGTTTACAGCCTGTCAAAATACAAGCCAACAGCTGGATTAATGATTCATGCTCGTAAGCTGATCACATCTCCAACTTCTTTGTATTTTATGTTGTCTTTTATTCCCTACTTCAGCATCGCTGAAGTTTCAAGCGTTTAAGCTATTCCACCCCTTCCAGCACAGTAATTCTAGGAAACACACCAACATAAGTTTAAGAGGATTGGGAAGAGGCCCAGAGGTGCTCCACTGCTTTCAGCAGAGAGATGGGGAACCAAAGGGCTACTGAGGGAGTTAACCTCCAAAAAGATTCAGCTTAATGGCACTGATGGGCTTCACGAGACATAAGGTTTATTAAGGAGCAGTAGAGATCAGGAGGATGGGAAATGAATTTTCCCATTTATTCATTCTTCCTTGGAAAAAAACAAAGGAAGTGATAGCACTCCAGAGGTACTAACTGGTAATAACAGCTCAGTGGCAGCTGGTGTTTGCAGTAAGACATCATGAGATCACTACTGTCACTCCCCCCGCCCATTCATTACTGAATTTTGCCTAAAAGTGTGTCATTTTCCCTCTTTGGCACAGAGCTCCTCTCCCCAGACGCTGTGGTGGAGCCCAGAACACCCCTCAGCTCTGCCTTACCAGCTGCGTCGCTGTGCGGAAGGCACGGATGATGATTTGAGGATGGAGGCCTTCCTCCACGTAGGGCTTCACTTGTTTCAGGAACTCAGCAGCGAGCAGAGTGACGGACGTGGTACCATCACCAACCTGCACGGAGGAGAAACACTGTGTCATCCCCATGCTGCAGAGTCACTGTGAAAGCTCCCTCAAAACCATGCAAGGGCTTCCAGAAGAAGTCAAATTTCATAAATTTTCTCTGCTCACAGGTTTTCAGTTGGATTCTTTTGTGTTGATTCAGAAAGGCTGGGTTCAGACTACATCCCATCTGAGGGTGAAGTCTCATCTCCCAGTCACCCACATTCAGGAAATGTGAACTTTAAGATCTTTCAAATTTCCAAATCACCCACCAGATGTGGCTGAAAACAGTGTAAAAGATTTGAAAGTTATCACAGAAGAGAAAGCATCAATAAAGGAAAGGGAATAAACACCAGCATTCCATGAGCAATTCCCAACAGCTAACACAAAGCACAGAGCGTGTTACGGGGTGGGTGCAGCCAGGCTACCCCCCTACCTCTGCATCTTGAGATTTGGCAATGTCCACCAACGTCTTCGCAGCCGGATGGACAACATCGAGGAGCTTCAGGATGGTGGCACCGTCGTTGGAGATAGTGGCTTTGCCTAGGAGTGATGTAGAAAAGGAAATCGAGCTTGGCTGCTGCGAGTAAAGCCCCTTGTCCCTGTGAAAGGGCACCCACCGCGCAAGGGAGCTTTTCAGACCTCAGAAAGATGTAAATTCAATGATAATTTCAGAGCAGCCAGTCTCACTGTGCTTCCCCATTTCGCCTTTCAGGTCAAACGTGGCCCCAACCTGTTATTACACCATAGCGTTTCCCACTCAAGCCCTGCACCACTGTGAATTTTGTTATGTCTAAACAACAACAGGCTCTCGTTCTAAATTTCCACTTAAAAGTCATTTTTCTTCTGCAAAGTGACTGGTATTTTGCCTCCTGTGTGATTTGAAATGTGATCACCACAATGTTTTAATCCACTCCTACAGATACCCAGCTATAAATGGGCAAAAGGGGTCACCCCCCACGGAGAGGGGGAGCCCAGAACAGCTGTTTCACAGCGGGTGTCTCAGCAGGTACCTCCATTCCATATTAACAGCAGCTTTTTAGTCCATTTTTGGAGCAGATTAAGTGAAGCTCATTTGATTGCAGAACAACTCTCCACATCAATTAATAGAGGCTTTACATTCATTTCCCCCTTAGTTCTCAATAGCCTCCCCAGACAGACAAAAACAGATGTTCTAATCTGACACACACACACAAAGTGAGACTAAATCAATCATATTAGTTATTAGGTAAATTTAAATGCAATTACCCTTTTTAATAGCGTTATTACAGTTCCTATTTGTATTTAAATACAATTCTAAGACCTTCCACTCCACCCTTCGGTAACAGAAATAAAAAGCCACAAACAATAAATTAGTTTGGTGACTTCATACAAGTCTTTTCCAAGGGAGGTGAGTCTCACCCCTAAATCCCATTTAAAAAAAAAAAAAAAAAAAAAAAAAATCAACCCAATAACATCCACTGACCTCACGCTCAGCCACAAGTGCTGAGTAACCCCACACGTATTATGAGCCTCATTTAAAAAATAGAGATGGTGAAGGATGCCTGAAGGTCAGGTTCAAGACACCGTTTCTCCTTTCTGGCATGGACTTTCTCATCTCTAGTCCCACCAAGCCTGGATCTACCTAATTTCACAGCGGAGACACAGCTGTCTTAACTCAGGCTAGTAAGCAGCAAACAAGTAGTTTCTCAGGTAGGTCTGATAATTTTCTTCTCAGCAGCCGTGGAAGCGAGAATCAAGGTGTTAAACCAAACAGAGAGACACAAACTGAACTAAACTCTCTCTACTGTGAGAGCTTAGCACAGGGTGAGGAAGTTGAAGCCTGCTTAGATGCAAATGCGGGTTTTAATGGATACAAAGATAGGCCGACAGCATGCAAACCACTTGGGGGTTCTTCCCAAGTCACTTTTCCACACAACTGCAAGAGGCCACAGCCCAGCGCTTACCCTGGTCATCCACAATGAGCTTGTCCATGCCCCGAGGTCCCAGGGTAGTGCGCACAGCCTCAGCAATAACCTGGCAGGCATTGATGTTGCTGACGAGCTGGGGGATGCCCTGCGAAGTGTCCGTCCCCTCCTTCAGCAGGATAACGGGTGTTGGCTGAAGAGAGAATCCACAGCAGACCGTTACTCCCATCCCAACGGCCTGTGAGCTAACTCCTCACACAGCCCAGCAAGCTACCATCATGCAAAAAGGCCCAGAGCAAAACTTACAGCCCCCTCAAAACTCCTCTGCCTTCACACAGTCCAACTACTTTCCACCTCCCGCAGTGTAACTGGAATTCACCCGGCTGTCTCCAGTATACTCTCTGGGACTGTACTGGCGGCAACTGCTAAAAGATGCTTTCAGAGAGGATGGGGTAGACGAGCACAATGTAAGTGATTACACCTCCCCGACAATAAACTCTGCTGGAGGCAGCGTAGAGGGTATCTGAGGCCACAGCAAGCAAGGGCTTCTCACTGCTCTGAGAGGGCACCAACCCTTCCGAAAAAGCAAACCAAACGTGCCCTACAGGCAAAGCTCAGACACGGCCGAAGTCTGTGAGACACCCGCTTTTAAACAGCCACCTGCGGGCACAGAGTAAAATTATACTACGACTGTTGCGCTGAAGAGCGACAAAGCTGCGGCTGAGGGTCTGTGAGAGCACAAGAGGGGTGTGAGGATCACAGTCAGGCCTCCCTAAAATCAGGGAAGATTTGGGGCAAGCAAACATGCCGAGCCTTTCCATACCCATCAGAGCTGGGATCTCGACGGAAGAGAAACCCTTGCAGCCCCGAGAAAAGAAGAGGAGAGCGAGCCAGGCCGCCGCTGTGCCCCAGCCTGCCTGCTCCTGAGCAACGGGGCTGCGAGCTGGGGAGCGCCGGGGCCGAGGGGGACGCGCAGCCGAGGTTGGGGGG
>NW_020799098.1:1170216-1184342 GCF_003259725.1 Athene cunicularia | reverse complement strand
GCAGCCATGCTCCGCCGGTCGCTCTGGCTCTGCCTTTGCCTCTGCTCCTGCCCGGCCCGCGGTGAGTGCGAGCGGCCCGCCGGCCCCGGCACCCCGGACCGGCTGCCCTTCCCCTCGGGGCACCCCGCTCCGGGTGCATTTCCCCCCCTGCACCTTAATCCGGGTGCACTTTCCCTCAGTGCACCCCAGTTCCATTGCATTTCCCCTCCTGCACCCCGCTCCGGACGCGTTTCCCCTCGGAGCATTACGGTCCGGCTTCATTTCCCCTCAGTGCACCCCGGCCCCATTGCATTTCCCCTCCGTGCACTCTGATCCGGGAGCATTTCTCATCCTGCATCCCAACAGGGGTGTATTTCCCCTCCATGCACCCCAGCCCCATTTCATTTCCCCTCCTGCACCCCAATCCCGTTGCATTTCCCATCACTGCACCCCAGTTCCAGTGCATTTCCCCTCCTGCACCCCAATCCGGTTGCCTTTCTCCTTGGTGCATCACGATCCAGGCGCATTTCCCTCAACGCACCCGACCTAGTTGCATTTCTCCATCCAGTTCTTCATTCTGGGTGCGTTTCCCCTCCTGCACCCCAATCTGGGTGCATTTCCCTTCCATGCACCCCAACCCCATTACATTTCCCCTCCTGCACCCCATCCCAGCTGCATTTCTTCTCAGGCTGCCTCAGTCCAAGCGCATTTCCCCTCCGTGCACCCCGATCTTGGTGCACGTCACCCCTTTTCCCCCGTGGTCCAGCTGCATTTTCCCCTTCCCCTCATGCACCCCAGACTGAATCCAGCATTTTAGGTCCTCAGCCCCAGGGACTGGCGTTGTCAAAGGGTAACGTTCCCTTCAGCGTGGCACAGTGCAAGAGCGGTAGCTGGGTATTTTCCCTTTTTTCAGGAATGTTCCTTTTTCTTTTCTCTGCCTCTTGCCTCTCTCCGCGCGCACCCAGGTTTACGCATCCATGAATACTTGTATTTCCAAGTGCTGAGCCCTGGAGACATTCGCTACATCTTCACCGCCACTCCGGCCAAGGATTTTGGTGGCGTGTTTGTAAGTATTAACTGAATTTGTCAGTTTAGATCACCCCATCCTAATATTTCTCCATTGTAGGGCCTCGTGATTTGAAGCTTTTTATAAAAACTGAGCTAATTACTCTTTCTGTGAGCCTGCCCTTAGGAAGGCGGCACACGCTGGTCCCTACCTTTGGCCTCAGCAGGGGTTGGAATGAGGCAACCTGCATCTCCCAAGTCCTAAATCTCCCCAAAATCACCCCTGGGCACAGGGGTGAGCAGGGCATGGGACACTGGGGATGGCTGCGGTGGGGCGGGGGGCAAGAAGCAGCCCCAAACCCCCCTCGTTCACCCCTGCCTGTCTCCTTCTCGGAGAACACAAGGTACGAGCAGATCCACCTGGTCCCAGCGGATCCCCCCGAAGCCTGCGGAGAGCTCAATAATGGCGTCTTCATCCAGGACCAGATTGCCTTGGTGGAGAGGGGGTATGTCTGGCAGCATGGGAGCTGGGGGGGGGACCCTGGGGCAGGAAGGGAGCAGAGGGTGACAGTGCCATCGCTATGTTTTACCATCACCTCCAGCTTCTTCCCGTGACTTACCCCAGGTGGATATACAGGGAAAACGGGAGGGTGCTCCTACCCCAGAGCGTTTCATGATGCGTCTCTTAGAAAACAGCCTGTGCTAAGGTTGAAAAGCTGTTTTTAGTTCATTTTATCTTTGTTGGTGACATGGACAGTGGGATCAAGGGCACCCTCCACACGTTTGCCAACACCACTAAGCTGTGTGGTGTGGTCGATGCACTGGAGGGAAGGGATCCATCCAGACAGGACTAGACAGGCTGGAGAGGTGGGATGTGCAAACCTCATGGTGTTCAACGAGGCCAAGTGCAAGGTCCTGCCCATGGGTCAGGCAATCCCAGGCACAAATCCAGACTGGGCGAGGAGTTGATTGAGAGCAGGCCCAAGGAGAAGGACTTGGGGGTGTTGGTGGATGGAAAACTGACTGTGAGCCAGCAACATGCACTCACAGCCCAGAAAGGCACCCATGTCCTGGGCTGCACCCAGAGCAGGGTGGGCACAGGGCGAGGGGGGGATTCTCCCCCTCTGCTCCGCTCTGGGAGACCCCCCTGCAGGGCTGGGTCCAGCTCTGGGGCACCAACAGCAGAAGGACACGGACCTGCTGGAGCGGGGCCAGAGGAGGCCACGGAGATGCTGGGGGGCTGGAGCCCCCCTGTGAGGACAGGCTGAGAGAGTTGGGGGGTTCAGCTGGAGAAGAGAAGGCTCCGGGGAGACCTTAGAGCGGCCCCCCAGGGCTGAAAGGGGCTGCAGGAACGGGGGGAGGGACTCGTCATCAGGGGGAGGGATAGGACGAGGGGGAACGGGGTTAAACTGACAGAGGGGAGATTTAGATCAGATCTAAGGCAGAAATTGTTCCCTGTGAGGGGGGTGAGGCCCTGGCACAGGCTGCCCAGAGAAGCTGTGGCTGCCCCCTCCCTGGAAGGGTTCAAGGCCAGGTTGGATTAGGCTTTGGGCAACCTGGGCTAGTGGGAGGTGGCCCTGCCCGGGGCAGGGGGGTGGGACTGGATGATCTTTAAATCCCCTTCCAACCCAAACCACTCCATGATTTTATGATTTTTTTTCTTAGGAGAAAATGGCCGAGTGTGGGCAGCTTGTGTCTAAATCACAGACTCCCAAGAGGAGCAGGGTTTGAGGGAGGCGCAGGGCCAGGGATGGTCCTTGATTTGGGCATATCTAGGCGAGTTCTGACACTAAGATTTTGTACCTGCTAAGGATCCGCCGGTGGCCACCAAAGATTTGTCTTTCTCTGCCCCAGGGGTTGCTCATTCCTGTCAAAGACGCGTGTGATCCAGGAGCACGGCGGACGGGCGGTGATCATCGCAGACAACGCCTACGATAACGACAGCTTCTACATCGAGATGATCCAGGACAGCACCAGGCGGACAGCCGACATCCCCGCGCTCTTCCTGCTGGGCAGGGACGGGTAGGTGCCTTGCTCAGGAGACATTTCATCTTCCCAAATACAGAACATCTCATGGGCTGATCTGATGAGCCAGATTTTTAGTGGATTTAGTCATAATTAATCCGCAGAGTTTCTGTTTGAGCCAGTTTGTGCTTTACGCTCACGTCTGGGATCCACAGTCCCACCTCAGGCAGCTCACGTGTGCCTGTCACTTCTTTATCCTTCCAGATACATGATCAGACGCTCCCTGGAGCAGCATGGGCTCCCCTGGGCCGTCATCTCCATCCCTGTCAACGTCACCAGCATCCCCACCTACGAAATGATGCAGCCCCCCTGGACCTTCTGGTAGCAGCAGGAGGCTGCAGCAGATCGAGGACTTCTCGGTGGATCCCAGGAGCTTGCCCCCAGGCCCCAGGTTTGAGGAAAAGATCCCACCACGCTCCAGAGATTCCACTGCCCAGCCTCGCCGGATCCAGCAACCAGGAAACCTTTGTGCTGCCACCAGAACGTGGCTGAAGGGCAACCACCAGCCCCCGTGGTGGCAACCTTGAACCTGGCACCCAGCACCCTTTGCAGTGACTTTGTGGGAGGGAGGAGATGGCCCAGAACAGGCCAGTACTTCCCCAAGTAACGTTTTAACGATACGTAAGATGCCACCAGTAATTTGTGCTGCTGATGTAGAGGGATGCAGGGTTACAGCCAGAGAGGGATGGGAGGGAGAGAGATACAGGCTTGGTCTGTACTAGCAGGGCTCGCCCAGCATCTGTATATTTTTGTCTGAGCTAATGAAGTGTGAACAAGTTTTAGAGAAAGGGAAGTTTCTTTTTTTTTTTTTTTTTTTTTTAATTGGCATGGGGATGAGGTGACAAATCTCATCCCTTGGTGTTTTTCTTAGTAAACGTCTCCAAGGTACCTCCTGCAGCTGGACTGCCAGACCCCTGTGCAGCACGGGGCTGTCACACACCGGGGCAGCAATGGCCTTGGGGATCCAGCCCCAGGGCTGAACTGGCTGCAGATCCAGAGCCCAGATCTCAGCGGGTCTCCTGTCCCTCACCCCCAGCCCTCCGTGTCCCCACTGGGACCAGACCCTGGGTCGCAGCCCTCATCTCTGTCCCTCACCCCCAGCCCTCCGTGTCCCAACTGGGACCAGACCCTGGATCGCAGCCCACGTCTCTGTCCCTCACCCCCAGCCCTCCGTGTCCCCACTGGGAACAGCCCCTGGGTCGCAGCCCTCATCTCTGCACTCGCCCCTCGCCTCCAGTTTATGGGTACAAACGATACAGCCGTGTCACCAGTCTTGGTTTATTACGAACACTGAAGGGGCTGTGGCCCTGGGACAGCTGGGGACAAGCAGCAGAGTGCAGGGCTGGAGGTGATGGTAGTGTCACAAGTGCCCATTTACAGCGTCACCCGCAGTCCCACAGTCCAGCTGTCACAGGCTCGAAGGATGCAGCGGCAGGAAAACACCTCCCCAAAATCCAAAAAGGGGAGGAAAATACCCGGGGCGCGTCCCCAACCTGCTGCCTGTTGGTCGCTTGGAGCCATCTTCTCCCTCCAGGCGTGTGGTGAGCAGAGCGGGACAGCGCAGAGAGCGTGGGACGGGTGACAACGCTCGGCTGCGGTGACATCTCAGTGCAGGGAAGCACCCAGCACCACGCTGCGGCCCTGGGCACAACCACGGCAGCTCCCGCTCGGGCACATCCTCCTCCAGAAGCAGCGGGATGGGCCCGGCGGGACAACTCGCTCTCTGCAAAACCCAAAACAAATTTTTGGGTTTTGGATGGTGACTTTGCTTAACGCCGACGCCACAGCCCATGGGGGCGCTGGGCTAGCAGCAACCTCAGTGGTTTCCCCTCCCACAGAAAAGCCTGGCAATTGCTGCGTGGGGCTTGGCATCGTGTAAAGGAGGGGGCCGAGGCAGGAGGGAGGCGCCTGCCAGGCTCGGCTCCACTTTTTGGGCATCTGAGCTACCCGCAAGGTGTCTCGGTCCCACCTGCAAAATCTTTTTGCCCCTTGCTGCTGGCCGAGCTAAGGCATGGAATGGAGAATATATACGGACCCCAGCTCCTTAGGGTGTGGATAGTGCTAATATAGACATTAAATAGTACCCCTCGTGCACAAACACACGGACACGCACACGGGTTCCCCTCGTCCCTGCGGGGTAGGGAAGGACACGCTCCTCCGCACCCGCGGCCAGCACAGACAGTGCGGAGCAGCCTCGGGGGTGACAACGAGGTGACCCGTCAGCACATCCCAGGGGCTGGCTGGACCCTGCTCCCCTCCAGCCTCCCCTGCAAGCCCCAGCCAGCCCGATGGGGACGGAGACGCAGCTGGAGGGGGGTCAGCGGTGCCCAGGGAGGACGGGGACAGCCTCACACACACACACACACACACACACACACATACACACACACACAGAGCACACTACAAGGCCAGGCAGGAGCAGGGCCTGCCTCCGGCTCCCCCGCTGCCCCTCTCCGCACCCCGCCACCGGCATGTGGCCTCCCACCCGACCCCCAGCACAACCCTGTTTTTAATATTTAAAGCTGCTGCCTCTCGGAGGATTTCCCCTCCCCCCAAACCACCCGTCCTGTGTCCTGTGTCCCTTCCCTCTCCTCTCGTCCGGGGCCAGGATCAAACGTCAGTCATCTCGTCCTCCAGCTCAGCATCGTCCGTCTCCCCTTCGCCCTCCTCCTCTTCATCCGACGTCACATCGGCATCGTCAGCTTGCGCTAGGCACTTGGGACACGAGCAGGTAAACAAGTAGTTCTCCCTGGAAGAAAGGAAGGAGAATAGTGATGGTGTTGACAAAGGGACAACCCCAACACTGCTGTTGGGCAGGGGACAGGGACGGAGCAGCCAGGAAGGGGCTGAATACGTTAAATCCGGAGGAATTTGTGGGTTCAGTCATGCTGGGGTGGGGGTAGTTTGGGTGGAGAGGGGGATTTCAGCCCTGATGGGGACGGTGACCTTCAGCAGGAGTCCCTGCTCTTGAAGGGCAGAGGAAAAAAAAAAGGTGGGTGAGGACAGCAAGGGCTGGCAGGAGCCAACTACAGAGTGGGGCGAGCCTGCAGAGAGAGGGGGAGCCCCAAATCCTCAGTCCCCGAGGCCACAACACGTAAGAAGGGACTGTGAGGAGCTCGCAGCACCCAGAGCACTGCTCGCTGCATGCATAGCTGTGACCATCTCTTGAAACCACAGTTCATGTCTCAACCATCCGGTAAAAAAAAATTGTCAAAGGAAACTGTTTCCGTGGCAAGGTCGGGCTGTGCAAGTAATGGCAGGGGGACACGGCGAGAGGAGGGGGTCCTACAGAGGTGGGACCAGGCTTTTTGGAGGCTGAACTTCCCTGTCTTGAGCGACTCTGCAAAGAGCCAACAGGGAAGCTGTTTTCATGGAAGGTCAGACAACGGTCACGCCTTCAGGGAGTGGGGAGTAACTCCCCAAGGACCCCCGTGCCCACCGACTCATTTACAGAAGAATATGAAGGTACAAACTGCACCAAGTACCAACAGCAAGAATTCTAGAAGCATGAACTGCACGTGATGCCTAATTAGCCTAACGAGTCCAAGTGCTCATCACAAGGAGGGGCAAGGAATTATAAAAGGACACGAGTCAAAGCCCCGGGTGACTGCACCCCACCAGAACTGGACCCCTGGGCTGGCTGGACCAACACTAGAAACAGGACTGGTGCAATCTTCCTTTTTGTCTTTCTCTCTCTTCTCCTCTTTCCCCTTTTCTCTCCCATTCTTATTCTACATGCCTGCATATAAGGCAAGGCTTGTTGGGGCACATTTAAGGCTTAGTGGGGTATTAGATCTGCCACTAGTCAGTGTTAAGTTTAATGCCTGTTGCAGAACATGCAAAGTTTACTGACAAAGTTTCATGCCAATGATCTGTCGTGAGTGAATAAAGATTGAAGTTGTGTGAACTGAAGAATCCGTGGTGTCGTTTCAACTTCATCCTGACCTGGAAATCGATGAATCCGAGTCACTGTCCCAAGAAATTGGGATGTGACAATACCCTGCCACAAAACACCGAGAGCACCACACGCCACGCACCAGGGCACACACAGGGCCCCGAAGTGGGGACACAGCCCAGAGCAACCAGCTGGGGGTGCAAAGGGGTGTCCCCCCACTCCCCAGGTTCCTCCAAGCAGCCCCTACCTGAGTATCTTGTTGCGGCTGTGTCTGCTCCGCTCCCTCTGACAGCAGTCTAAATAACTGATGCAGATTTCCTGCAAGCAAAAAGAAACAGGTCGGGCTGAGAATTGCTTCCCATGAACCCAAAGCAGCGTGATTTTGCACCAGGACCTCTCAGAGTCAGGCAGAACCTTGGGGTCTGGCAGCCCCAATGTGAGATGAGGTGTGAATTCCTCTGCCAGGACAACGCAAGAGACAGGAGGTATGGGGCAGGGGTCTGGGGGAGATGTGGGGGACACAGGGACCCTCTGCTGAAGGAAAGATGCTACAAGTGTACTCAAAATTACAAGATCACCTTACATTCCTAATGTACAGGGACCTGTAAAATAGAACATCTGGTTTTAAAGTTAACCATCACTTGTGTTTTCCTAGCTTTTATTTTTCCCGTATTTTACTGCAATGTATATAATTTCATTTATACTCTTTTCCTAACTCTCCTCTGTAGTCGTTACCCACTTGTAAGATGTTTTGAAACCTGTAACTCCGTGCCTAGTGGAGATAAGACAGGCCTTATACAGTCTGAAAAACTCCCCGAGTACATCCCTAATAGCAGGAACCTAAAAAACAAGTGTCTAAGATGCCAGTGTCAAGATAAGCAACTGGAAGCTGGTCTAAACTAACCCCCTTGGAACAAACACGAGCTGAAGGATGGATGAGGTCACTCTATGACCAGATGTGGACACACGAAACCTAAAGTTCAACTAGCTGACAGTGTGAGGAAGACTATGTGGACCACTAAGGAGGGGAGTAGACCCTCACTCTATTTTTACTATGTGTGCTCAGACTATGTAAATGAATCCTGAGAATCCATTAGCATAAGACGGCCTTTTCCAGGAAATCTGATGAATATGTATGGTTTTTCTGTGCATTAGTCAGAGTGTTTTGTTAGTAAGTGCAGCACTCGTGGTGGAGCGATCCCCAGCACTGCTAATACAAAATACCTGCTCGACAGTTATACTCAATTCTGACCACTGAGTGAACCTCCTGGTTTCACTGCCAAGGTGTGATGTCACCCCGGGATCGTGTGGGCCCCGCTGTCTCACCTCTCCTGCTTCGATGTCCTCCAGAGCCGTCAGGTGCAGGAGGAAGTTGTTTTCCGGGAAGGATGTCTCGGCGTTGGGGATGCAGCTGTGGTTACCTATGGGGAAGAGGGGATGCAGCCATGAGGGTGTCTCTGGAGGAGGGGGAAGGCAGAGGCAGGGTCGAACACCCTACACACCCCGTGAGGGCTTGTGCCTGCCCATCTGCGCAGCCCGGGCACGCGGGGAACCAGTGTCACCAACTGGGAGGGCCACGGCCTGGCCAAGTATAAGGCAGCACAATGCTGTGGCCACCCCATCCACCTCAGGGCCACCAGCATGCCACTCTCGGCTCACACCGGAGATTAGGAGGTTCAGCAGAGCAGAGGGGCAGAGTCAGGGCTCTCTGCCAGACCCACAAAACCCACTTGGAGCGAGCGAGCTGTCCTGATCAACCCCAGGGGTACACAGCACCATCCCTGCCTCCCGGTGCTGAAGGAAGGATGCGCAGGGCTGTGCTTCTCCCTTGCTTCCCAGCCCTCCCAGCAGCCCATCGCCAGGCCCTGCTCAAAAGGTGTGAAAGAAAACAGCTCTGGGTGCTGGGACATCCTCTCCTACATCCCCATGATCCCGCCAAGAAAAGATCTGTCCTTTAAAGGTTTGTTCAGCTCCGTTTTGCTCAGACGAGGTTGGAGATGGTCTCTTTGCTAAACCACACAGGTGGCTCCCAGAGACTACATCACATCCAACCATTCAGGCCAGGACTGGCCACTTCATAACAAGGCAAGACGCCAGGAGACCCCCAAGAGAGCAGCCAAGCCCCAGAGCAGCACCTACCCCACCCCACCCCACCCCATCCCCATCCTACAGATGGGAGGCACAAACCCCTTTCTCCAGAGGCTTTTAGGAAGAGGTGAGTCAGTCTAGCCCAGGACATTCCCCTCCTCACTACTAGTTTTGCTCCCAGTCTTTATGTTACTCACAGCAGCTCTGGAGCACGTAGAGACCCGATCCCTCGCAGTTAAGGAACTCTCCTGACTCTGCAGCAGAGAGAGGGGGTTAGAGCTTTGCATGGGCCATTCTGGCTCTTCCACATGAGCACAAAGGGCCAGCAATGCTGAATGCACCCAGCCAGCTCTGCTTTTGGGTGTTTCCAAAGCACCCTTCCCTCCCCACTGGGAGGGGATGGAGGACATGAAGATTTGCACCCCCAAAGCTCCCTGGTCTGTCCCTGTACTCACACAGCAGCATCAGCGAAAAAAAGGCATTAACAGGTCTTTGAATATTTAGTGTAAATGGGATTTTTCTGCACAGGATCCCTCCAGATCAGCTTTCCAGCCACCCTGACCTGACACAGGTAGTGCTGCCCACAAATTTAGACTTGCCCTGGGCACGCAGTGAGCCAAAATCAGCAGGTGTGGCTTGTACGGACATGGGGAACATTTCCCAGTCCCCAGCGGGAACTTCTCCCAGTCCCTGAATCCTGGGGAGAATCTGAAGCAGCAGAAACTCCACCTGGTCCTGCCTACAGCACTGCCTGAGGCTGCCCACGGCCACATCAGAGCCTCACCCTTCTCGATGTCCTTGTAGAGCTGGTCGATGAAGGCATCCAGCTCCTCCCGCTGCAGCATGGGGAGATCCAGCGCGTCGCAAGCGTGTACCCACTGGCTCAGAGAGCTGCCGGGAAGCAGAAGGAAAGTGTCACAGTTCCACAGGGCCATCGGCACACGGTGGACCTCGTGAGGGGGGATCTAAGGGTTAAACTTGGGAGTTCTGAGTGGCCAAGCTCTGTCAGAGGGATGACAAAGTGTTGGATGAGGCCAGGATGAAGGACTGCTTTTGAGTTTGCCTCTCCATTCCCCTCTTTTACAGAATCACACAGAATCATCAAGGTTGGAAAAGCCCTTGAATAATCTTGGTTGGAAAAGCCCTCGCAGCTCCTCCAGCCCAACCATGACCCTCCCCCTGACCGTTCCCAACTCCCCCAGATCCCTCAGCGCTGGCTCAGCCCGACTCTTCAACCCCTCCAGGGATCCCGGGGACTCCCCCCTGCCCTGGGCAGCCCATTCCAACGCCCAACAGCCCCTTCTGCACAGAAATCCTTCCTCAGAGCCAGCCTGACCCTGCCCTGGGCAGCTTGAGGCCATTCCCTCGGGGCCTGGCGCTGGCTCCTTGGCTCCAGAGACTCATCCCCCCTCTCTGCCCCCTCCTGGCAGGGAGTTGAAGAGGGCCAGGAGGTCTCCCCTCAGCCTCCTCTTCTCCAGACTGAACCCCCCCAGTTCCCTCACGTCTGAACCCAGCCACTACCCAGGCCAGCATAGATTTATGGACGGTATATCCCCTTCGTGCCACATCTCCACTGCCCAGAGCACCCAGAAAGCCCCATTACCTTGTTCCTATGCCTTGGCCATTGGTCCCAACGAGGGCAAAGAGGGATCGAAAGCCTTCTGGAGTGAACCACTGCAGAAGGGAGATGAGAAAGCAGCTGAGCCCAGGTCAGCCTGCGGCAGCACCCCACTCTGCCAGTACCTCAAATCCCACAGGGAGCTCTGGGGGAAGCAACGAACAGGCAGAGTCCCAGGGGAAGCCCTGGCCAAGTGGAGGGTCCTGCCACGCTCCTGGGCTATTTGGGAGGCAGCACAACTCACCCTGCTGAGATGTTCATCGTAAAGGGCTTCGGTGAAGAGCAATCGCAGCAGCTCCAGCTGGCCCTGGCAGGACATGGCAACACCGTCAGAGTGGGGAGACGCCACTGCGCATCAGACCCAGGCTGATGGGCCAGCACAGGCCAGTAGGGTCAGGAGTCAGGCTCCTTGCCCTTCCCTGCAAGGCTGGAGGCTGCTGCCCTCAGAGCAGCAAAAGCCGCTCATTTTAGCAGCAAAACTACCCGCTCAGCATCTAATATCACCCTGTCCCAAGCCACAGCAGAAGCATCTCCACCACAGGCATGTACAGCATGTCCTACTGAAGCACCACAAGCCCAAAGCCCTCTAAGCAACCGACTTTCTCTCTGTCAGGTCAGCCAGCCCCTAATGGGGAGCTCTGGGCCCCCACTTTGAGCCTGGGATTTCCAGTGTCTCCCATCCCAGCTATAACAGGGCCTCTGCACCCACGGGCTCACAGACACAGAGGGACAGGCTCAGGGATTCCACACATCCAAGCGTTGCCAGGCTCTTACCTTAAATTTGTCCCCCAGCAGCTTGTGCACAACCTCCTCCTCTTCATTTGCTGTCTTACTGCAGAACTGGGAGAAGGCCTTGATCCACCACTCCTTGTCTTTAGCCTGACAAAGGAATCAAGCAAAGGCATTGCACCAACACCGCTTTCCTCCCCAGCCAGGAGAGAGGGAAGAGAGGACAAGCCCTGAAGAGCTCAGAGGTATCCGGCCAAGAACCACCTGAAGCAGTTGCACAGTGGTAATTCATTGTCAGAATAAACACTGAGGAAGCCAGGCCAAAGAAAAAAGCCAAAGGAAAAGTTCAGTTCTGAATAATTATTTTGGCATGGAAAAAAAGACCTGCTTGGCTCAGGACACAGGACCCTCCTTTGCTGCCTGCTGTCTCCATGACCAGGCACCACTAGAAGTTGAAATCTATTCAAGCAGGACCCTGCCAGTCGCTGGAGAAGAGATCAGTCCTCAGGAATAACAGTCACAACGCGATGAGGAAAGCACACACTGGCAGCTGTGGCTCTGAACTGCAGACATACCTGTTTGACGGTGGCGACCATCCGGGCCATCAACATGATGCTGGAAGTCTCCGGTGGATAATGCATGTTTCTGGGGGATAAGAATGAAGAAAAAAAGATGAGCAGATCAGTGCTGGTATGGAAATAAAAAGCTGAAGGGAAGCAGAGGCAGCTGCCATCTCTGTGGTTAGGCCTGTGCTCATCTGTCACACCGAAGCCACCAGTGCAGCATCACTGCATGGAGATCCAGGGCGAGGACAAGCCTGCACCCACCTGCCTGCTCTGAGCGCACAAATAATCCCCTGCCATCCTGTTAAACTAGAGCCTGGACCCCATACAAAACCCTGGACTGCAGCGAGAGCTGGGGTTTGTGAAAAGCTTTGGGTCAGGGATGTCACTTCTCGCCTCTGCGCCCATTTTGTCATCTGCAAGCCAGGATGGCAATTTATGTCCCTGCAGGGGTGCTACGAGGAGGATCTCCCAAAGGCTGGAGACCTGCAAGAGCACTATAAAATTGCAAGAGTGAGGATTGCACAGCTCAGTGCCTTGTAGCTCTTTACTGGAGAAAATTAAGAACTGCTCAGCCGTGTGTCCAAACCTTTGTGCTGCCAACACCCAATGCCCAATGAGCAGGTACAGCTGGGCAGTGTCCCACAGCCACCACCACCCTCCAGCCACCCCATGCAGGGATGCGAAGCAAGGCCAGTCCTCAGCCCTGGTCCCAGCAGCATCACCCACCAGCCCAGGAGAGCCACCTCCTCTGCCCATGGAGCCACAGGCAGGTCGGTCGCCTACCTCCATGCCTCCTGCAGCTTGTTGAGGGGGTGCGTGGGGTCGTCACGGGACGGGCCAAGGCAGAGGACCTGGTGGTACTGCTCCAAAGCGGCCTGCCTGCATTCAGCGCTGCAGTACGTCACCTAGAGCGAGGGGCACAGCGCCCGGCATTGGCTATGGCAGCAGGAAAAGGGGGTCCTAGGCCCAGCTGTGCCCCCTCCCTGACCATCTGAGCTCTTTAGCCATCGCAATGCAAAAGGAAAAGGCAGGTGCCCATCTCGGGGCGATGCAAGTGCCTGGGCTAGATGCTGTAAAGGAGTCGGTGACCCCAAAATTCCTCCTAGCACCCCGTACCTGGCACCGGGGACACTGCTGGTGCAGGTCTTTCCGGATGCTGCACTGCTCCGGGTGAGGCAGCACCAGGGAGCTCTTCCCCAGCAGCCGCTGGGCGTTTTCCTCCGCCGTCTCCAAAGCCCGCAGACAATGATCACAGGCTGTGGGGAGACAAGACAGACGGACACCAGTGAGAAAAGGGGCTGGGGCTCACAGCGAGACAGCATGACTGGTACCAACATCATCTCCAAGCTGGAGGCACCAGTCTCTTACCGCTCCCTCCATAGAAAAGACCATTTCTGCTGCAATTTAACCCCCCTCAGCCCTCATCTGCTGCCCTGTAAGGCTGAGAAGCGTTTAAGAGCCACACGATGACAAGCGTCCCCATGTCGCCGACCCGCAACAGAGCTCAGCAGACAGCAGGGTCTAGATAGGTCAAGAAAGTTGAAAAACCTGCTCTTACAACCCTCGTTTTTTGTTCTGGCACCCTTGTGGGCTGTACTCTGCAGTTGTGTGACCGGGATTAGCACCCACACCCCTAAAAAAATCGGGGTTCCCACGCAGATGGTGCCCGATGGCGGCATGTGGTGCTTTCCTCAGGGGCTGATGGAAGCCGCCATCCCTCAAACGACCCCAACGTTTTCAACCTGTCAACACTTCTCCTAGCGCAGAGGCAGAAATGGCAGCAGGGCCACCTTCCCGGCAGCGCTGAGGCAAACCCCAACCCTTTCGTTGAGAACCAGGCAGCTCCTGGGGACCCCGCGGGCCCCTCGCCGGGGCAGGTGACAGGGACGTGCCAGCACCGCCGGCCACTCACCTCGGTAGTTGTACAGCGCGTTCCAGAGGAACTGGGATGACACCACCGGCCTCTCCACGAAGACGGTTTCCCCTTTGCGGATGTTCTTGGTGGCGAACAAGCCTTTCCCCTGCCGAGGGAGAAGCGTGGGTCAGGGGACGGCCCCGAAGCCGAAACCCACCCGTGGGCTGGGGGCACCCCCCCTCCCTGCGCAGCCTGAAGGGAGGCTGCCGGGTTTTTACCCCCTTTTCTCCCCCCAAAATTGCCGCAGAGCGAAGGAAGGGAGGGACCCCCCGCGGGGGAGGGAACCGCCGGGCTCACCTTGGCGCT
>NW_020799098.1:1161641-1170166 GCF_003259725.1 Athene cunicularia | reverse complement strand
GGCCGGCGGCCATCTTAGCCCTCCCCTCAGCCCACCGCCACCCCGCTCCAAAAACACCGCCGAAACGGGGCTGGGGCGCTTCCACAGCCACGCAGAAAACCAGACAGGAGTGCTGCTGCCTCTCCCCTCTTAATTATTATTTTTTAACCGTGCAGCCAGGCGGGGAATAGCCTTCATAGCCCTGTCAAGAGAGAAGGCAAGGTGCCCCCTCACAGGGCGAGGAGACATCACCAGCTGCCCCTGTGCACCCAAAACTCTGCCAGCTTTCCCCAAAAAAAACATTCAGAACACGCCAAAGTGGCCCCTGCGCCCTCGCTACCTCCTGCTAGGCTGCCTGCAAGCACCTAAAATCCACGATCACGCGTGTTTAGTTGTATTTGCAAATTCACACCGGCTCTGCCAGCGCCTGTTCAGACTCAGCCCCGCTCTTCATCAAGCAGGTGGTTGCAGTGGGTTTGGGAATATGGAGAGGATTTAATATTCGGGGCGTTTTGGGGTGTTTCAGAGTCACTAGATGTCACTGTCGGCTCGTGGCGGGGACACGACACCGGGTGGAACCATGCGGCCAGCTGGATCCTGCCACCTCCATGCCCAGGCTAGTGGCCCATGCGGGAGCCTGGCCAACAGAGCAGGACATCTCCCCAGCCACCCAGGCGGAGACAAGGGACGGACAAACTGCCAGGGACACTTTCCCCAGCTGTATTTTGGGGTCTGGCCTCGGTGATCCCAGCAGCAGGTTGTGCGGGACACTGCTCCACCACACAATGCCCATCCCGGGGGTCTACCGGGACCTAGACACAGGTGGAGCAATGCTACCAACAGCAGTTAAACTTTTAGAACAGTGTAGCAATACTATGCTTGGGTCAAGAAAGATGTTCTTTGGATGTGTTAAAGCCAAAGGCATCCATAATCAGAAGAACAAGTAGTAGCCACCTTTGAGCAAGGACACGCAAGAGCCATGAGGCTTTGAAGAGGGTACATTGCCAACTTGGCATGCGAACTCAAGGTCCATGTATCCTTCGCTGAGCTACCTTCATTATAATACTCAAAATCCCACCTAAGGGTCAAGAAGACCCTTGCCCAGGTGAAGCCTCTTCCCCTGAGCACGGGTAGTAGAAGTATTGCATCAGCAGTATTATAATTGTATGTAAATTACTAACCAATCATCGTAGAGAGGATGGACTTGTACTAACTCTGCATGTTTTGTGTATAAATATAGCGTGAAAAGTCGCGTGGGTTGGTGTGCTTGGTTTGTGGGAAACCACTGAGCCCCTAGGCTTGTGCAACTCTAAAATAAATAAGCAATGTCTCTCCCGAGTGTGTGATTATTGACTTATTGCACACCGGGTGACAAATCTGCTTTTCAGGCAGCACTACCATGACTCCAATTACATCCTACTAGTAGTAGGAAGACTAGACATTATTGTACTAACAGCATTACGTGTCCTGTTTTTCTATGGTTTCGGTGCTATGTGGTGGGGCACTTCACCCATCCAGCACCAGCTTTGAGTTGTGGCCCAGCCAGCAACACTTCAAAGTGTCTTTTGTGTCTCTGAACAAGCCCTGGTGCCCACAATGTTAATTTGAAGTATTTGTCAAGCTGGGCCGGGATTGCTTCTGTGTTTGCAGAGCACAGGGAGAACCTTCTCCTGGACTTGTTTGCTGAAGCATCAGCCCAGCAAAGCAGGAGCTGCACAGGCTCGGCCACATCCACCTGCAGATGGAGAGGTCCTTGTTCTCCAGGAGCAGCCGCTCAAACCTGAGCACCCCATCGTAAACAGATGTTACATTTCTTATATGTAATATTTATATATTTCTATATATAAATATAGTTCTAACTTCACAGGAACTGGCCCAGAGATAGTAAGTCATTACCTACTCTCACCCATGATATAGAATCAACAATTTCAAAAAACCCAACTTTTTTTAGCATTCATTTTGTTCAAAACAGCTTATTAAGAAAAAAAAAAAAACCAAACCTCAAACTCAAACTTTTGGGAAAGACGAAAATACATTGCATTTCTTTTTGTTAATAATTTCAGTTGAAAATTAAAAAGAGAATAGCTGGAAATGTCTTTTCCTTCTGTTTTTTTGACACTTACAGGTTTTCAGTTGATCTGTTTAAAAGCTGTGCTTGCTCCATTCCAAATCTTCAAGCTTGAGACGAGTGCACAAGTTTACCAGCAAAACACAGAAGCGTGGGGAAAAAAAAAAAACTTTCGTGTCTGTATTGGCATGTCAGGAATGAAAACACACAAGAAGAAATCACCCTTTCAAGACTTCTGCTGTTAGAAAGCAGTTTTTACTTTTTGACAACAGGGATCTTTTTAGGAGGAGAAGGTGAGTTTATTTTTAAAATTTTTTCACTCCATTTCCTTAAAAACACAAGAGAAAACTGAACGCAGAACAAAGGATGGGTAACCTATCCCTGGCAGCTGTGGGGTAAGAAGACACTGAGGCATCGCTGCCTGCTCAGAAACCAAGGAGCTGCCCAACCCTGCCTCCCCACAACCAGTCCCATCTCTGTTTTTAAAATACACTAATTTTCTATTAAGAAGCAAAGCAAATAAATAAGTGACACTTATTACAGAAAAAAAAAAAAAAAAGATATTTCTATAAATAACAATATAAGAGTAAAGTGATATACAGTGTTCAGGGTCAGAAAGAAACACAATAAATTACCCTGAGCTGTTGGACGTGGTGCCTGGTACCCTGGGCAGACTTAGGAAGGCGAGGTGACAGCCTGAGCGCTGACAGCCTGGCCTAAGAGCACTTAGCTGCTAACACACAGACGGGGAAGGTCGAGTGCTTGGTCCTGACCCCTCAAAGCCCTTCCACCCACCAGAAATACAACTGCTAACTGCATCGGGTGGTTACAGATGGGCTCGCCCAACACTCCAGGTGCCGTTTCCCATGGCACCTGGGTGTATAATGAGGAGAGAACAGAGCAGCTGCCGTCTGGGCCAGAATCGGCACATCTGGATGAGGGGCAGGGGGTCGTCTGAAGCACCAGAGGTGTTGGAAAGCTGCTTTTTTATAACAGCTCCAGTCCCCTCACCTCGGCCAGCCCGAGCGCTTCGTTCCCGTCTGCAGCAGCATATGCACACCTTGGCAAAGTTAAGGCGATGCTATAAGACAGAGAGACCCACCGGGTTCTGCCCTCTGGGTTTGGGAAGCCACAACGAAGGCACAAATACACCAAGGCACAGAACAAGAGGAAGCACTTCTGTTCCGGGGCAGGATCAGACCCTGTTCATCTTATTGCAAGAGTCACAATAGTCTGCGGGTGGGAGCAAAGGGCTTTCCAATTTCCTTTTTTTTTTCTGATCTAAGCATCAAACGTGGGAGTCAAGTTGACCAGGAAAATCAATCAGGGTTGATTTTACTCCCAGCACAGGTCTTCCTCCTAGGAACACACAGCCACACGCAACGCCCTTCAAATGCCCTTATGCTCACAGCCGTCAGAGACACCGTCCGATTGTCAGCCCAGCCTCTCTGCTGGAAACTCTTTGTGTGTCCTGGTGCTTCAAGAGCAAGCAGGAGATGACATGTCTTGCCACAGCTATGGCACCATCACCTGGCCTGGTGATGAAGCCCCAGGAACTACAGCAAGTGGCTACCAAACAGCAGCCAAATATTTAGGGGGTTCCTCCCAGCCAGCTGCAGTTCAGTCCTGTAGCTCCGACTCTCAGATTGAGAGCGTAATGTCTCGCTTGGACCAAAGGAGCACAGATGTGCCTGCATCCTCAGTGTCTCCATCAAGCAGACACGGCTGAAAAAACAACAGTGGCAGCTGATTCTCATCAGTTCTTCAAAGTTCAACATCCACCGTGTCCTCCTCATGGTCCTTGATGTCCGTCGAGTCCGCAGTGGCGGGCTGTATCACCCCAAACTGTGACAGCTTTGCTGCCTTCTGCTCCATACTCTGCTTCCTCCATTTGATCCTCCGGTTCTGGAACCAGACTTTCACCTAGCAGGAAAATGGCACAACAGCTTAATCAAGGTCTCCAGGAGCCCCTTGCCACGTGCTTCTGGGGCAGATGATCCCCAAAAAGCAGAGTTCCTTAAAGAGGGGGACATGCCTCTTCTCTGCTGGGGGCACAGTGCTTGTGAGCAGGAGGAGGGGACACTGGAGGGCAGAGTGGTGCTGGAGGAAAGGACCAGGGGGAGAGGAGGACACAGTTGCAGGAGGCTCTGGCCAGGGGAGTGAAGGAAGCAGCTCTCTGAGCTCCCTGGGGCCACTTAACCCAATCCCAGGGCTACGGCTGGCAGAGGGCACGACGAGACACCCACTTACCTCCTGTCCCTGCTCCCCACGTTCTCACCCTCCCCATCTCCCCAAGAACCGCCCTTGCTTTGCTGTCCCTTTCCTCAGCTGAATCTGGATCCCACCACGGAGCATCACATGGCCTATCCTTTCCACAATAAATAAGCAGCTTTGCAGCAGGAGGGGCAGAAACTTACTGGGAAGAGGAGAAAAAAATTTAGATCCAGTGTCATAAAAGGACACTTAAAGCATAAACTGTCTTCAGAAGATCATAACAATTAGTCCAACCCAGCCTGAACTCTAAAGCAAACAGGTTTGTGCTCCTAAATACTTTTTGTTCCACCTGATGGATTAAAAAAAGGATGTTCTTATTCATAAACGACCTAACCCCACCTCGCATCCCTCCAGGCACGTGGCTTCAATGTTCTTTTGCAGCAGGGAGTCTGACGGGTCACTCTGCGTTGTGTCCTCCTCCCACTGCACTTCACGGCAGGGCAATCACCAACGGACCAAACCCAGCCCCAGATCTAAGCCGCCAGCTCCAGCTCCCCCATTTCTCACCTGAGTCTCTGTGAGATGCAGAGTTGCAGCCAGGTCTACGCGCTCCGTGCCCACCATGTATTGCTGCTTGAGGAACTCTTGCTCCAGCCGCTCCAGCTGCTCTGGTTTGAAGACGGTGCGGACCCTCTTCATCTTGCAGGGACCCCCAGACCTCCAAGGCACAGCGGGGCCCAGCGAGTTGGCCCCTACACAGTGAGACAACTCCAGACCTGAAAGCAAGAAGCAGCAACTGAAGGGGTCTGCGTGTTTGAGGCCATTCCTCCAGCCCCACTGATGGACCAAACCCGGCTTGCTTCATCTGTAGCTGAAATCCAGATGCAGCTGCTCTATGCACTAAAGGGAGAGAGCAGCATCAAAAAGAAAAGCAGGGTTGTCCCTACCCTGTCCCTACCTAGCTCGTCTCATCTAGGCTCCCTTTCCCAGAAAAGCTTGGACCAGATGATCTTTTGAGGTCACTTCCAACCTATTCTGTGACTCTACACATAGGTACAACCTAGGAGAGTCCTGGATGTGCAGCCAGACCCAAAAAAGTCAGCACCCAGTGAGGTGAACAGGGTTTGACCTCCATCTGTACAGGATCTTTGTAACAGAATAATAAAGTCCATCAAGAGCTGCTGAATGTATACATCCCACCTCTGTCTCAAGAAGTCCCAAATGTTGGGGGAGTTTAGCCCCTGCATTTACCCTCCCCTGGCACCCACAGTCAGCCAGTGTCCAGGAGAAGATGCTGAAGCTGCCAGACTGGCTTGATGAAGACCCAAGAGCCCTTGTGCAGATCCTCATCCTGGACCTCAGTCCTCTGCTCTCAGTAGGTTCAACTGACCCATAAAGTTCCTCGTGTGCAGAGGCATTAGCAGGACTAACAAGTGGATCTGGTCTCAGTCTCCTATCTAGTTGTGGCCTGATGATAACCATAATTACCTAGTTAACATACAATGTGCCAGCGCTGTCACAGGACCAGCCGGCACCGGTCTAAGAGCAGGGCTGTCTGGTTTCCAAAGCCCTCACCCTGCTAGCACAGACTTTGATTCACGCACATCTCAGTGTTCAAAAGGAGCTTGTGACGGCTTCCCTGAACACCCCCCAGGAGCCCCAGGGCTCATCCTGGCCAGCTCTTTTCTCCTGAAGGACCTTCACAAGAGCCAGATCTCCCTGCCAGGACCATGGGGTGGAGAGATCACAGTCAAGGGCTGAGGGAAGGGACCTGCAGCTATCAAGGTAAAAAAACCCTTCTGCATCCATGATGCTGGTTCTGGAGTTACAACATGTATTTGCAAGTAGCCAGGGTTAATAATTGTGCTCGTAGCTACAGTTACCGCACATATGGGGACAGTTACGAGGTTTCTGAAGCTTGGTGGAGTGAGACTTTGAATCATGGTCAAGATGACCTTGATTAGTGATAAGAATTCCATAAAGGATAAACTTTGATCTCTAGAAAATAAGCAGAACACCCTGGACCATGAAGAGAGTGTCTGAGTGTTGAGGAAGACAACCTGGCAAAGGGACTAATCAATTAATTAACCTGGCAATGAAACTAACTTTTGAGTGTCCTGAAAGTGAATTTCTTTCATTATAATACTAAAAAATGCACAGACAGGTCAAGAAGACCCCTGCCCAGGTTAAGACTTTCCCTCTGAGCATACATAGGAGTAGAAGCATTATTTTAAGTAGAAGCTGTATCATAATTGTATGTTAACCACTAACCAATCGGTATCTAATAGGCATGTTTGGAAAAGAACTAACCTCTGATTTTTGTGTATAAAACCAGCAGAAAAATGTGCCGTTGGGGTGCTTGATTTGTGGAAAAGCCCACCAAGCACCCAGGCCTGAATAAATACAGTATCTCGTCTGAGTGTGTTAAGATTGGGTTATTGCATGCCGGGCACGAAGCCGCTGTTTGGGTAACATGCACAGAAACAGGAGTGTAGACTTCACACATCTGAGCGTGAAGTGTTGGAGGGACAGTTGAGCCCAGCTTGCTCCATGCCAAAACTTCTGGACTGGGGACTTGGCTCCTGTCTGGAGCCTCAGGAAGATGCCAGACACCTCCAGATGAGACTGGAGTGTGCCCCAGGAACCCCTCCAGGTACCAAAGTGCACCCGTGGAGGTATCGGGAACCAGATGAGCCCGGCACTAAACTCTGTCTGATGGTACCACAGCTTCTATCCTGCCAACACCCAGCCACACGCTTAACTTTTAAGAAAGAGAACCCACTAATAGAGCCCACAGGACTTTTCTGGGTGGAAAGCAAAGCATGCGGTATGCGTCCGCAGGATCAGGCCACGACCGCTCCCCAGCGTTGCTGTTCTGAAATCCCAGCAGATCCGGCTTGGAGATCAGCTCTGCTTTGAGCAGAGGTCAGGTTCAGAGGTCCCCCGCAGCCGGAGCCATCGCACCCTGTCACCAGGGTACAGCAACAGCAGCCACGAGGGACGCTGGACTGGTGCGAAACATCTATATCGTGGCAAGCCACATTTCTTTAACTTTTATAAAGATACTGTACGTAATGATGCCAATTCACACCCGCTCCTTATCTCTCCTTCAGTGACATGTTCTCCAGGCACAAATGGGCACCTTGACCTACTTTGTTTCATTAATTGGGCGTAAATTCTGCGCGTGTTTAAGGATTTGTGGGATGAAGCCCTGACAGCTTAACAGCTGTAATTGCACTTAAAACTATTTTCATCATTAAAATAATTTCACCTGTCACTTTTTTTTTTCTCTTCTATTTTAATACTGGGATCATCTCAAGCGTAATTTCAAACATTAAATACTTTGTGGAGATAGCTTTGCAAATTGTTTAACTATATTGTCATACCTGTATGTTTGATATAACCCATGGATTAACACACAACTATGCAGATGCTGTCTCATAGAAGAAATGACAGATTAAATAGTTACGCTAAGTAGTTTAAACAAAAAAAAAAAGAACAAGAGTGGCAAATACTTCTGGTATCTGGATCTTGTAGCTATCGAGATCAAATCAAGTAAAATATATGCTCGGGTGCAGGTTTTGCCTGGGCAACAACGAGATCAGGCTCTGAATGCTAAAAAGATACTCGAATTTCAAGAAAAGTAAGGTGAGTGGAGGCACTTTGTTAAATGAGTAATTTTGTCTATTGAAAGTTATAATGCTCCTCGGTGAAAATACAGAGAGCCTGATGGGTTAGCCAGCATCATCCAACACCTCGGTGTAAATTTTACCTACAGATCAACAACAAAAACCCGTCTCCTTGGGTGCACTAAAAAATACGAAGTTTTGGGGGCCGGGTGCTGTGAAATCCTCAGCATTGACATTTCTGCGAACAGTCCCAGGGAGAGCAAAATTACAGACAGACAGAAGGGGGGGCAACCCCACACAACAGCAGAGGGGTGCTGGCACGGTGGAAAAATTTTAGTTGCGGGGCTGAGGCTTTGGGAAATCACGGCAGTTTTTCGGAGGCACGATGAAAACAGAGGCGGTGCAGTGCAATGGAAAGAGAAATAAATGCCAGGGTGTGCGCAGAGCCACCCTCAAAATGCAGGTGGGAGCACACATAAGACACGGGGGAGGGGGGCGATCTCTGACCTGAAACCTTGGGTTTAAGTCAAGCCTGAAGGATGTAAATCGTGTTCTCTGGGTCTCGCTTCACCCATTTCGTGTTGGGGGTAAATAGCTAATATTAATTATCGATCACTGCAGGGGGGGGGGGGGAA
>NW_020799098.1:1151957-1161591 GCF_003259725.1 Athene cunicularia | reverse complement strand
CCCCCCCTTCTTCTTTTCTGTCCCCCTTCTTCTGGGCACCCCGCAGCTCTCACTTGTTTGCCCATGAGAAATTTCACACCTCGCCTCCATCGGTGGGGAGAGCCCGGCTCCGTTTCCATCCCTCTCCCAGCCGCAAAACCATCCCAGCGGGCGAAAGAAGTGGCGGAAATTTCCCCAAACCCACAGCAAGCACACGCGAAAACGTGACGGGGGGATTTTGTGCATCTGTAATCCGGGGCGTGAGCCCTTCTGCAAGTGGGAAAACCTCTTTTCAAGCGAGAACATCCTTGCGGTCGCATCCCATTAGAGAGAAGATGGATCGCAGGGCTCCTGTCGCTGATTAGACAGGCGTGTGCTTGTGCTCATTAGGATAACTAGCCCAGCACCGCCAACCTAAGGAGTTTGAAATCGTGAGCTCAAGCTTTTTACTCCTTAAAAAAGCACAACTGGCTTAAAAAATTGGGTGCTGAACACTGCCTTTAGTGTTTAGCCTTGTGCCAGACTTCTGCAGCCATTTCTCCTGCGATAATCTATACTATTAATAAATAATAATCCATAAATCAATAATAAAATGGCAACGAGGAACATCCTCAAATCACGTGGCTCCTGGAGCTGGTGATTTGCCCCTTCCCGAGCTGGATCCCACAGAATCCCATGGAGAGAAGGGAACAGGGATTCATCTACACTGCAAAAAGAGGAGCACGGGGTTTCTCCCCAGAGGATAACGGGTGTGTGTTGGTTCATCATAAAGTCTAGGAAGGAGAAACGACTCAGGCTAACGATAACTGCTGTCCGTGCTCCCTGCTCCGGGAGTGCCTAGCCGTGCTGGGGTGACACCCTGCCTTGGCTTTGCCACCTCCAAGGAGGTGCTGGGGAGCCGCAGAACGAGGTGCCGGTCTCGACTGCTCTGGCAAACCCCCTCTTTCCTCTTTGCAGTGGGATCCGGCCACAGGTGGCTTTGCCTTGGGGATCCTCGGCACCCTGCAAGTTCCCAGTAACAAACCCAAACTGGGGTGAGGACGGGAGCGGTTGGCACTGTCTGCACTTTGAGGGTGTTACACAGCAACGGGAGCCCCGGTTGTAGGTGGCGAGAGCACAGCCAACCTCCTACATCCCCCTGCAAGAGCCCGGCACAGGAACGGTTCTCCTGAGATCACAGTTACCTTCCAGATGAGCGCTCCCCAGTTTGCTCCCCTGCCCAAGCACTGGTGCAAGCAGCAGCATGGGATGGACACGAGGACTTGGGGAACGGACGACTTTCCTCCGAGAACATTACCCCAGCCGCGGGCCTGCAGAGGAGGCCGCCCCCATCCTCCCCATCCCTACCACCTTATTCCACCTCTTGCTTGTCAAACCTCTCGGGGAGCCCGTACCGCATGTTTGTGCGATGGAAAATGAACCCTGGAAAATGCAGGGCCCTTGCTGAGGGGCAGCGGGGGAAGGCAGAGAGCAGCATCCTTCTCTCCCCCCAGCCCCAGACAGCCAATACACACCCCAGCCGCCCTTCAGACACCGGCCCCCGCCTGCATTGTCAGGTTAATTTGGGCTAATGGCCCGCAAAGCACCTCAATCCCATCCAGGTCTCATTAGCACTTGATAATATCAAGCATCCTGAGGAATTACGGCTCTTCCCCCTCCTCCCCAGGGCAGGGAGCCCTGTACCCAGCCGGGAAAGGTGGCCCTGGGGATGGGGACGGGACCTGCTCCTCCACTGCCAAGTTTATGGGGCAAAGCACCTCTTCCCCCACAGCCTCGGGACTTTCCCCTGATTTATCACCCAGGTTGGTATTTCTAAGGCAAGGTCAGAATTAAATCCATGCTGCTGCGAGGCTCAGCAGGGCCCGATTCTGCCCCAGCCCTTCGATGAGATGTTGTCCCCGATCCAAGCGGGGCTGTTCCTCGGTGTCACACCCCTCGGAGCCGTGTCACACCCCTCGGTGTGGTGTCACATCTGGCCTCAGATCTCAGCCAGATGTGAAATGAGGGAGCGAGACCTGCTGCATCCCACCACACTCACCCTTCCCGGGTGTTGGGGACCCGGCCGCCTGCCTGGGGTCCCCACAAATACACCGTGAGTTGACTCCGCGAGTAGAACCCACGATGGGGCTACACCCAGCTGACAGCAAAGCCTGGGCGACCCCCAAAAAAATCAATTAATACCCTCCCGCAAGGCCTCAGAGGATGCTCCCTGGTCCTCCCGCCGAGCACAGACCTGAACACCTTCACAGGGGTTGCAACTGTGAGTATTAAGAGCATCTCAAAACCATACATTCAAAATTAATTGGGAATTATAAACTAAGCATTGAGACAGCCCTGGTACAGGCCTGAGCGCAAGATCAACCCGCTGCTCCCTTCAATTATCTTTTTTCTCCCACATTGTTCTCTCCTAATGAGGAGACTAATGACCAAAGGATGGTTCATAAGTGGTTCCCAGACTCTCCTTGCCCAGGGCAAACACCGGCCACAATAGGATCACAAATTGTAGGGAGAAGCCCCGGCTGATCACATCAGAAACGGTGCAGGGATTTATCTCTCTGCCTTAACAATAACAGTATGTTCTTAATCGCCACTCCAAAGGGACAGCTAGCAGGGGATCTGCCCGGCCTCATCATTAAAAGCTGGCAGCATCTTTACTAGCGCTGCCCCTTTGTTCATCTTTCATTATTCCAATGCTCCGGCCCCGTTAATTCCTCTCCATCTTATTAAATCAATAGAGATGGAGTGGGGCAAGGATGGAGAAGAGCAAGGGTCGGATCCGGCTCGGCGCTCGGCAGGGGTGCTGAGCAGGAGCTGTTACCCTGCGTGCCCAAGGCTGTATTTCCCCCTCCTGCAGCTGGGGAAACTGAGGCACGAGAGCATCACAGCCTCAGGCCCAGGAGGAGGTTTCAGCAGAGCTGGGAAGCATTTTACCTGACTGCCAGTCCCACACCTCCCAGAGAGATCCCCTTATTCATCCTACACCGTCAGGGCTTTCTTGATTTAATGATCTAATCAACTTTTTAAAATAAAATCACACCTCTGCAGAGGGTCTCTGGTGCCAGGGTCCCTTGTACATCCCCAGTCCCAACGATGCTGGGGTGCCAGTGCCAAAAAGCGGAGGGATTTTGTGCCACAAACCATTTGCAAAGGGAGAGTTGGTGCAAGTTTCATCATTTTTTCTCTTTTTCCTAACATTTCGTCTCACCAAAAGGAAGCGAAGTGGTTTCTGGCAGGCCCTGCCGTGTGCGTGGCTGGGAGCAGAGCTGGCGAGGGATTTCCCCCCGGCTAAGTCTTCCCGCTTTTGGGACGGGAGGTGAGGACGGAGCAGGGGAGCCGGTGGGATGGCACCAGCAGCCGTTTCAGAGCCGCTGTGCCCCGTAGCAAACCCAGCCCCCGATGGGCTGATGCTTTCCCTTAGCAGACCCCCAACCTCCCCCACAGCCCTGCGCAGGATTTGGGCACGGGGCTGCTGAGTCTCACTCCGACAGTGCTCAGCCTGTAGTCCCGCTCCACGGCCCTGTGTTTCTTGTTGCAGGATAAATAACCTTTTAAACCCAGGATTTTTAAACCCAGAGATTTTGGCCACTCCAGCGCTCACCCCATAACGAGGGGTCTCAGTTGCCTGCTTTCCTCCCTGCATTTCCACCCAGGTCCTCCCGTTTCACCCTTATTTTCATGCATCCAGAAGCTACTTCCAGCTGAGAGTTTAATGCAAAGAATCGGTGCTTTTGCTCTTTGGCTGAGCAAGGCAGCTTGGGGTAAATTCATCCCAGAAAGACTTACAAAAGATGGGATGTTGTGGCTTTTCCTCTCATTGCTCGTGATGTTTTGGTTTTGGTTGGGTTTTTTTTATTTATTTATTTCCACTGAAACCAGGCAGCGTGGAGCCATCGGAGCTGCCTGGCAGCCTCAGGAAATTTATTTGATGTTTCAATCGGGAATTAAAGGGGAGGGAGAAGCAGGAGGAAATGCTCCCTGACCATTTAACAAGATTACATGATGAGACAGAGCCTGGAAACATGCACAGCCGACCCCGGCGCCCCACGTCCCACCTCTGGTCGGGCTTTGCCTTGAACCTCTGCCATCAGCGGGTTGCCGTCCCCAGCACCCCAGCCCGTCCTCGACACATGGTAATCCCATTTAGCACACACACCCCCGAAAAAAAAGAGAGCGTGAGGGGGCAATCAGCCGAGGAGAAATGGGCTCCCAGCTTGGGGAAGGGATGCAGAAGGCTCCTGGGAAAGCAGCTGGGTCAGAGGGACTGGGGGGGCAGAGGGGTCCTGCTGCTCCCGCATCCCAACGCCTCATCCTGCAGGTTTCTGCTGTCCTGAGTAAACGCGACTCATGCAAACAAACCGTGTCCGTCGCCATGGGCTCAGCAGGAATAATCCTGGCAGGAAGGAGAGCAGGGAGGGGGACACGGAGGAGCTGTATGCCACAGCTTCACCCGGTTATCCCTTCTCCTATCTCTCCATCCATCTCCAATCCCATCCCATTTACCCCGCCACCCATTTGCACCTATTCCCCAGTGCACCGGGTTCACCCCCAGCATCCACCCATCCGTTTTATCCGTTGCAGCCAGGCTGTTCCTCTGGGCAAATGGTCCACCCTAAAACATCCACCCACCCGTCTCACAACCCACCTTTCTCACAAGCCACCGACTTATCTACAGAGCTGGAGATTTACTGGGGAAGGCTCAGCACTGCATCTTTAGCCGATAACCTTTATCCTCTTAATAACGCTGCTTAATTCTCACTTCCTTATAATTATCTGTCACTGAAAGCCAAGTCGTTTTTGTTTTTTTTTTGCAGGCGGGTGAAAAAAAACAGCGTCTTTAAGAGAACAATGTGATACACAAGATTGGGAAGGGACTAGAGGGGTTTTGGGGTTTGAGTAAGGAGGCGCAGCTCTTGTTCTGCACAGGCTTTCCTGGGGGATGAGAGGAGCCAAGGCTCTGTCCCAGGTGGGGTGATCCAGCCCAGGACCTTGCCAAAGCTCTCAGAGCATCTCTCCCTCTTATTTTCCATGAGCCCAATCCCTGCGCCTGGGTTTGACCCCAAGCCACGTGCTCCAGTTGCGCTGCCAGGAGTTGGGCTGAGCTGCATCACCTCCTCCCCGTACTGCCGAGGGAGATGTCTCTGATGGGAGAAGGAAACTGCATTTCTGCCCCCTTTCCAGGATGCCAGGGCTGGCAGGGGCTTGGCAGGGCATAAAATGACCCAAATGAATCCTGCTTTTCCACAAACCAGCAACTGCATCCCATTATCAGGGTCAGACCTGGGCCCTTGGCTCTTCTCATCCCCACTGGGGCATTAATCAGCCGCTTTGTCCTGTGGATATGCTCCCTTCCCCACCCTAAGGGACCTGCAAACCGGTTATTCACTGGGTAGAAGACAGGGGATGGCCTTTCCCAGCATCCCCCTCTCCCCTGGCAGGTAGGAAAGGGGACACAGGTGTCCAGAGTCCTGTGCACCCCCAGGGAGCAGCCACCCCCCCAAGGATTATAACCCACAATGAGAAAAGCCTTCTGGTCAAATCCCAAGGTGCCAGAGAGATGGACATGGTGAAATTCATCTTGTATAAGTCACTCTTTGAAAAACTCGGATGGATGTGGTTAAATTCATCTTGTATAAGTCACTTTTTGAAAAACTGAGGGACTTAGTTAAATTCATAAGTAATTTTTTTAAACAACTCAGGTGGACATGGTTTGATTCATGTTACATAAAAGTCACTTTTTAAAAAAAAACTCAGATGATTTAATTCATTTTATGTATAAGTCACCTTTTGAAAAACTCAATCAAGCCCAGCAGGTTTAATTAAAGACGTTTCCCTGGTCGGACACTGCCTGCAGAGGGGTCTGAGGAGCATCCCAGCCCGGCATGATGGAAAAGGCCCAATCCTGCCCGAGGCTGAGCACTGCCAGCTCCCAGGGGATTAAAGGTGTCCTGAGAACAACTTAACTCTCGCAATCAGCTCGGCCCCCAGCCGGGCGATATTAAAACATCCCCCGTAAGCCCTGTTGTCTCGGGGCTGATTGCAATAAACCCACTGGCATGCGAGATTAGCGGGTTAAACCCACCGGCGCAGCCTGGGCTCAGCAGACCTGGGGAGACATTAGCACAGTTTGGGCTCTTTGAGACGGGCTGGCTAATCCCGGCTCTGAAAACAGACGGAACAAAGGGCAGCTTCCGTCACATCGGCCCCTTCTCCTGGCACTGTCCCCTTCTTGCCTCGTCCCCCTCTCCTCGCACCATCCCCTTCTTATATTGTCCCCTTCTCCTTGCACCATCCCGCTCTCCTGACATTATTCCCCCTCTGTATGCCCCATCCCCTTGTCCTGGTGTCGCCCCCTCTCTTGGCATCATCTCCTCCTCTTTGCACTGTCTCCTCTCCTTGCATTATCCCCTTCTCCTTGCTTCAACCCCTCTTCTTGCATCACCCCCTTGCCTCCTCCTCCTTGCCCCATCCCTTTCTTAATTGTCCCCCCTCTCCTTCCATCATCCCCCTTGTCCTTGCATTGTCCCCTTCTCTTTGCCTTCATCCCCATCTCCTTGAATCCCCTTTTCCTTCCATCATCCCCCTTTTCCTTCCACTATCCCCTTCTCTCTGCCGCATCCCCTCTCCTTGTATCAACCCCCTTCTCCTTGCACAGTTCCCTTCTCTTCGCATCATTCCTTTATTAATTGTCCCCCCTTCTTTACTTCATCCCCTGCTCTCTACCTCTCTACCTCATCCCCTTCTCCTTACCTCATCCCCTTGCCTTGCATCAGGTTTCACCCCTGCTCAGATAAACCTGGTTCTTTTCTTCCTCCATCCCCAAGCCCAGCACAGACACAGAGAAAACAAAGTGTCAGGAGCTGGTGCTGCCCAGACATCCCTGGTGTGGAGCTCCCCATGGAGCCCACCCTTGGCTCACCCCCAGGCCAGTGTCTAGCCCAAACCTGCTGGATTTTAAACCTCTACATCCACCTAAGCAGGGCCAAGCAATTAAAATTAAAACCCGGCTAATCCTTGTCTAGCTGAGATAGCACCCCAGGTGCCAAGCTCACAAAGCCACCCCCAGCTCTGCCCTCCAGGGAGGGGGTTTCCCCACTTTCCCAGCTCCAAAATGCCCAGAGAGCAAGATGCCATCACAGGTTCGGGACAAGATGAGATGGAGTTGCTCTACAAGGACCTGGGCTGTGTCCCCCTCGAGCTATTTTAGAGCACAAGGAGGTATCAGCACCCACTGGCTACAGGGCTAATTTTGGGGGGGCTGTGCAGGTGGCTCCCCGCTCCCCCAAACCTCCAGGGCTTGCTCTTATGAACAAGCCCCCGCTGAACGCTTGCTGCCCCTGCAGGCATGTGGTGTTCTTCTTTCTCCTTCTCCTCGGGAAAGATGAGCCCAAGAGTTGCATAAATAATTTATTTTCGCACTGCAAAAATAATTGGTGCCCTGTATATATTAGATACGCTCGTTGCCAGCTATGATACACGCATATAATACACACGGAAAAGGGGCCCGAAGGGGCGATTCAGCAGCTTTTTGCCACAGTCTGTTCAGGTGCTGCCCCCGAGCCGGGGGAGGAGGCTGTGTCCTCCTGGCTGTCCTCCGACTCCGCTGGGAAGTCCTTGTCCTCCTCGCCGTGGGGGCTCTGCGAGTCGGGGCTCCTCTGCGGGGTGGACAAACCCATTTTGGCCAGTTTGGCTTGTTGCTGTTCCAGGCTTTGTTTCCTCCACTTGATCCTCCGGTTTTGGAACCAGACTTTCACCTTAGGAGGAGGTAAAGCTTGGCTTTCAAACCTGACTTCTCCATGGACCGTGATCTGGCTAAACCCCCGTGGCTCAGGCGATACCCAGACACTCCACAAACCCTTCGGTGCCTCCAGCCTCAGATATTCCCTGGCTGGCCAGGACAGATCACAGAATCCCTGAATCATCGAGGTTGGAAAAGACCGTGAAGATCATCTAATCCAACCATTATCCTCACGCTGACTGTCCTCAGCGAGATGAAAAACCATCCCCTGCAACCCAGGAGCTGAGCTAGGACCTGCCAGTGGTGGAGAAAATCCAGCTTTAAGCTGGACACAAGTTCAACCCCTCCACGTAGCCTTAGAACTGCCACTTCGTGACTCAGTTTCCCCATCTGCGATCCTCCACCCTTTTAACTATTTGCAGTTACTACCCCAACACAGCTCCTGCCCTGGGGTTAAGGCACATGACCGAGGTCCCACCCATTGACCCCAAGATTTTAGGGCCTCCCTGGCCCTGTTGGTGGGGGCAGGTGGGGATGGAGTGTGGTGGGTCTTACCTGCTCTTCAGTGAGGTGCAGGGAGGAGGCGAGCAGGCACCGCTCCATGCCCACCATGTACTGCTGCCGCGCAAACTCCTTCTCCAGCCGGGCCAGCTGGTCGCTGGTGAAGATAGTCCGGACTCGCTTGGTTTTGCCAATCTTGGCTTTGAAGGCGGGGAAGCGGCCCTTGGAGGTCAGGAAGGCTGGAAGTGAGAGAGAGAGAGGTCAGCGTGGAGAGGAGACCTCGGAGGGGTCCCCTTTAGAGTGAGGATTGCCCCTCAGAAGGTCCTTTCCGGGAGAGGCAGAAGGGATCTTCCCATTTGGAAGTGTCCCCTTTAAAGAGATAAAAGGGGTCTCTTTGGAGGGGATCCCCCACTTGAAGAGATGGGAGAGGGCTCCCCATTTGCAAAGGATGTTCTTGGAGAGGATATATCTTTTGGGAGAGAACCTTTTTGGAGGGGGTCCCCCTGAAGAGGTGGAAGGAGCTCCCCCATTTGCAATGTCCCCCTGAGAGAGGCCAGAGGGTCCCATTTGGAGGGGCAGAAGAGGGTCCTCGTTGGAGACATCCCCTTGGGAGGAGGAGGAGGTGCCCCATTTGGAGACATCTCCCAAGGAGAGGTAGATGGGGATCCCCCATTGGAGAGGTCCCCCATTTGGAGAGGTGGCCAAGGGCCCCCCCTTGCAGAGATGAAAGGAGGTCCCCCATTTAGGGGGGAAGGGGGTCTCAAGAGAGGTGGGCATGGGTCCCCCTGGAAGAGGCCCCTCTGGAGGGGGTCCCCTTGAGGAGGTGGAAGGAGATCACAGCTGGGAGATGTCCCCCCATGGAGTGGGGGATTCAGGTCCCCATTTGGAGACATCCCCATGGGAGGAGTGGGCAGGGCCCTCCCTGGAAGGGTCCCCTTGAGAGGGGTCCCCCAGGAGAGGTAGCCAAGGATGTGTGTCCCCCCCTCCCATCGAAGAGATGGAAAGAGGTCCCATTTGGGGGTGTCCCCATGGGAAAAGTACAAGGGTGACTCTGGGAGAGGTCCCTTTGAGAGGGGTCCCCTGATTTGGAGGGGTGGCAAAAGGTGCCCCTTGGGAAGCCAGAAGGAGGTTCCCATTTGGGGGGGACTCCATGGGAGAGGTGAACTGGGGTCCCCCTAGAAAAGCTGCCCCTTGAGTGGGGTCCCCCCTTGGGGAGCTGGAAGAAGGTCTCCATTTTGGGGGGGTCCCCATGGGAGAGGTGAACTGGGGTCCCCCTAGCAGAGACCCCCTTTGGAGGGGCCCCCCCTTGAGGAGCTGGAAGAACGTCCCCATTTGGGGGTGTCCCCTCGGGAGAGGCGGCGGGGGGGTCCCGGCGCGGGGTGTCCGGGGAGGAGGGGGCGGCGGTACCTGTTGCCCCCA
>NW_020799098.1:1148291-1151907 GCF_003259725.1 Athene cunicularia | reverse complement strand
CCCCCCGGGGGGGGGCTCGAGGTCCCCCTTGAGACTTTGAATTCCTGCTTTCACCCCCCTGCACAGCTGCTTTTTTTTGGGGGAGGGGGGGCATAATAGACCCCGAGCCAGTGAGGCGAAGGGACAGGACTGGGGATGCTTGGAGAGGCAGTGGCAGAAGCAGGGGGAGGTGGGGCTGTCTGTGCACCCCCCCTCCCCAGCTCACCCCTCTCGGCTGATGGGATTCAGATGGTCATTAGGGTCTGAGATCCTTAAAATCGCGCAGCTTTTCCTAATGAGCTGGGAAAAGTCACACCTCGGGCCCGCGCGGCGGGGGAGCCAGCCCCGGTCAAAGGACTCCACCGGGGCTCGGGGGGTTTATTGGGGAGGAAATGGGGGCGCGGGGGAGTTGGGGGGTCGGAGCCCACATCTGCACTGCAGCAGCCCCCCTCACTCAGCTTTCACGTGGTACCCCAGGACCCAACACACGCGTGTGCAGCCCCCAAACTGGGAAAAATAAACCCTGAGGATTGCGCCGGCGCTGAAAAAGTCATTACGGGGCTCTGCCCCGGTGAGGAGCATCCTCCGCTCTGCAGCTGTGTGGCCACCTCAGGGACGGGACTGGGGACAGGCCCCCCCGCTCCCTGCACATCCCAGCCCGGTACCAGTAGGTGAAGGCCCCCCCGAGGGGTGATTTTTCAAGAAAAAACATAAAAAGCCCACCCTGGGCACCGTGCCGGCGGCGATGCTGCGCTCCCCAGCTCATCACGGGGGTTATCACCCCGCAGCCACTGTGGTGGGGGCAAATAAAGGCCCCCCTTTTTTTTTGGGGGGGGGGTGTAGAGATGAAAGGGCAGCAGATTTGGCGTTATTAGTTCTTAATTACAATCTTGAAAAGACCGAGATAAAAAGGCCCCCACCGGGGCTCGGGTGTGTTTGGTTAGGAGGGGCTTTCCCTTTTTTTATTCCCTTTTTCCTCTCTCTCTGTTTGATGGAGCTCAGCAAACACACACACACGGCACCCTCACGCAGAATGGGGGGTGCCCAGCACCCCTGGGGCTGGATGGGGGGGCTAAGAGCATCCACAGGGCTGGGGTCTGGGTGATACGGGGTCAAAATGGGGATACTGGTGGTGCTTCGGGAGAGCCAGGCGGGGAAATCCTGTCCTGGAGAGATGGAGGCGGGGGGTAATAATTTTGGGGCGTTGATGCTGTGCAAGCGAGGAGCACAGGAGGGCTGGAATTGGGGGGGTCGCTGCCCTCAAACCGGGCGTCTCCTCTCACCAGGTCCGGCTCCAGAACAGGGACCTGAACCCGGCGGTGGCTCCTGCCTAATTTCGAGGCAGAATTGCCCCGGGGTTCCGGCTCCTGAGCTAATTAATAACAATGCTGCTCATTAACCCGCGGCCCGGCTGTCTGGGCAGGGTGTGGATTGTCCGTCTGCAGAGGAGCGGGGTCTCCAGCGTCACCCCCCCCGACCCTGGACAGCCTCCGAGGTGACCCCAGGGCTCCCCCTTGGTCTTGTGTCCATCCCTTGTCCTGCAGCATCCCTCTGTCTGGCCGTTGTCCGTCTGTCCATCCCGGCTTTTGGAGCCCTTCACCCACAAAATCCCTTTGCATCTTGTCCATACGCCGTGCCAGTCCTGCGCTGGGGGCTGGGGGGGCTACGGACACCCTCAATTTGCAGGGAAAAGAGGTATTTTCTACCAATTCAGCTGAAATTACTGAGAAAAAAAGCAAAGTGTTTAGACACCGGCTGCCATCAAGCGGCTGAGGAGGATCCAGGCCTGACCCTCGGACCTGCGGGTCATTTTATCTGAATTGTAGGACACCCCCCCACCCCGATCAAATCCACTCTTCCTTTCTTGTTATCAAAGGTCTCGCCACCCGGATTGGGGACGCAGAGTGCAGCCCTCCCTTAAGCATCCTAAAATATGCGGCTCCGCTTCTTCTCTCAATAGACTTGACCCAGCTCTAGGGAGGATTTCTCAAGCAGGATTCACACCTGCACAGGTCACTGCCACTGCTGGGAGTGCAAAAGCAGGAAAAAAAAAAAAAAAAGGAAAAATATCTTTTTTTTAAAACCCTGTGAGTGGTTGACCCGGGGAACTCCTTGCCCAAGAGCTCTTGGGGGTTGAGAGCTTCAGCAGAGGAGATTTTGCAAATAATGACATCTGTAGCTGTATGATACGGGCTAAAATACGCCATGCTCTGAACTGGGGAGGGGGGGGTGTCCTGCAGCAGAATGGAGCGGCTCGGCGCTGGGATGGGTCCTCCCGGACTGGGATGGGTCCCCCTGGACTGGGATGGGGTCCCCTGGGACTGGGATGGAGCCCACCCAGGGCTGGGCTGGGTCCTCGCCCAGCAGATGGATGAATTATAGAAATCAAGAATGGAAGCAGGAGGGATATGCCTTCCTTAAAGGTTTTGTACCTTTCCATGCTCTTGAAGGAAAACTGGGGGGTTGGTTTTTTTTTTTTTTCCCTAATCTTCCTTATTTCTGTTTCATGGCTTTTTAAAGCTGTGGCTCATGGGGTTGGTGACTAAGGACAAATCCTGCCCTGCCCCGCTCCGTACCAGAGCTCTTTCGGATGCTGGTGGTGACAAAACAGCCACTTCCAGAAAAAAAAAAAATAAAAATCTGCTGCTTGGAGTATTTGGGACTGATTCCTAAAGGCACCCAAAGTGCCGAGCTTCTCTGACCCACACAGACCTGGGAGCATCCCAGTTAGCTGGGATCCCAGTTAGCAAGTGCCACTGATAGTGAGTACACCAGTTAACAGGCATCCCAGCTGGTGGGCTCCCAGTTACTGGGCTTTCCAGTTAGTGAGTATTCCAGTTAGTAGGATCCTTGTGAGTGAGTTTCCCAGTTGGTGAGCATCCCAGTTAGTGGGCATTCCCAGTAGCAGGCATCCCAGTTACTGGGTTTTCTACTTAATGAGTATCCCGATTGGTAGGATCCCAGTGAGTGAGGTTCCCAGTTGGTGAGCATCCCAGTTAGCGAGTATCCCAGTTAGCTGGGATCCCAGTCAGCAGGGTCCCAGTTAGCCAGTGTGTTAGTGGGGAGTCCCAGTTGGCAAGTATCCCATTTAGCAGGGATCCCGGTTATCAGGCATCCCAGTTAGCACAATTCCAGTCAGCAGGCTGTGAGTTAAAGAGGATGCCTCATTACCAAACATCCCAATTAGCAGGCTGCTAATTAGTGGGGATGCCAGTGAGCGTAGATCCTACTGGGTAAATCACCAGAGATCCCAGTTATCGGGGATGCCAGTTAGCAAGCATCCCAGTTAGAAGGCCCCCAGTTAACAAGGATCCCAGATGGGAGGTACCCTGGGGTGGTCCAAGTGGGATCTCAGGGGAGTCCTGGGAGGGTCCCAGTGGGGCCCCAGGGGGTCCCAGGAGGATCTCAGAGGGGTCTCAGTGTGGTCCGGGGGGCTGTCCTGGGAGGGTCCCAAGAGGGTCCCAGCTGGGTCTCAGGGGGGTCCCGGGAGAGTCCGGTGGGGTGCCGCGGGGTCTCGGGGAGATCCAGGGTGTTTTAGGGGGGTCCCGCGGAGTCTCAGGGGGGTCCCGGGGGGTCTCGGGGAGATCCAGGGTGTTCTAGGGGGGTCCCGCGGGGTCTCAGGAGGGTCCCGGGGGGG
>NW_020799098.1:1144020-1146817 GCF_003259725.1 Athene cunicularia | reverse complement strand
CCTCCCTCCCTCCATTCCCAGGCATCCCTGTGCTGCCAGCTGGAATTTTGCAGTGGGAAATCACCGGCACGGACCCGCCATCCCCTTTGCAACCCATTTTCAGGGGATATTTTCCAGCTTGTGTCCCCCCCCCAAATAATTGGAGCCTGGGCTGTCAGTCCCAGTCCATGTGTGTGCCCCTCAAATCAGGGGATATTTGGGGGGGTGTTTTGATGGTGGTGTGAATATTTGCAGGGGTGTGCAGCGCTGGCGTGGAGATTTGGGGTGCTTCAAACCCGACTCTGGCTCATCCTTCAATCCTTTGCTTTGCTCTGGTGGAAGTGCAGTTTCTTTGTAACCCAGAGAGGTGCATTTCCCACCCTCGAGGAGGGGAGGGTCAGCTCCAGGTTGGTAGGTCCTGGGGGTGAGCAGCACCAGGCGCTGCTGCGGGCCACCACGCTGTAGAACGGAATTTTGCATCAAAAATGGGGAAAAAATGCAAAATCATGTCATTGGCATCAACTGCCAGCTCCTCGCCAGCAAGGCAGCTGGGTTAGGCGAGACCCTCGTCATTGAAATGAGATTTAGGAGAGTGCTGGCAGAGCTGCACGGCTGCCGCGGAGCAGGAGGAAGGAAAATTAAAGTTGGGCAAAAATGAAAGTTAAAGCAAAACTGAAAATCGAAGGAAGAATTAAGGTTAAAGCAAAAATTAAAGTCAAAGCAAAAAAATTAAAGCAAAAATTAAAGTGAAGATTAAGGCTGCAGCAAACATTGAAGTGGAGGCAAAAAATAAAGCTGAAGCAAAAATTAAAGCAAGAATTAAAGTTAAAGCAAAAGTTAAAGCAAAATTTGACCCAGGCCAGGCTTGCCGAGGACGTCTGCGGTGCTGTGGCTAACCCCCGTTTTCCCTGCGATTCCAGAGAAGAATAAAAAAAAAATTATTGATTTCACGGGTAATTAAAAAAAAACTCTTTATGCCTCAAATGCAAAGGTGGCAAAAATCAAAGAGATGGATAAATAAGAGCTGAGCGCAGGGAAGGTGAAGGGAGACAGAAAAAAAAAAACCAAACAATTATGGGGTAAAGGATGGAAAGAGGTAGAGAGGAGGAGATGCAGTGAGAGGAGAGATAATCAGAAAGAAAAAAAAAGAAAAAAAAAAGGGGGAAAAACAATCAAAAGAAGGCAAAATAAAAAGCAGATGCTGAGGAGGGATAAGAGGCGGCCGGCGGAGCGGGGCCGGGCACCGGACTGGAGGGATAATTGGATTTCGGTTCGTCCCGGGGGCGATAAGAAATTCCCCGTGTAGTTTTTTATTCCTCTAAAGCATATTTTAATGTGAGATTTGAATACAGCCGGCGCAGCGCATCCCACCCCCAAAAATACAGGTTGCTGAGGTTTTTTGGTTTTTTTTATTCCCCATTTCCCCCAGTTTATGGGCTCGCTTGGAGGCTTTTTGGGACAGAACGTGGCTATTCCTGCGCTCGGAGGCTGCGGTCGCGTTAGCAGCCGTTTGGGGGGAGCAGGAGCAGCGCAGAGCCCTGAAAGTAAGGAGAGGGGACACAGCAACCCCAGAGGGGACACAGAAAATCCCAGGGGGGTCATAGTGACCCCAAAGGGGATGTTGCACCCCCAAAGGGGACACAGAAATCCCAAAGGGGACACGGATCCCAGTGGGGACATAGTGACACCAAAGGGGACATTGCACTCCTAAAGGAGACACAGTGACCCCAAAGGGGATATAGTTACCCCAAAGGGGAAGTTGCACCCCCAAAGGACAAGGACACAGGGATCCAGGAGGGGACACAGAAATCCCAAAGAAGACACAGTGACCCCAAAGGGGACCCCAAAAGGGACATAGTTACCCCAAAGGGGATGTTGCACCCCCAAAGGGGACACAGGGATCCTGGAGGGGACACAGAAATCCCAAAGGGGACACAGTGACCCCAAAGGAGACCCCAAAGGGGACACAGTGACCCCAAAGGGGACCCCAAAGGGGACATAGTTATCCCAAAGGGGATGTTGCACCCCCAAAGGGGAGGCGGGAATCACAGAGAGGACACAGTGACCCCAAAAAGGACACTGCACCCCCAAAGGGGACACAGCAAGCCCAGAGGGGACACGGTGACCTCAAAGGGGACATTGCACCCCCAAAGGGGATGTAACAACCCCAGAGAGGATGCATCAACCCCAGAGGGGACACAGTGACCCCAAAGGGGATGTTGCACCCCCAAAGGAGACGCAGCGACCCCTAAGGGATCATAGCGACCCCAAAAAGGGACATTGCACCCCTGAAGGGGACGCAGCAACCCCAAAGGGGCCGTTGTCCCCGTGCCAACACCCCACCAGCCCATCGGGGCGGCCCGCGTCCCCGCGGCCGAGCGGAACGGACGGTCCCGGCCCCCCCGGGGAGGGGACACGAAGCAGAAGGAGCCGGAGATGGGAGCGATAGAGCAGAGCCGCCCGCCCCGTCCTATTAACCGAGGTGGCCCCGAACGTCCCTTATCGCGGTGGCATCGAGGCCCCGGGGCCCAGCTCGCCCCAGCCGTGAGCACCCAAAATGGCACCACCCAGCACCCCGGCGCGGCCGGGCCGGCCTGACCTTGCTTGAGGGGCTGGGGAACGCGGGCTTGGGTGGCGGAGGCCAGGGATTAAGGGTTTTTTAGGAGAGGTTTTTAATTGATAATTTTTTTTTTAGGGTCGGGGCCCCCTTGGGGACGCTGCTGTGTCCCTCCGCCCGGCCGCGGCCTGGGAAATGCGGCAGAGCGTGGAACAGGTGGCGGGGGAATCATCCCGGGGGAGGCCGGGGGGTCACGGTCAA
>NW_020799098.1:1105172-1143970 GCF_003259725.1 Athene cunicularia | reverse complement strand
CCCTGCAGCAGGGCCGCGCGCCCGACGAGCGGTGAGTGGGTCCCGCCGGCCTTCGCCCGACGCCTCTGGGGGTAGAGCAGGGGAGGCCTCCAGGGTGGGTGTCGCGGGGTCCCTGTGAGCCCTGGTAAGGGTGTCACGGGTCTGTGTGAGGCCCAGAAAGGGCATCACAGCGGATGGGGCGTTGTGGGGTCCATGTGTGCCCCAGGAAGGGCGTTGCAGGAGATAGGGTGTGGTCAGGTCTGTGCACACCCCAGGAAAGGGCTTTGCAGGCCGTAGGGTGTGACAGGGACCCTGCATGTCCCAAGAAGGGTGATGCTGGCAATGAGGAATCATGGGGACCACATGTGCCCCAGGAAGAACAGTGAGGGAGGTGGGGTGTGATGGGGTCTGTGGACACCCCAGGGAGGGTGTCACAGGGTCCAGACATGTCCCAGGAAGGGCTTGACAGGAGGTCAGCCACCATCACAGGGACCGTGCGTGCACCAGGAAGGGTGTCACAGGGGATGGGGCATCGCAGTGTCCGTGGGTGCCCTGGGAAGGGTGTCACAGAGGATGGGGTGGCACGGGGTCCGTGTATGACCCAGGAAGGGCGTTGCAGGATACAGGGTATCGCAAGGCCTGTGGATACTCCAGGAAGGGCATCACAGAGGGTAGGGCGTCACGTGTACTCCAGGAAGGGTGTTGTGAAGGTTGCGGGAGGTGTCTCAGGGTCCTTCTATCCCTCCCCACCACCCCGGGAGGGAGTCGTGGGGTTCAAGGCATCGCAGGATCCTTCGACCCCTGGGCAGGGGGCCTAGGGGACACAGGATGCCACCAGGTCCTTCCACATCCCGGGAGGGTCGCCCCCGGGGTCTGTCACTCTCGGGAAGCTGTGGCACAGATACTGGTGGTGGTTCGTCCTTGTGATGGCTGTGGTGGCTTTGCAGCCCCCACACTGGCTTGGGGGGGCCGTCGGCATGACCTCATTTGTCACGGTGCTGCCGCAGGACGGTCCCCCCGGTTTGGGGAACCGAACCCCAGCCCTGCGTTGCCTCCAGCATAAATTGCTGCGTGTGTGGGATTTGCTGTTCTTCCTCCTTCCCCCAGAAGGCTTTAAAACAACAATAATAATAATGTTTTCTAGCTTTTGCTAGGCAGAGAAATGCAAGAATGTGGATGAAATTCCTTTAGGGAAGAAGGTTTTTTTGAGCTTTGATTCACGCAGACCCGGCTTGCTGGGTTGCTGCGCGCCTCCGGGAGCGTCCCCGCTGCTTGCGGGCTCCCCGAACCCCAGGAATTCGTCTGGCTCGCTGCCCGGAGCTGCAGGCTTGGAGAGGAGCCTCCCTCGCCCTCCTACCCAGGGCACCGCCGGGGAGGCGGTGGAGGGAGCGCCGTGGCTTGGCAGACGGCGCAGTCTCGCTCCCGGAGAGCGGGATTAGCGTGAAAAGGGCTCAGAAAAACTTTTCCTGTGGAGAAACGCAGCGCGTTTGCATCTGCAGCCTGTGGAGACTCCTGCATGCCCTAAAATGGCAGCGTGGGCACAGAGGAGAAGTGACTAACCCCGGAGTTAGTGTCTGAGTGGTTCCCCTCCCACCCCCCGGCATTTATTTTGCTTTTATTAGCGCTGCCTGGAGAATGGGTGGCGTCGGAGGAGCTGGATCTGAATTCTTCGGGCCTAATTCAAAGCAGCGTCGTGGGCAGACTTCAGAGTGAGCGAGCCGACCCGCGGCCTTTGGGGTGCGCCGGGAGAGACGTGTTGTTTTGGCGCGGGAGGATGTGAAATAACTCTCTGTCCTCGTTGCGGTTTGGGTAACGAGCTCTGTGCCGGGAGCCAGGATAGGAGCCGTGTCTCAAGGAAAGCCACGCTCCTCTTAGCAGAATTTTCAGAAGCTGTGCAAAGCGAGGGTGGGGGGGGGCCTGCGACAGTCCCAAGAAGGTTTCAGGAGCCTGAGCCCGTGGTCTTGTCTCAAAGGTCTCAGTGTCAGGGACTGTTAATCCCACAGGTGCAATGTCCAACATGGCTGGACCCTGTCCGTGCTGCCGGTCACCCCGGCAGTACCATTGCTGCAGCCCAAGGAGGGGATCTGGGCTGGGATGCAGGAGATCCCCTGAGTTTTTGCTGTCTGTCTCCTTCCCTTCCTGTAGCTTCACTTGCATAAGGAAAATGAACTTCCCCTCACGTTGTTGAGGATCGCAAGAGCTTTTAAGGCTCTTTATGTTCACTCATGGCCCCTAATGATGGAAGCGAGCAGAGAAAACGTGACAGAGAGCTCTCACCCTGCGCCCCGAGCATCTCCGCTTGCTTGAACCCCTGAGCTGGAAGGTGTCTGGAGGGGGGGTGGCAGCTCTGCGGTGTGGAAGGGGCTGCAGTTGATTTTCAAAGGGCGTCCTGAGTGCTGGAGCTTGTCCAGCCAGGTGGGAGAAGGGTTGGGGGGGAGCCCCAGAGGTTCTGGCTCTGCAAGCTGCCTCATCTTCCAGCCAACTTGTGATGCTTGGTTCAGCCCCACTGCAAACAACTTTGTTTATGAGAAAATTTTAGTCCCGGATTAAAAAATAGCAAAACAAACAGGCTCCTCGTGCGCCGGGACTGCACCGCAGAACGTGCCCAGGCCTGGGCAGCAGAGATAACCACTGGCCCCTGCGCCAGGGATGTGTGAGTTGAGCCTGTGCCATATGCTGTTTTTTAGGACCCCACCTTTAGTCCTTGCGTCTGGGCACAAAACAGCTGCCAGTTGGAATGGGACCCTGCTTAAACAACAGCCTTGATTGTCAGCATGTTGACCTTGCTCTCGTTTTCCTGCTGATTTTTGTTGTATGGAAACTTTACCGGCTTTGATTTTTATACTTGTTTTCAGCTTGATGGAAAATGTTCTGTCAAACTTGGATTCTTCTCCAGGAACAAGCTGTCAGCCGGTGTCCAGGGATGTAATGTCTCGGTCATTTCGTTGTTTTGCCCAAGAGAAAAATCAACTCTTGCGAGTTGCACAAGAGCAGCTTGAGAGCTCTCCTGGCCTTTTTGGGCATCACAAGGCTTGTCCCATGCTCAGCCAGCCTCAAGGCCTGGGGTTGGGAAGCCAAGCAGCAGTGCCCAGCATCATTCCTCCCTTTCCACTTGAGCTGTGTAGTGCTTTTATTTTTCACCCGTGCCTTTAACTGCCCTGCTGAGCCTGACGGGCGTCTCCAGATGCGGCACCTTTCTGCATCCAAAAAACCCCTGTGCCCTTGGCCTTGCCTGGGCAGGATGCTCTTGGTCTTCACCTCTCCCTCCCGTGACCTGGTCCTGGCAGCTCTCTGTCCTGCCTCATTTTTTGGGAGCCCAAAGCCCAGCGCTGTCAGCAGGATGAGGCCGTGCAACAAAATATTTGCGCACTGGCTTGGTGACCATCACCGTGTCTGACTGTGACGGTGTGTGGGTGGGCACAGGCTTGCAGGGAGATGTGGTAGTTCAGCGGGGAAGCAGCAGGGTGGTCAGTCCCTCCAAAACAAGAGCTCAGCCCAGCAGAAAAGGGTTTTTTCTGTACTCACAAAGCAGCTATTGCTTCTGCTTCCTGACGTCCAGGAAATGCTGTTGCAGTCCCCTGCGGGGGCTTATCCTGCCTTCCCTGCCGCGTGGCAGCGAGCCGGGGAGTCTTACCTCCGCATCCATCCCCGTCAACACAGCTTCTGGGGAGGGTGGAAATGCCTCCAGCTGCAGCGTGATGAGAGCTTCAATCCAACACTTCCCCTTGGCCGAGCTGGTCTGTTGGGTGGGTGGCATGGTGGGGGCTTGGCCTTTTCAGTTTTTCAGCAGGGGCTTGGTGTTGGGGAGGGCAGGGGATGCATGGTAACACTGCGGGGTTGGACCTTGGACCTCGCTGCATGGGGGCCGGAAAGGACCTTGATTTTGCTCCGTGGGCTGCCAGGCCGATGGCAGGGAGGGATGGTGGGCACCTGGAGTTTCCTAGGCTGGGCAAAGGAAAACCCTAATTGTCATTACCTCCTCTCTCCCCCTTTAAAATACCATTTTCATTCACTTTCTTTCCTTAAGACCTCACAGCCGCATGGCAAGGGGGAAAGGTTAAAGCCATGAGCCTTCCGGGGAGAAGCTCTGCTGGCTGTGGAAACACCGGCCTGCCAGAGCTTGAGCAGTGGAGACTAAAATTCAGGACTTTGCAGCACTGGGATCCTGTGGGTAAGGGGACAGTGAGTGTAGCAGAGGAGTCGTGGTTCCTGGCTCTGGTGTTTTTCTGCAGTGACTTGCAGTTGCTTGCTGGCTGCTGCCTTGGACGAGGAGCAACAACAGCGAGTGGCCTTTGGTGTCTGCGACAGGGAACTTGTCTTGTGGAGTTGTTACCTGTGCACAGTTAGCCCAGCTCCAAATTCCCCAAAGCCCTCCCTGCTGCAGTTGCCTTTACTTGTTCCTGTCCCTCCCCAGCTGTGGAGGGGTCTGGGCTTTTGTGCAGCTGCAGCATCTCCACCGTGGCAGCAGGAATCAGACACACTCCTTGATCTCCATCAGCAAAGAAGCTACTCGGGGTACAAAACCTTTCCTCTGAGTGCTAAACTTTCCTAGCTGAAGTACTTGAGGCCACGAGGGCTTCTCTCTTGCATGTCTTGATAGAGCTTGGTTCTGAGGCAAGGCTCAGTGGAAAAAGGAACAGGGATTTCTTTGGGCTTGGGGGGGTGAAGGTGTTGTGGAGTCAGGCCAGGACTGATGGTGGAGCTGGTTGGGGGAAGGAGCTGGTCAGCCCCGTCACTGCCTGCAGCTGCGGGGAGGAAGAAGCAACATGGCTCTGGGGAAGGAACATGCTGAAATGGAACGTTGCTCTGAATTTGCTTTGGCCCAGGGTAGTTGAGATGCCCTCCGGAAGGTCACATCATTCCCGATGATGTGTGCTGCCCATCTGCTCAGCAGCAAAGCAGTGGTGGGACCTCGGAGGGCGAGAAGAACCCTCGGGGCCAAGGGATGGGCCCCGAGGGGACGTTAGGAAGAAAAATTTTCACAGTAAGAGTGGTCCGAGAGTGGAACAGGCTGCCCAGGGAGGGGGGAGTCCCCATCCCTGGGGGGGTTTCAGGGCCGTTGGGATGAGCTGTGGGGGATGTGGGGTAGGGGAGAACTTTGCAGAGTCGGGCTGAGGGTTGGACTCGGTGATCCCGAGGGGCTTTTCCAACCGGAGTGATTCTGTGAATCCCTGCCAAGGCTCCCTCTCTTGTCTGTTGGTCCCTTCCCAAGCCAAGCCCTGAACCAGGTGCTTTTCCCTTCCCCTTGCTGGTTGTACCCATCACGTCCCCTCCTTGCTATGGCAGAGCGGATGAGTAACACGCTTTCCATGGCACTGTCCTCATGTTTCCCCCAGGCACAGACCCTCTCTCCAACCCCTCTGGACTGCTGTCAGCCCATGTCACACTTGTGGCTGTTGCCCTCCCTTGTTAAATTAAAATCAGTGAAGATCATTAGCAGCAGAGCACGCGCTATGGCCTGCAGGCTCTTGGCTGTGGCTTCTCTCTCGGATGCGGTGGTTTGTGCTCATTGTCGTTCTCACCATGGCTTTGGTTCTTGGCTGCATCTCCTAGGGGAGATTTTCACGCCCAGGCTCACTTTCTGCTCCCTATCAGGCATGAGCCAAATCGCTGCAGCCTGTCCTCCACATGTCTGTCCTTAAGCCTAGGAGAGGAAGAGACCTTGCAGCAGGGCGGAGAGGAAATCGCTGATCGTTTTGGGATGGAAAGTTTTAATACGAGGGCAAACAGAGCCCTGTTCCCTGGGGGCTCTGATTGGAGGTGGCTGGTAAAGCTCATGAAGGTCTTTGGGGTGGCTGAGAACAGCAGCTGTGATGAAATCCTTGTTTTGGAGCTGAAAAAGCAGCTCTGAGGGGCTGTTGCGTCTCTGCCGAGCCAGGAAACGCCCTGCTGTGTTGAAACACTGCTGAGCAGGGGGAGGAGAGCGTTAGTCCTGCCAATAATCAGGTCGAGATGCTCTCTGCTCTGCCCAAGGTGAGGGCTGGGCAGGAGGAAGGAAGGGCTTGGGATAGGGTCCTTGGCGGCCACTTTGTCCCGGGCAAGCATTTGCCCCAAGCTAGGAGCCCAGGGGAGAGCACCAAGGCGCTGCAGTGAGGTGATGCTGCTTATGAAATGGTGGCAGGGTGTAATTTTGCTCCTACCTGCCCAGTTAACCCCATTTGCACCCAGTTGCTAATGCTGGTTTAAGGGGTTTAAGGCCCTTGCTCTGTTCTCCTGCAGGAAGGATCTGCTTTTGTTGTTTTTTAAAAAATGTTTGATCAGTTTGATCCCAGCTTTGCAAGTCTGGCATGTTGGGGTTGGACTGTTGGTGACCGAGAGCGCTGGCCCATTACCCTCCATCATCTTAAAAAACAAAAAGCTGCAGATTCAGGCTTCTTTCTCTGTTTCATGCTGATTTTCAGAGCCCTAACTGCCTCCAGCTGTCTTTTTTCCTTAGCAGCTGCAGAAAAACCCGCAGCCAGCTCTGAAAACGCCTTGAACCTGTTGGTACAAAGCTCCCAGACGCGGGTTATTGCATGTGCCAAGTTCAGCTTGCGCTCACCCCATGCTTCAGGAACCTCGCCGCCTCACTTCATCTTTCCAAGGTGACTCCTTCCCTTCCCTCTGAGGTCTGCCAAAATGTTTTTGGCCAGGCGTTCCTCTCCAGTGACCAGAAAGGCAGGGTGGGCTCCGCTCTCCACTGCTCTTGCCCTGCAAGGTGCCGTGTTGTTGTGCTGTGCTGAGCTGACCGTGTTACCTGCGCTGTGACTGCGGCCAGGGTAGAGTCTGGACCAGGTTATTCTGCCTGTCCGTTGTGGCCGGCTCGTGACTATGCTTATGTAGGTGTCCACATGAAGGGAAAACGGGCTCCTTGCCCCCAGTGACGTCAAAATCCTCTTGCTCTGGATGCTGCTCCGTTGCGGGCATGCTGGCGCGGGTGGCTGCCTCCCCATGGCTGCTGCGCAGGGCTTTCTTGACAACTGGAGTCCAAAAAACCACCTTGCAGCCTGTCTGCATGCTGTCTGGCAAGTGAAAAGAGCTTTGAAACCTTTGCTCCTACCTCTCTTCCCGCCCCAGGGCTTGTGCTTGGCAAAGGTGTGCGAATACCTGCCATGGGAATTTGCTTTCTTTGTTGGAGGGTTGGCTGGGGTTTGGGTTTCCAGCAGGATGATGGGGTTTGGGTGCATGACCTGTTGCCAGAGCAGGTGTAGGTGGTATTTTAAGCTGTGTGAAGCCCGTGGGCTTGGTTTCCCCTCCGGGGGATGGGCTCTGCGGCGTTCCCAAGCCTTGAATGGCCTCTAGGTACTAGGTTTTCCATGCAAGCCCTGTCGTGATGCTCTTCCCATTTGGAAGTGGAAAAGAATTTACAGCAAAAACATGTTTCTCCTGCCCATCCCGTGCATGTTGTGCATTAAGTAGCTCCCCAGAAGCAAGAGCACCGGGGGAACCTGTGGAACAGCTCCTCAGTGTCGGCTGTGCTTTGTAATCCTGCAAAGTCAACTCGGAGCTTGTTTTTTTAACTTCTCTTTGTGCTCTTGGTTTCTCGTGCAGAGAGAAACCAGTGCTGCCTCCTCTCCCATCCTCGCACAGGGGCCTCGTCCCTTAGTCTTGCTGGCCTGGCAGTTCAGGTCATTTGGTGACCACAAATGTGGTTTATTGGCTTGTTCATGACTTGGAGGACACAAACCTGAGATGCTCTGGAGCGTAAGCAGATAAATATAGCTGAAGAGATCACTTTCTGTCTCCTGCTATTACTATCTCTTCTTCATTCATAAATGTTTCATGCTCTGTTTTCCAGCTCCCTTCCTCTTCCTACCTGACCATCCTGTGCTAGAGAGGGGAAAGCCGCCAATCTTCGAGGCCTAAATTGATTTGTGATGGAGTTACCTGCCCTTGCTGTCATGCCAGCGCTCTTCTCCGTCTCTGCTCCTGAAACCATCCCTCTCCAGAGGCCATCACGTGGCACAGAGGCTGTAGGGGCAGATTTGGGGGCAGTGGGGTGGCTGTGCAGCCATCCTCTGTTTCCTCTGGGCTGAGAAAACAGCTTGTGTGGGGGCTCCGCAGGTCTGGGCCACCACAGTCCCCCCATAGCCAAGGGCGCCAGGGCCCTGTGGGGCATCGTTCCAGCTGGGATGCAGGAGTGAGGATGCTCAGGACCTTAACAGGGTGGACTCTGGACACGGAGCACTGAGGTGCTGCAGGATATGTGCCTGGGTGTGGCTCCTGGTGTGCCAGTGAGCTGTGGACATGAGCAAGGCTGTTTTGTTTGTGGTTTTTTTTTTTTTTCTTTTTCCTGGTTTTCACAGAATCCCAGAATCATCCAGGTTGGAAAAGCCCTTGCAGCTCCTCCAGCCCAACCATGACCCTCCCCCTGACCATTCCCAACTCCCCCAGATCCCTCAGCACTGGCTCAGCCCAACTCTTCAACCCCCCCAGGGATCCCGGGGACTCCCCCCTGCCCTGGGCAGCCCATTCCAACGCCCAACAGCCCCTTCTGCACAGAAATCCTTCCTCAGAGCCAGCCTGACCCTGCCCTGGGCAGCTTGAGGCCATTCCCTCGGGGCCTGATGCTGGTTCCTAGGTCATTGTTACTTTCATCGAGCCTTGCAAGTTTGCAGGCTGTTCGCTGTGATCGAGACCCACTGGAGTGACAAAATCTCTGTTCCTGGCCTGTGAGCTGTGGCACAAGCCCTTCAGCAGGGCTCAGGTACAGCACAGCATGGAGGCTTCTCTGTCCTGGAGTGGATGCGAGTCAGTGGCAGGATTTTCTCCCATGGGTTCTCAGTTGTCCCGTGTTCCCACATCGATCCTGGCAACAGAAAATGTAACACATGGTGTGGAGCATCAGCGCTGGGTCCGTAGCTCCAGCTTCTTTCACCCCTCTCTGCCCACAGCTCCTGCCCTTTGTTTCCAACATCTCCTTTAGCCTCTTGAGCAGCTGAGTTGGTCGTGCCAAAGCTGGAAGCCAGGGATCAGTCGCTTCGTTAGCAGTGAGCTGAATTATCTAACGAGCTGTAGGGGGGTTGGTTTGTTCAAGCTTGTTTTCGAGCACTTCTCAGAGGAACACTTGGGAGAGATGAGCTTCTTCCCACCTCAGCTACTTGAGTCCTTTCTTCCCCATCCGCGGTGGAATCAGCCTGTGTTTATTTTCCATCTGTGCTTTTAGCAGCTTACAGGGATCACCTTGCAAAATAGGCCATCCAAAACCGACATGAAAATGAACCTACGCTGCAGAAAAGCTTCCCAGCACCGGTGGGGGAAGCTGCGTCAAAAACACAAAGCCAGACAAAAAAGCACAAAACTCCCCAGGGTTGGGTTGTTTTCCACCCTACGCTTCCCTTCTCAGGTAGGTGAGCTTCCTCTTGGCCCGATGTGACGCGCGTGTTTCCGCAGGGCTGCTTCAGCTCTTGGCTCACCAATATTTGCTGCCCGCGCTGTGCCCATCGAGGGGGGGTTGTTCCCTGGATTGCCTTTTCTGTGCTCTGTCCTGCTCTGTCACTGTAGGGACCCGAGTAGTCTTTAATTAAAGACTTGAGGCTCTTCTCGTAAGCCAGACTGACCTTGTTGCAGGGATGAATCAGCAGTAAATGAGAGGCTGGTGCGGTCAGGGAAGAGCCATTGACTCCGTGTTGGGCTGTCTCTTGCTCCATTAGGCAGCTCGGGTGGCCGAGTTGTGTGGGACAGGAGCATTTCTGCTCAGTTTGAGGCAAACCTCGACCTCCCTGACAACGCCGAGTGGTTTTGGGAGGCTTTTGGGAAGCACCTGATGGCTGAAGCGCTCTAGAAGTGCTCCAGCTGTGCATCCTTCCCCTTCTGCATCCACGGACACCGCAAGTCGCTAAGGGGCTGAACCACCCAAGGAAACTCTCTCGACTCACTGCTAGGAAAGCACTGGGACCAGTGCGAGGGCGAAACTGGAGAACTGTTGCTGAAGGTACCCAGGGTGCGTTGGGCAGGTTTGTTGGGGCGAGGTTGGTCCAGTTGAGCTGGAGGGTGGATGGGGATCCCTTGGGGACCCCAACTGTGGGAGAGCAAAGCTGCTTCTCCTTGGAAGGACCCATGTTCTTCTTGGAAAGGACCCACATCCTCCCCGAAAGCAGGGCAGGACAGTGCCCCTACAGTGCACGTGGCATCTCAGAGAGCTCTGCTTGCCTGCTCTCGTCCCAGTGTCACTGGGTTTTCTCCCCTGTGGGATATTGCACACGACCATAGTGATCCTGAAGCACAGAAATGAGCTTGGATCACCCCAGGGCTTCGGGGTGCTGACCCACCACGCTGCTAATGGGGTGGGGGCTTCAGCTTTGTCCTTGCTTTTGTGCTGAAGGAGTTGCTGGATCAGAGAGACTGGGGGAAGTGGAAGGGTCAAGGTGACAAAGTCTCGGATCATGGTCAGCATTTCTGTTCAGGGTTGTGGCTCTGTCCTCCTGATAAGCCCAGCAGCTCGTCTGCCCGTCCTGGGAGGTGCTGGGGCAGCCCACGCAGACCTGCTCTCTCATAAACCCAAACAAGTTTGCTCATCGATGAGGAGAAAATCCTGCCCAAGCATTTTCCCCCTGTAGCTCCCTGTGCCCCCCATAAACAGTCACCTGCAGCCCAGCAGAGGACAAAGAGCAGAGGAGGAGGGACGGCGCAAACCAGGCGCTGACCCCGAGCAAATCCATCCTGTCAGCATCCTCTGCTTTCCCTCCTTAACAAACATCTCCTGCGCTCGTGTTCCCATGGCAGGGTGGTTTTTCCCTTTGCTCAGCACTAGCTGGCTTTCCGGTATGGGATGCTGCTGGAGGATGAGGGAAAACACGTGGGGTTTTTTGGGGGCCTGGAGATACAGCAGTGCTTTGTGTTCTGCTCCCCGTGCCTCCCTTGCTTCACCAATCGATCCTGGCAACAGAAAATGTAAAAACAGACACCGGGTGCTTTCTGCCTTTCCTCCCAAACCTGCCTTTTGGCAGCCGTGCTGTGTGGCTCGCCGTTTTCCATGGAGGCGAGTGGGAGGAGAGAGGAGCCTTTGCACAGGAAAGGGTTTTACTGAAACTGGAGGCAGTTCGGATGTGCTGATTAAGCGCCGTGACCTAAATGAGCATGCAGAGCTGCGTAGGGGGGCTGGGGAGCCCTCCGTGAACGCCAGCGCTCGCAAGCACCCTTAGGCCAGCAGGATGTGAGCTTGCAAACCCCCGGAGTGCCTCTGGCTTCCCAGGAGCTGCCTGAGAGCTCGCGGGGGGGGGCCTTCAGCTTCTTCCCCTTTCCCGGGTGGCTGTGGGGAGTTTTCTGTTTGAGGTTTTCTCTCCCGTCCATATGTGCTGGGGTGGCTTGCTGCTTCCTTCCCCCTGCAGAGATCACCGAGGCTGGGGTGATGCCTGCTCCTGCGGATCCTGGGGTGATGCCGGCAGAAGCCTTTTGGGGGAGTGCGCACCCACAGAATCCCAGAATCATCCAGGTTAGAAAAGCCCTTGCAGCTCCTCCAGCCCCACCATGACCCTCCCCCTGACCATTCCCAACTCCCCCAGATCCCTCAGCACTGGCTCAGCCCGACTCTTCAACCCCCCCAGGGATCCCGGGGACTCCCCCCTGCCCTGGGCAGCCCATTCCAACGCCCAACAGCCCCTTCTGCACAGAAATCCTTCCTCAGAGCCAGCCTGACCCTGCCCTGGGCAGCTTGAGGCCATTCCCTCGGGGCCTGGCGCTGGCTCCTTGGCTCCAGAGACTCATCCCCCCTCTCTGCCCCCTCCTGGCAGGGAGTTGCCGAGGGCCAGGAGGTCTCCCCTCAGCCTCCTGTTCTCCAGACTGAACCCCCCCAGTTCCCCCAGCCGCTCCCCAGCAGACCTGTGCTCCAGACCCTGCCCCAGCTCCGTTGCCCTTCTCTGGCCACGCTCGAGTCATTCAATGGCCTTTTTGGGGTGAGGGGCCCAAAACTGAACCCACTCCCCGAGGGGCGGCCTCACCAGTGCCAAGCCCGGGGCTCAGATCATTCTGTGTGATTCTGTGAAGGTGTCTCTGAGTGAGCTCAGCTCTCTGGGTGGTCAGGGCCGATGTCTCAGCTGGGGCATCACCTCACAGTGGAAGTGGGCAGTTGCTGACAGGTGGAAAGGACCAGCTCTCCACAGAGCAGAAGGGTGTTGGGATGGGATCAGCAGGCTGGGAAGCAGCAGGTTTCATCCTTCGCTCCATGTTCAGGGGGAGACCTGTTTGCAGTTGAAGGGAGCAAGGTAGGGAGCACAGACTTGGGTGCCAAGCATGTTTCCTTAGCTAGGAACAATCCTGCTCCTGGTCACTGCAAGCTCTGGCACTGGGACAAGACAGCCTGTTTAATGTTTTTTTAATTAGCAAAGTCTTTGTCAGGCTTTGGCCCCTCCACACTTTACTAAAAGCAGCCCCTGGGAGTAGGTGGCCAGAGATGGGCAGCTTGTCCTGGATGTCCTGTGTGATGAGGAGCTGGACCCAAGCTGGTGGCACTTTCCTTAAGAGAAGCCTCCAAAACACCTCCAAGAGCAGGTCCTGGGTGCCCAGTACTGGACCTGTGTTCGATCCAATCTCCCAAGAGTGAGATGAAGACACAAACGAGGTCAAATGCCATACACCCAAACCTGTTTTTATTATTAAAAGTGAAGAGGGGAAGCGATAGGACAGAACGGGAGGAAAAGACAGAAATCAAGCGAGCATCCGGAATGGAGCTGCAAGAATTTTCACCACCATGGATCCAGCAGTGTCCCGTTGGTCCTCAGTCTTCGGTTCTTCAGTGGTGGATGCACACACAGCAGAGTTCTCTGGTGCCTTTTAAGCTCATGTTATCAGCTGATTCGTGTGCTGGACAAAGAGAGGCAGGTATTCCATAAACTCATTTCCATGAGCAATTGAGTCGGTGGTCGTGCTCGCCCTGCCCACCTTCGTTTTTGCCTCAGTTCCCACGGATCTGCTGAGTTTATGCTTCTTGAGAAATCATCCAGCTTCTGGGCTAAAATCGGTTCTTATCACCTCCTCACTGGTGAAGTTGCAAAGTCCTTTGCAAGGCATACATGGCATCTGGCATATGCAGTAGAGCCTCAAAGTGTCAGGCTCTATGGAGCCAGTGATCAGTACTCCTTGTGCTTGATGGGAAACATTGGGTTTCATTCAGTCTGTGTTTCCCCCTTTTTGAGGCTTATCTAAGGAGTTATGTCCTTCCATACGCTCCTGCTTCTTGGGTGACATTCTTTAGACTAATTACAAAGGCTACAGCTGGTCCTTGATGAATGTTGGAGGTGTTACTGACACCACCCCGTGACTCAAAGCACACACACAGCAAGCTCTGAGACAACGTACTCGGTGCATCTTCCTCGATCTTCACACGCTCCTCGGTGCCGCACCTCTTCCATAGTCGGATGAGCAGAACCCAGTTAAATTCAGAGTAAATGCTCTGAGCCCGAGCTGAAAAGCTCAAGGCTTCTATTTCAAACCTGGAAAAGATTTTGTATGGGCAGAAGGTTGGTTGTTTTTCCAGTTGTGTCATCTAGTTCCATAAAAGAGATTGCGTTCCCCTCCAAGACTTGGGCTCGGGTCACCCCAATCCAGAACTCCCCCACCCAAGGCAGAATTCCCTCTGAGGGCAAGAAATGTGGGTAACCGAGGGGTGTGGGATGGGGTTAGTAGCAAAAACATGCTGCTGGAGTTTGTGTTTAGCTTGGCTGGGACTTAAAACCCTCCACAGCCCCGCTCTCCTGCCGCATCCTGGCCGAGGCAGTGTTTGCACCTCCTGTTTCCACTGGAACTGATTCATAAAAAGAAAAACCCAACATGGAACAACTTAATCCTCCCAAACACTCATCTTGTGCCATAAACTTAGAGCTCAGCCTAAAAATAGCTCTGTTCCCTGTTTGAGGTGTAGTCCCGACTGCTGATTAGGTCTTGGGAACCAAAAATAGCTCCTTAATCCAGTGCCAGCATAAGCAAGAGGTTTTTCCTTGAACGGACACTTTTTGAAGCAGATCAGGTTTTAAGGCTTGTTCTTTCAAAGGCCCCGTCACCGAGCACCCAGATTAATTTTAATGACAACAATATTACAAGTGATGGGATGGGAAGTGCTGGGAGCATATCTGTGTGAGCTGAGCCAGTGCAGAGCCCTTACGGGCTGTTACATCTCATCGTCCTCAGGAGCTCATGCCTTTCCTTCTGCTAATCCACCCAGATTTTCTCTCGAATTTTTTTTTTTCTTTTTCTGCAGGATGACGTAAGATATAAAAACCACTTGCAAGATTTTTTTTTTTTTTTTCCCTGCTAAATGATTCAGCCCCCAAATCTCTCCTCTCCCAGCTGGCAGGCTGCTGCAGCCCTTCCCCCTTGAACTTCTTCCAGGCCTTGCATCAAACTGAACAACGTAATATTTGATGTGCTGTGGCTGCAGCCTGTTTCAAGCAGCCTTTTCCCCACTGCTCCTACGGGAAGTGTCCACCTGACTCACTGCTCCTGCTCCCTCGCTGCTCCCTGGCAGTGGATCAGCCTGTTCTGGTGGCTCTTTGCCACCGCTGCCTTACTTTAAGGGGTTAATGCTGCTTTTTTTCCTTTTTTTTTCTTTTTTTTTCCCCTCCCCTACACGCCTGGATATTTTCAATCTTGAAGCCTGACTAGTGAAAATTTTGCAGTGAGCATCATATGAGGGTGGGACAAGAGAGTGGTAGGAATAGAAATGGGTTCACTGGGGATTTAACCCTGTGTCTGTGCCCAGCAGAGTCCCAGCCCTGTCCCTCCTGCATCTTGGGGACACCTGAGTTGTGTGGTGAAGGACCCATGTGCCTCCAGCTGTGCACTCGTGTTATTTATCCAGGTGTCCCAGCAGGGAATTGGGGGTTTTGTGCCCCCTTCCCGAGGCACGGTGTAGGCTCCCCAGGCTTTCCAGCTCCTCCCTTTGTCCGAGATGCGATAACTTCCCCAGCTGTAATTCAGAAACTTCTGGAGGACACAATTCAAGTTCTTTTTTTTTTTTTTTTTTGGTCTTTTCAGTGACTTCACTTTTCATGTGGATGTAAGACACCGCCGGGATTTTTATTTTCTGGGAGATCATTGGGAAATTGTTAAACCCACATCTAGAAATATCTTCCACCTCCCGTTGCTGCATGTTTCGCCCATGAACCATGTCATGGAGAAATAGAGTCTGATTTCCTTGTGCCTTGTTAAAGGGGAATTTTAATACTTTGATCTGGGAGGGATCAGAGCTACCGGGGCAGTGGCTGTGCTGGACACCCGCTCGTGCCACCACGGGAAATGGTGCTGGGACTGGGGCAGAAAGATGAGGCATCTTGTGGGAGGGAGGAGGGAGCGGTTTTGGGGAAGAAATGGTTCCCTCATGGCCTGTGCTTTGTGCTGCCCTGTCTGAACGTGGTGCCATGGCGAAATGGAGAATTAAAAGGTGCCCTCTGGGCATCTCCTGCTTTTGGCTCTCCCCTTCTCCCATCACATACCAGGGGTTGCTCCGTGCCCTGCTGTCTCATCCATCTTGCCCGAGAGGCCAAGAAGGCCAATGGCATCCTGGCTTGTGTCAGCACTGGTGTGGCCAGCAGGTCCAGGGAAGGGATCTGAGCCCTGGGCTCAGCACTGGGGAGGCCGCCCCTCGCTGAGGGGGTTCAGTTGTGGGCCCCTCACCCCAAAAAGGCCATTGAATGACTCGAGCGTGGCCAGAGAAGGGCAACGGAGCTGGGGCAGGGTCTGGAGCACAGGTCTGCTGGGGAGCGGCTGGGGGAACTGGGGGGGTTCAGTCTGGAGAAGAGGAGGCTGAGGGGAGACCTCCTGGCCCTCTGCAACTCCCTGCCAGGAGGGGGCAGAGAGGGGGGATGAGTCTCTGGAGCCAAGGAGCCAGCGCCAGGCCCCGAGGGAATGGCCTCAAGCTGCCCAGGGCAGGGTCAGGCTGGCTCTGAGGAAGGATTTCTGTGCAGAAGGGGCTGTTGGGCGTTGGAATGGGCTGCCCAGGGCAGGGGGGAGTCCCCGGGATCCCTGGAGGGGTTGAAGTCGGGCTGAGCCAGCGCTGAGGGATCTGGGGGAGTTGGGAACGGTCAGGGGGAGGGTCATGGTGGGGCTGGAGGAGCTGCAAGGGCTTTTCCAACCGAGAGGATTCTGGGATTCCCATGTGGTGGGATATGAGGAGGGGGAATCTTCTGAATTCCCTGAGAGCCTGCGTGCTAGTGGAAGAGCTGGTCGAGTCACCACAAAGACTCCAAGGAACAATTGTGCTGGTGACTATTAACTGACCATTATAGTGAGTAAATGGAGACAATTTGGCAACAGTCAACTGATAACCGTCCTGAGAACGAATAAAGGTACTTTGGGGATGCGACTGTTTTCCTAATAACTGGTCACTGATCAACCAGTCACAATGCAACTCCTGCAAAGCTTATACACATGACTGTATGTAAGAAAGAGAGAGAGAAGAAAGGGGAAGAAGAGAGGAGGAGGGGATAGGAAATGGGGAAATCAGCACCCTTGGACCCATGTATTTACGGAATAGCCAGCGTGGTCTGTAGGTGGGTTGATAAAAGACACACGTGGGGTGTTGCCTTTATATAGTCTTACACCTGCACAGTTGGTTGTTCCAGAAGTTTCTCATTTTCTCGGGCTTGTACCTGCTCAGAGAGGCAAGTTCTCTCTCTGGGCAGCAATAGGAGGGAGGGGGAGAGAACTGGCCCACCGCCCCCTCTCTGCAGAGCCCTTGTGCTTCCTCCCCAGGGCATCCCCCTCGAGTTGTCTGAGACATCCTCTTCACCAACAGCTGCTTGATTACGAACAGTTTGTGGCACCCGCCAGTGCACAGGCTGTTCCCTGGGCAAGGCTTGGGCCCTAACTGGAGGCTGGGAGGTTTTGTTTGTTTTTTTTTTTTTTCCCTTGTGCAGTGAATGTTTTGGAGGCATTTCCCATGCTCCTTCTATCTCTGTGTGCAAAGCTATGGAACAGAGTCTGCGTTAGGGGTTGTGTCTGGGCAGGGCAGTGGGGAGCATCCCCCAGTAACCTCCGCAGAGGCAGGTGAGGCTTTTGTGCTGGTGTTTACAGCCAATGTCTCCTTCCAGACCCTTTGGCGACTGGCACGAGGGGTATTAAAGTCAAGTCCTTTTTTCCTCCTGAGCTCAAGCTTCTGGCTGCCTCAAATTTTAGACATTTCAGCAGAATTAAGGGATTTGGAGGAGGGGAAGGTGATGGATGTACAGGTGTGCTGCATCCTCCACCTTAACATCAGGTCATCGCAGATCGATCCCAGAGCTGTACTGCAGGCTGGAATGCAGATATTTCCCTAAAATCCAATAACCTGGGTAGGGTGGGGTTGGGTTAGATAGGGTAGGTGCTGCATGGCAGCTTCTCCTGCCCATAAAGAGCTCCTGGGATGCAGCATCCTCTAAATGCTTGATGCAAGGACACTTCTAGGCAAACTTTAGCATCTTTATTTAGGGTGAGGCACAGAAGGTCTGACATAAATTTATTTTAATGAATGTTGTTGAGTGCCTTTGCCATTACGGTACTGTCTCTGACTTGAAAGGATTTGTTCTGAGTCACTGGCTCTTGAATATTTAAAACGCAAGCCCAAAGCACCGTCTTTTTTTAAACATGGGCTCAGAGCAACATATCAACTGACCACACAAAAATTCAGCCACCGGTAATTTTCCCCTGAAATGAACGGCAGTATCCGACACTGGGGTGAGTGAGATGGCATTTGCCAGGTTATTTACTGGGAGGGCAGTATTTAAAATGTAGTGTTTAGTGTTAGGACAAGACGGGAGACACAGCTCTTATAAAGCTGCTGCAGTTCAGGGAGGGGTCTGCTCTCTGACTCAGGTCTTTGGTGACTTCTGGGGCACTTGTGCCAGCTCCCACCCATCCTCCCCAAGGTCTTCCCGGCTTGTGGCTCTTGGAAATGACAGACTGGCCTTTCCTTTACTTTCCTCTCTGGCTCCAGGTGGTACAAGCTCCACTCCAAGGCTGGGAAGAAGGAGAAAGAGCGTGGTGAGATCCTGGTGAGCATCCAGTTCACACGTAACAACCTCACAGCCAGCATGTTCGACCTGTCCATGAAGGACAAGCCACGGTCGCCCTTCGGCAAGCTGAAGGACAAGGTGAAAGGCAAGAAGAAATATGACTTGGAGTCAGCCTCTGCTATCATCCCCAGCAGCATGGGCGCCCTCGACATGGAGGATGACTACGACATCGGAGGCAAGAAGTCCAAAGTCAAGGGCTTCTTCTTGAAGAACAAGCTGCGCAAGTCGTCCCTGACGCAGTCCAACACCTCCCTGGGATCTGACAGTACCATCTCTTCTGCCAGCCTGAGCTTGGCCGCAAATGTTCCTGAGGTAACCAAATCCCCGAGCAGACACAGCAGTCTGTCCACGGAGCGCTCTGGTAAGAGGATAACAGTTTTAATTCCTCTCCGCTTTTTTTTTTTTTTTTTTTTTTTTTTTTTTTTTTTTTTTTTTTTTTACCCTTCATAAGGAACTGTTGAGGTTTTCCTGCAAATCTGTTAACTAATTGCTTACCTAAGAAGCAGCGTCCTGCACAAACCCGCCAAGTCCTTCTGTGTGCTGGCAGTAATGTGCCTGCCAGAACGAGGAGAGACATCTTAACATTTTATTTTTTATGCTGAGCCTGTATATGAACAGCCTGACTTACACTGACGCCGCGTGTGCTCCCTGCGGCCACCACGAGCTCACGGGCTGTGAGGGCTCTCCAGGAACGTTTCTTCTCTGCCCCCAAAAAGCATGTCACTAACATTGACTCGTAGCACTAAAGACTCTGGGAAAAACTGGGTGACTCAGAGCATGTTGCTGCTGCCTGGTTGTCTAACGAGAAACCTCTGGCTTGGAGGCAAAGCTGAAACAGTGACCGGTCCCTGGTGATTAAAACAATCTGAACTCTTGGCGCTCAGAGAGCGGCGATTTGCAAACAAAAAAGGCCCTTGTAGTGAATTAATTCTCGCCGTTCCTTGAAAACAAAATATATAATTAAATGGTTTAATTGCTGAAGACAGCAAATTCCCCGATTGGGTGGGAGTCCCTGGGTATGTGTTGCTTCTCACTGTGCTGCTGAAGCCACGTGATGCCACTCGGTTTCTGCTGGGTGACGTTCCTGTGAGCGGCTGGAGAGTGAGCGGAGGCACCGCTCTGGCCCTGCCGTCCTGGTGCCGTCGTGAAGGAGACAGCATCTCCAGCTGGGAGGGGAGAGCAGCTGCCTCTCACCCGAAGTCCAGGCAGTTCTCACCGGGCTCTCCATGTAACCCTAAAAATGTGAGCGTTAGCAGTAGCCGCAGGGTCAGGTAGTGGGAGGGAGAAGCAGGAGCTGGACCTTCCTGGCTTATATCACGCGGAGCAGCAGCCTGGCCTGTCGGAGTGGAGCTCAGAGGCTCCTCATCTTTTATTCAATGCAAATTCTTAAGTCACACGGAAGCATAAGCCCTTTAAGTAGCTCCTGGGTAGTTTCTTGCATTTATTCTCGGATCTCAGATCCTTTCAGACAAGGGGTTTGTCGTCTTACGGAGGCTCCTCTCCGGATCCTGCAGTGGGGCGTGATGCGCTCGGGGAGAGTACCGTGTAGCCTGTATAGCCACATACTTGTGACCGTGCTTTGCATTTCTGGTAGTTTAATTATAATCTGGTAGAGCCTGGGAGGGAGAAAGCTGGTTTGATTTCATAGATCTCTGTAGTGTTTGCAGGTAGAAGATAACAATGCTTGTTGTACCTTTGCCTGTTACTCAGATGTCTTTGCCTGTTTTGTGTTTTATTTCCCCCCAGTGAAAGACTACTTGCCATCTCCAAAGCTGACCCACAAGAGAGCATTCAGTGACGATGTCTCCCAAGTCAGCCCGGTCCTGGAGCCCAAAGCAATCCACAGCCTGAAGCCAAAGAACGATCCCGTGTCCCGCTCTTCCCTCTGCATCAACGGGAGCCACGTTTACAGCGACGAGCCTGCACCAAAGAGCCCCGTGTCTGTTCCGCAGAGCTCTGCGCCGCTAGCGGTGCCCAGTGTCCCCAGACGGTCGGAGGAGGGCTTTGTCTTCGTCTCCCTCCCTCCCGACTCCCACGAGGTGCCTTGGGGGGTCAGCACCTTTGAGAGGACGCAGCAAAGAGACGAGCCGAGGTTCATCCCGTCTCCTCCCAGCTTAGCCTTGCAGGAAGAGCTCAAGGTCTCCACGAAAGCCGTCACTCTCAGTAACCATCTGGGCAGAGCCAAGATGGAAGAAAACAGTCGCTTAGAGAACAAGCCGACTCAAGCTGCAATACCCATGGTCTTCTCCACGGAGACGACGAAGGACAAACCACCTGAGGAAATGAGGAAGGAAGACAAGAGAGCGAAGGGCGGCCTCTTCCACCACGGGGGCAACAAGAGTGACGCGGGGAGCAAAGGCCAGGGGGAGAAAGTGGGACCCTCCCACGGCTCATCCGTCCACGCGACAGCAGGGGGAGATGAGAGGAATAAAACCAGTAGCTGGTTCGGTTCAAAGGAGCCCAAAGAGTCCCCTCAGAAACCCAGGTCAGTGAAATGGGGGGTGGTGATGTCTAGGCCAATAACTAGCTGCCCCAGCCTCCTGTCTCCAAGGGCTGCGCTGTTAAACGCTCTCCAGCGTCAGTGGTGGGCCGGTCCCCATTGCTCAGACAAGATGATAGTGGGAGAAATGCTTCCTAGGTCTTAAATCTCTCGAAGGGAGGGTGATTTTTCCTGGATCCTCCCCTGGCCTCTGCCACAAAACAACTTCATTTGCCCTCCTGGGTTGTGTTTCCCGGTTGCGGAGGGGAGGGATCCCCTTCATGGAGAGGGGGACATTTCCTTCTGCAGAGGTGAGGCTCAGCGTGGTCCTGCCAAGTGGTTTTGTGGCCTCAAAGGGTCATTATCCTTTAATTAGCTAAAAAGGCTTCCCTGGCAGTCAGTGTGGGATGTGGGACACAGTGACATGTAACTGCGTTTTTTATTAACCTCGCTGGTCCAGCCTGGGGGTGCAGCACTTTGGTAACTTGAGATATTATTAATATTTCTGAAGTAACTAATCCCAGTCCTGCTCTTTCCTCTTCCCATCGCACCCCAGCTTTCCCCTCTCCCGATTATGAATCTCTAATTGTTCTCGCTTTGTGTGATGATTCATCCCTCCAAATCCTCAGCCCTGTATTTGTGGCACACAAAACGTGGGGTCTGTGCTGTTTCTGTGCCGGCTTTATCGCGACAGTGCATCCCCCACGTCCATCCCCCACCTGAGCTGGGGCTCCAGAGGTTGACCGAGACCTGGTGAGAGCGAGAAAATGGGGCTAAAAGCAGCCTGAGAAAATAACTAGCAGTTGAGAGCTGGTTGAATCTACAGGGTTGATTTATTATAAGGATTTTCTAATCTGGGCTGACTTTAACCTAATTTATCAAGCAGAAGGGTTTTAATTCAGTCTAAGCCTCCTTTAATGAGGAGGGCACTCACGGTTTATTCAACCTAACCAGATTCCTCCGCGGGTTAAACTGATTTTAAAGTGCTGCTCGGATGTAAGTGAGGGGGTGAGCACATCGCTCCGCATGGCTTCAGAGCAGGGGGCACCCCCAAAGTCCTCCTCTCCTAACCCTGCCGGAAGATGTCATGGTCCTTAAGGCCAACGGGAGGCAAGAACATGCTGCCACCCCCCTTCCCCAGGACCCGAGGCCACGTGTCCTTGTGCCGTGTGGCACCCGTGGTCCCACGAGGGGCATGAGGGTGGGAGAGGAGCCACGAGGGCTGGGGAGGCTCTGTCTTGCCCGAGGCAGGCAGGGAGCTGCTCCCCTGAGGCACTGATCCCCCATCTCGCAGGGCCTGGAGCTCCTTTCCGCCCCCAAAGCCTTTCCCTGGGGCATGAAGGCTGATGGGGAAGGGGAGGACCAGGCAGGGTGTGGGCTCTCTGTCCTCGAGTTGCTCCAACAGCAGGAGGGACAAATGTGACATCCTGGGACTGTCTTTCATTTCCAGGGGACTCCACACCCCGGCAATTCCTTGGTGTCACATCCCAGTGCAAAGTTTGTTTCTGGAGGAGACTAAAGGACTCTGGTCTCTGAATGGTGTGATTGAGGAAGGATATTACCACTCAAGATTGGTCTATTTTTTTTTTTTTCCATTTTGCCATAAAAACCCTCCTGTTTGATTTAAAATAGAAAAGATACCATATGAAAAATAAACCCATAAAAACCCCTGCTGGATTCAGGCAGTGGCTTGAGCCAGCCAGCGAAGCGCCGAGAGCCTACACCGTACGCACGGGATGGGAGATGCCCTCTGGAGCCTTCTCCTCCCTAAACGGGTGAGAAACCTGCAGGTTTCCTCCTGCTTTGCAGTCCCAGGAAGGAGGCAGAGGCAGGTTGTGCGTTCCAGCCCGCCGGGTGAGCCGTGCCCGCGCCGCCCCTCTGAGGGACGTGGCTGTTTTCCAGGCGGGGACGTTGGATCCGGCTGAAGCATCCAACCCAGCGGATGATCAGAGCAGAGGTGCCCTTAAACACCGTTTGTACAACCCTCTGCCTTTTTTTTTTTTCTTTTTTTTTTTTTTTTAAGTGACAGCTGCTGGACCCGTTCCCAGCGTTATGCCTTTCCCAGAGGGTTTTCACTCTGTGGTTTTTTAAATCTGCTTCACTGCTCACAGTTTAATTTCAAGCTGAGCTGAAGCTAAGCTTCGCTTTGAGTTGGTTTGCCATGATGTGCTGAGGACCCCGTCCGCGGGTGGCTGTCTGTGAGGAGAAACTTGGATGAGCCATGCAGCAGCAGCTCCTCTGCTTGGGGTTTTCTCTCCCCAATATAGGAATCACTTGGGTTGGAGGGAATGACTTCACAGGGGCCCCTTTTTGGGGTGTTTCTAAGCATCTGGATGGGCTTTAATTGCAGTTTGCAATTTGAAAATTGGAAGTAATGAGTTTAAACTCTAGCAAGGGGGATTTAAGTTAGACATTAGAGAAAGTCTCAAAGGGAGGATGGTGAAGTGCTAGAGCTGCCTGTCTGGGAGGGGGAAGCCCAGCAACTGGGCCTTCGGGGACCGGGGCGATGGGCTTCAGGGAACGTTACAGGAAGAATTTGTCCTAGACATGGCCCGGGCTGGGTGGTGGGAGGAGGTGACTGCGCTCATTAGATGCAAAAATGGCCTCTCCATCATCACGGGGAGATGGACTGTCCCTAGTTTTGCTCTCCTGGTTCATTTTTTCTGCCCATTAATTACTGTGTCGTTACTTATTCTAATTATACAGAACTTGAACTTTCCTGATTTTTATTCTTCTTCCTTATGCTGAACGACCTTGGGGACCATGCCCCTGATTCATGGCAAAGCTGTTGAAGAGCTTCCTAGGTCCTGATGGTGCCGGGTTGAACACAGGGGCTGGTATCCTCTCTGTTGTGATAATCGGAGGCGTGCGGTCTCCCAGGTCAGCCGCACTTACTGGTGGGTGTTCTGTGGGTGTCTCCCTGCATCTGGAGGAGCTATTCAGTTACCAGTGTAACTTCTGGAGATGAAGATGGATTAACCTTTGCTTTATAGAGAGAACCAGCCTCTGAATTTGAGCAGTTTTAAGTCTTTGACTTTCTTGCAGAAAGGTTTTTTTTTCCTTCCGCTTTGCTGGTTCTGGAAACTTCAGCTTTGTGGCTGCTATCAGCTGAGCAAGCAGCGTCTTCTCACCTTTTTTCCCATCGTGGACTGGTCAAGTTTCACCTGAAGCTGAACTTGGGGAAAGAACATCAAAAGCAGTCAGCTTTTCAAGACCAAAAAATTAGTTAAAAGGTCTGTAATTAGAAAGAGCCTTTACAGTTAAGGATTAAATTAGCCTCCAGCTAAGACGAGTTTGGCAGAGCTTGTCTTTAACCACTTGCTCTTACAAAACCACACCCTTTCTAAAATAAGGAAGCCGCTGACTTTCGGCTGGTTTTAACTTCAGCTTTATGAAAAGGTTTTCTGCTCTGTGTTTTTTGCTGAGCCATTGGCAAGCGAGCGTGAGCTGGTGCTGCCCTTCAAGCTGCAAACCTGTCCGCGCTCTTACCTGGGGAGAGGGCTGGATATTTCTACTTTCAGCCCTTATTTACATATGTTTGTTTGCTGACTCTTGACAAGGAAGCAGGTCCCAAAGGCTGTGCTTTTTAGTCCTGGCTTTGCTAATCCGTGGCAGCTACCGGGCTTTGATACTGGCTTGAATGGAAGCAGTAGGAAGATAGTGTTTGCTCTTTGGAGACCTGAATAAAAGACTGGTTTGGGTTTGTTGTTTTTAAGGTTGTGTGGTCAAGGGTTGTATGTAAGGAAGAAGCTCAGCAGGTTTATTTGAGGCAAGGCCTGGGGCTAAAACAATTGGTTTAACTATTTTCAGGGTTTCCGACAGTGTTATCAGAGCTCCACAGGTCCTGCTTTTTGTAGTGTGACTTGGGGTGATAAAATGAGGCTGCATCTCATGCTTGGCAGTAGGAAAAAAGAGAAATTGTGCTCTCTCTTGTAAAAATAATTGCATTAGTGGCATTTACAGGTTAAAACCCCTTCCCTCTGCTGCTTTCATGGGGAGAAAATGTGAAATCACTCCCCACCTTGGCAGTCACCTCCCCTTCCCATAGTTCATACCCTTATATCCATCACTGAGGCCAAATATCGACCCAAATTCCTCCCTCTTCATCACGTACTCCTAAAAAGTACATTTCCTACATGCTCGAAATGGGAGGAAGGTTTCGAACGATTGGAACATGGTCCTCGGACGGGCTGGCGGTGGGGAGCGGCGCAGGTGTCGGTGGGATTGAGCACTGCTGCGTGTGACAGCCCCCTCCAACGCACCGTTAACGGGGATTTCCAGAGCAGAGAACCTGAGAGGCTGCAGAGTTTGATGAAGAGGAGCACGGTGGTGTGAGAACCACGGATAACGGTGACGCTGCGGGTGAGTCCGTCGTGGGAGCCGTCTGCCTTGGATCAGGCACAGGGTAAAAACGATCAGGAAAGGGAGCTGGATGTTCTCCCTCTGGCACGAGGAGTGCGGGGAGCCTGCCAGCGTGGAAAATGGCTCTTCGGATGCCTCTGCCTTCCTTTTGCCTGCTAAATCGGAATTTCCCAGGGATGGACATGAAGCAGGGTGGTGAAGTCGGATCCTAAACTGGGACCAGCTCAGCCCTGGTGGGACAAATCTGCTTTGTAGCTTTCCAGGTAAAGCCCAGCCCCACTCTCACCCTAAAAGCGGGTATCAGGGTTGGCAGGTTCCATCTACCTGGGCTCCTACTGCCCAGATCCTCTCTTTACTATGTTTTTTTTATTCCCTGGTTTTGGAGCAAATCTCTGTAAAGCAGGACTTGTCCGTTTTAACTGGGACGATGGGCAGGTTAAGACCAAGGGGAAAGCAAAGTGGTTATAGCACAGAGAACTAAACCCCTTGCTTTCCCCTCCAAAATTGCTATTTAAAAGCAAGATTTGCGTATATTCTCTTACTGCTTCCCACTTGGGTTCCCACCCTGTACAAAAATGTCCCAGGCTGCCGTACCCATCTCTTCCCAACCGCCTCCTGCACAAATCCTGCCCTGCTCATGCTGGTGGGAGGAAATTCCTGATCCCTGCCAGGCTTTGAAGCCACTGCCGGGCCCTCTGGCACCCCGGTCCTGCTGGTTTTCCACCCTTCCCGCCTTGCTCGCGGTGAGCCCCGTGGGGAAACAGTGCAAAAAGCAGCTTGTGAGTGGTGGGGTCAGGGCCCTCCCCTGGATCCAGCCCTCCTAGGAGAGATTTTCCACTCGAGCTTGAGCACAGCTCTTAACCTTGGCACGTTATGGGTGGATTTGAGCCCTGCCCTCCCCAAACTCCCACTTTGTCAGCGCATGTGCTGTTTCCTTCATCTGCACGGTGCAGAGTTACCCACCCTCTTGCAGATGGGCTGCGATGGCTGGGGATGGTACTCTGTGACTGCAGAACTGGGGCGGCTGCCTTCAGCCTGAAATTCAGGCTGCTATCTGTAGGGAAAAATCTCCCTGCATTGAACAAGCTGTTTCAAATAGACTTTCCATCAGGGGGTTGCTCAGCAATATTTTATTTTCCTTTTTTTTTTTTTTTTCTTCTGCTGAGAGGCTAAAACGCGTCTGTGAAGTGCTGCCAAACAAATAAATGAGGGCAGAAAGGTACCCGCTATTTATTTTGGCTGGCGGAGCTGTGTGCTGGGGTAGGGGAGGAGGAGGAGGAGGGTGAGTCAGCATTTCAATGCAGCAAAGATCTTCAATCAGGCTGCTACAAGCGGAGGTTTCCCTCTAGAGGAATACGCCGTCCTCCGCTCCTTATTTCGCTGAGCACTTCCAGCATCCTTCATCAGAGAGGGAAAACGGGGTTTTCTGTGGGGAGAGCAGGTCTGCTGCCAGTGACCAGTGCAGGGGATGCTTGTTCTGAGGAAAGGGGTTGAACGGTGACGGTGCAATTGGTGCTTTGAAAACCCAAGGGAAAGACACGGGCTCTGCTGCCGGGAGTTTGTGACTGGGAGAGGTTTGTGCAGCCCCTGAGCAAGCCCTGGTGGGTCCCAGTGGGGACAGGCAGTGAAAAGGGAATGTCACTAGGGGGGTTTGGAGGAGGAAAACCGGAATCTGACACAAAAAAGATGGATTTAAGTTCAGTCTTTATATCTTTATCTTGGCTTGGGCTGCACGTTTTGCTGGAGGAGGATGCGGGACTGCTGCCTGGCAGGGGAGAGATTTGGGTCCTGTGCTGGAGCCAAAGCTACATGGCTTCTGGTTTCCTTCCCTCCAAGAAAATATTCATGTTCACCCACCTTGTTTCCCAGACAAAGTTAATTTTGTTGCATCCTGACACTGGTGTTTAGGCCACGAGGGGCACGGGGCAGGTGGGGACGACCGTTCTGATTCCTGGGGGCTCAGACCTGGCAGGCAGCAGTTTGGAGCCTGGACCAGCTTGCTGGTGCAGCTGAGAGTTCCTCTTCCTCAGAGATCCAGCACCCTGTGAGCCCCATCGTGACTTGCGGAAGGAAGACAGAGCTATTTTGAGTGGGTTTGAAGAGACCTGGAAGCTGTTCATCCACCCGTGCAGTGCAGTTTGGGGCACTGCTCATCACGTCTGCCTGGGTGAGAGGGCTGCTCTGGGCATCAGCCATCCCCCGGGGAAGCCACTTCAACCCCTCGGCCTTCTGGCAGCTGTGAAGGTTGTTAGCAACGCGCACTCATTAGGAGCCTGCAGCTGATTAATGCTCTGTAGCCATTTAGTGCTAGAGCCCAGTGGAGCTCGTTGGATCAAGCCTCGGTTGCTCTTACTCAGCACTAAATGCCGTTTAAACAGAATCACAACCGAGCGATTTTATTCCAGACCAAAGCATTGAAGGAAGTGCCAGGGAGAAGCAGCGATCACCGGAGCAAGCGGAGGCAGCGGCGAGCGCTGTTTGCAGCCCCCCTGAGATGGTGGGGTTTCAGCTTGGGCCTTGCCACCTTCCCTTTCCAACTGGAAAGGAAAATTTGCCGTGTTTTGCCCTGTTCCACCACAGATCAAACCTATTTGTGGATCTTTTGAACTCACCCAGCTGGACTTGGGGTCGTGGGCAGCTGTGAGAGCTTAAATTTGAAGGTGATTAGGGGGGAAAAAAAAAAAAAAAGTCGATTTACAGCAAGTGGCAGCAAACAGGAGCCTGTGTTCCAGTGTATGTGTTTGGCTGAGGAGTGTGGAGCCACCCAGCAGCTGCAGACATCGCTCTGCATTCAGGAAACGGGAAGAATTGAGGGTCTGTCAATACGAGCTGTGGCCTGGAGACCCTTGGGATGGCCAACGTGGAAGAGCGGTGATGGAGAGCTGGGCTGCCCTGTCTGCTGGAGCAAACGCTGTCGTGCTGTGCTGCTGCTGCCTTGGGGCTGCGCTTCTACAGAATGGCTGCCCAGTGCTGGTCTGGAGTGCTGGAGGCAGGGGTCAGAGCACCCCAACCGCCTGGAGAGCGGGTGGGTGTCCAGAGAGGGTGGCTGCCGAGCAGAGAGCGGCTGACGGTCTCTCTGGGGTGGTTTGTGCCTTAAAGGGCTGTCACCTTCCACATCAGCGGCTCTCATCACTTCTCCTGGAGGTTTTCTGGGCTCACCGAGAGCTCAAAATAGTTCAGTCTGGAGAAGAGGAGGCTGAGGGGAGACCTCCTGGCCCTCTGCAACTCCCTGCCAGGAGGGGGCAGAGAGGGGGGATGAGTCTCTGGAGCCAAGGCCCCAGCGCCAGGCCCCGAGGGAATGGCCTCAAGCTGCCCAGGGCAAGGTCAGGCTGGCTCTGAGGAAGGATTTCTGTGCAGAAGGGGCTGTTGGGCGTTGGAATGGGCTGCCCAGGGCAGGGGGGAGTCCCCGGGATCCCTGGAGGGGTTGAAGAGTCGGGCTGAGCCAGCGCTGAGGGATCTGGGGGAGTTGGGAATGGTCAGGGGGAGGGGTCATGCTTGGGCTGGAGGAGCTGCAAGGGCTTTTCCAACCTGGATGATTCTGGGATTCTCAACACCCGGGAAGAGCTGGGCTGCTCAATTTCTCTTCAGTGGAGCTCTGTGCCTGGCTGCCCACAGTGGGTTTTCCACCCATGGGGATGTGGAGACATGACAGAGCGCAGCTGGGCTGTGTGGGGACAGGGATGGGCACCTGCTCCACGGCCCCTACTGCTGCTTAGTGGCAGCAGGAGAGGGCACCCACGAGCTGTCTCTGCCCGCAGGTCTGAGTGAAAATGAAGGTTTCGGGTCTTTTTTTGTGCCTGAATTCTTAGTTCTGCTCTGGAGTATTTGGCATAGCATGTGGCAGGTGCTGGAGCTGAGCCCATTGTGCCTGGCCGCTTGCACTGTGTGTTACCTACCTAAAAACTGGGATGGGGAGACTTTGGTGGCATTGATTGTGTAACTAGGCACCTTTCCAAGGTGGCTGCTCAGAAGATGATGCATGAGGGGGGTTTTGAAGCTGCCAGGAGTGGGGAGAAGTGGGTCCTACCACGCTGCTCTGGTGTGTGCAGGCTCCTGCCAGTCCGTCCGTCGCTCATGGCTCAAGGTGCACTGCTGGCACACAACCCTGCCTGCTTTAAAAGCAACCCAGGCTAGCTGCACCTTCACCCATCCTTAACTTTTGCCTCAAGATGGCATTTTTGCGCTTTAAAACGTGCCTAAGGTTTTTCATGACATCCGTAATAATGGATGAAAAGAGTTGTCCAAGCAACCTTGCCGTCTGACAGCGCATTGACCGTGATCTTCCAGTGCCGCCTGTGACCCCTCCCAGCAGCTCGGGTGAGGCAGGGAAATACCGAGATGTAGCCCCAGGGCTGGACATACCCCGTGCATATTGGCAAAGCAATTACTTTATTCATTCCTCATTAAACTTTGATATGCCCAGTGCTGGCTGATCAATGTCCGTATTTCTCCCAAACCAAGACCAGGGTCTCTTTGAAGCTCGGCTGTCGCAGCCGACGTAGTTGCTGGTGCCGGGTGTCCCCATCCTGGGGGACGGGTTTGCTCCTGGTAGGGCTGGATCAAGGGTTGGGGGGCTTGGGAGGAGGGAGCGTGGCAGTTGGGGTGATGTGAAATCCTCCAGGATGGGCAGCAAGTCTTCCCTGGGCGTGGGGTGATGCTCGTTGCTGGAGGAGTTCCCAAAGGAAGATCGATGAAATCCCAAGGAGAGGTCAGTGTAGTCCCTCAGAGGGACACCCCCAGCTCGGGGTGAGGTGCAGGAGTGAGTCTGAATTCGAGATGTGCTGAATCCTTTCCTCCTCCTTGGGGTCCCCAGTGGGGATTCAGGCATTTCAGGCCCGAAGTGACATGACCAAGGGCATGTGGGCAGAGCAGAGCATGGACCCAGCGCCACATCCTGGCCACGTGCTCCCCCCTGCTCGGCTCTTGGTGCTCGGCCACCTGCAGCCACACTACCCTCCCTCTTGTGCGAGAGGGAGCCCCGCGTCTGCTGGCATCCTGATAACGTTGCCAAACAAGTAACAAGGCACTGGGGTAAATGTAAACTGGGAGAGACTCAGTCCTGCGTGCTCTTACTGGCTCAGGTATTCCGGATCTACAGCTCCTTGAAGCCTTGGGACAAAAAAAAAATGTGCTGAGCCGTTGGGCTGCAGGAGATGGGCAGAACCTCTCGGGCTGCTGAGCCTTAGGGCTTGCTAAGGCAGAAAGGGGACGTTGTGAGGACTGTTCTAGAAGAAGGGCTGCCCTTTCCTTTTTGTCGTGCATGCCCTTTCCTCGCCTTGACTCCATAATCATTGCTCTGCCTAACAAGAGAGACGAGTATGTATTTGATCATTGCATTGCTTTGAACCGAAGCGTTTGTAGTGTGTGTGGTGTATGCTTACAGCACTGTCACAGCATTAACCAGGAGGACTGTTTTGTCTTCCCTCCACAGCCTGGAAGTGTCTCCTCAGGTAGAAACCAGCTCAGATGCTCCTTCTCATTTTCCTCCCTGCTCCCCTGCCCAGTTTCCTCCTGCTGCTGTAGCCCATCTCGCTAGCATGCCGAGCGCTAACCTCTCTCCCGCTATTGGAGACAGTCAGTCCGGATGCTTGTCCCCCACCAACCCATTCCTCAACTCCCTGCAGAGCAATCCTTTCTTTGAGGACCTCCTCGCTGACCAGGTACTAAATTCTCCTTCACCTACTCACTTTTTCTCTAGTTTCCCGTCTGGGCCGCATGCATCAACAGAGGTCGCTGGGAACTTTTATTCCTCTGAGGATTGCAGTCCCTCTGCCTCCCTAAGACATAAAGACCCGGAGGGAGAATCTCCAGCCAAAAGCGTTTGTGTCCCTGTTCCAGAAACTACTCCCCCATCACAAGGAGACCTTCCTCCTCCAGATGAGAAACCCGCTGTCCCTCCTCCTCCTCTCTCAGAGTGGGACGATACCTTCGATGCTTTTGCAACAAGCAGGCTCAAACCAGAACTGAAGAAGGAAAATTTCTTCGCTTCGGTGGTGGCGGAGGGCATGGCTTTCATCGACGATCCCGATGCAGCCAGCCCAACGGAAAGATCGGCCGAGCCGCCTCATGAGAAAGGGACAAAAGTCTTTGAAAAGGCTGATTCGCAAATCGGTGGTGAAATGCCCACAGCTCTACGGTCTTGGACAAATTTCTCTGGTTTAGACGTGGGGGCGAACTTGGTGAGCACAACCCAGGAAGCGACCGTGATAGAGGATGTGCTGAGCCCCGTGTCTGCGGGGTCGATGGGAAGGAGGAGGAAGAGCAGCACACCCACGGTTTGGACAGCCACCTTTGCAGCGGGAAATCCTGGAGAAAAAGAGGCTTCAACACCACTAACTGCTGAGAAGAGTGCTAGGGAGGAAGGGGACAGCAATGAGGAGGAACCCTCTAGTGCAGGGACAAACGGATGGATGACCATAGCCACTGAAACCGCTCCTGACCTGTCGGAGAGCACCCAGAGCGTGGCTGAGCGTGGGGCTCAGGAGAGCGCTTTCAGCCCGCGACCAGCCTTCCTCGGCAAAGGCGCCTTCGAGGCAAAAAATGGATCTCACGCTGCCGCTTGTGTGTTGCCCAGAAGCACCTTCAGCCCTGAGCTCGCCTCCGAAACCCTGGCAGGCAGCAACGTGGCAGCTGTGCCCCCGCGGGTGCTCGCAGATGTGGCCTCACGACGGTTCCCCGTGGCCCCCGAGCCAGGGACCGAGCCCCAGGGTGCTGGTGGCGAGGAGGAAATGTTCGACATACGGACTTCGGTCTACCGGCTCCAGGCGAGCATGCGGCTCGAGGCCAGTGAAAGCCGCCTCAAACTCAGCTCAGACATTCGTGAGAGGCACGTTGTCCTCTCTCCGTGGACAGGAACCCGAGAGAGGGAGGAGATGGCAGCTGGCTCGGCTGCGCCGCCCCCCAAACCTCCGAGGTGGTTTGCAGCCGCGGGCAGCGGAGGGGATGGCAAGGAGGAGGAGGAGGGTTCTTGCGACGTGCAGCGAGGCAGCCAGGGGCCTTGGGAGGACGCAGAGGGCCCAACGGCAGATGTGGAGCTGCCGAGGAGCCGCCTGAGCAGCGAGCCCTCCATCCCGGCCTCTCCCAGCCCGCCCACACTGGGAGGAGACGTAGCTGAAGCCGGGAGCGAGTTCCTGGTCTCCGAAGATGCCGAATCTGCTGCTGCAGACTCAGCAGCTAATTTGGAGGCGGGAGGTCGCGAGCTGGCAGGAGGGGACATCTCTCTGGGGGAAGGACCGTCAGAGATGAATGAGACGGATGCGGCTGAGCAGTTTGAGACTTGCCCATTGAAGTTCTCCCTGGATGGTTTAGGCCAGTCGGGTGCAAAGGAGAGCTGGAGCCAGCCAGGTTTATCTCCTCCGATGGCCGAGCGGGAGGTGGCCTCCGAACAGGAGCCGTTCCCTGAGGAGCTCAGTACATCGCGACTAAACCCGCCTTCCAAGCTAGACCCGGGCCAGTTGGAAATCTTCTGGACGGCTCTGGAAGAGCCGGAGGCAGCCAGTCACCCCACGGGCCTTGGCCCGGCGGTGCGACCCCAAAGGTTAGCGCGTGGCGAGAGACCACCCCAGCCAGAGCCAGCGTGGGGCGATGGCGAGGGGCAGCATGGGCCAGTGGCCGGCCCCGCCGGGCAAGCGGGAGGCCAGCTTGAGCCTTGCACCCCCGTGGAAGTGGCCAGCCCTCCCCGGGAGGCAGAGCAGGGCAGCCCCCCTGCCAGCGAGCCCGAGGGGCCATGGCGCTGGTGCTCGGCAGAGAGCAGGATAGACTTCAAGAAAGCCGATTTCTGGAAGCCAGCTAGGGCGGAGGAGAGGTGCGAGCAGGACGCTTCGGCCCCGAGAAATCCCTTTGCTGCAGCGCTCAGCCCCAGTGCCCTGAGCAACCCCTTTGTGGAGAAGCCACCAGACCCCCTCCTCCCCGTTGGAGCCGTGCTGCCCGAAGGGCTTAGTCAGGGAGGCTTCAGCTTCACCCACCTCCGCGAGGAAGCCCTTGGGCAAGGCTTCTCGCCCACTAACCCCCCCGGGGACCCGCTAGGCCAAGCTCCTTTCCTGCATGACAGCCAGCCCTTGGCCTTCTCCACCCCTTTCCTCGTGGCTGCAACTAACCCTAAACAGTTTGATTTCCCTTCCCCTGTTGCGTGCCCCACGAGCAGCGGGGTCCCTGCCGCGACCAGCCGCGCAGCCGCCCAGCCCTGCCCTTTGCCGCAGTCCGGTGACACACAAGCTTCAGCGCTCGTGGTTTTGCCCAGGGAGACACAGCCAGCTGAGAAGCCCTTTTTCCAGCAGACAACCAGGTGAGCACTCCGGGGAAGGCGAAGGGGGTGTTATTTGGTAAAGGTGAACCCCGTCGTCCCTTCTGCTCTCAGCAGGGGGGGCCGATAAGTGCACCCTGGCTCGGGGGCAGCAGCTCACGGTTGTGCTGACCCCAAGGAGGCCGCTCCACGTGTTGCTGCAGGTCTTCTCCCTCACCTTCCCGTGGTCCCAGAGAGTCCAGCCTGAACAGCCTTGGCTTTCTCGGATCACGGCGGGGAATGGCCACTGGTGTCCTGTGTTTGTCCTGCACGAGGGCAAACGCTTCGCTGCATCCAAGACCTGCCCCAGCTGAAAATTCAGCCACAGCAGAATTGCATCCACATTTCCCTCGATGCTAATTTTGGCTCCATCATCTTCCCTGTGCTTGCAAAATAGGTGCCTTTTCCACGCCTACCAGGAGAGTTTCCAGCTGTTAATGCTCTCATGAGTTCCTTCATGGCATGTGCACAGCTACTGCCCCTTCCCTTTTCATTAATTCAGCTTTGGTTTCTTTCCTTTTTAAATGACCCATCAGATACTAAAACCCTTCTTCTCTCCATAGACAAAAATTTTAAAAAAGTTTCACCAGGGTGGTGGCAAAATACCATTTCCCCTTCCTCCTGCCGAGGTGCCCGTTGGTTGTGAAGCAAGTGAGATTTAATGGGAATGGGAAGGGGGGGACTGTGGTGTTGCAGCAGAGGAAAGAAGGGGCTGCTCCTCCTCCCAGATTAGTCTTGGGCTTGTAGAAATGCTGGGAAGCAGTGGAAGGTGCTGAGTTTTGGGCATGGAGTCTTTCTCTACGTCCTTCAGTTCATCTGGTTTTCCTGGTGCACCTTCCCCTGGTCTGCCTGGGCAGGAGAAGACGGTCCTGGGCTCACTCTGCCCAGAGTATCTCAGATCAAGCTCTTAGGGTTTACCCAGGGACCTGGGTCTTCTAGCAGGGATTGATCAGCCTCACTTCTGTGACAGAAAGAGCTTCCTGGGTGACTGAAATGATAAAGACCCAGGAATAATATTGGTCATGGCCCTGGGGAGAGAGAGGGCAAGAGGATGGGCACATCAGAACTCAGCTGAGCTCCAGCCCTTCTGCGAGGGGATCCCTCCTTGGCTCGGGTGTGGGGCTGATGTGCAGAACGACCTCAGGAGCAAGAGATGGGTCTGTTAGCTGATGTTTTTTTTTTCCTTTATTGAGGCCAGATCCTCAAATCATTAATTGTATTATTCATCCTCCAACAGATAACCTCATTTAAAAATTTCCAGATAGAGGGTATACAGAAACCTTCTGAATATTTGGATGTTTGTTACGTTTCATGGAAAGAGAAGTGTCCTGCAATCCCAAAGGGTAAAATTAGGCCATGAGAGAAGCCTAGTCCCAGGGCTCTCCGTCAATAGTACGTGGTCACGGTCATCTTTGGGCTTGACTGTGCATCCACTGCATCTACCCAAGGGCTGACTGGCCCGTGGGAGGAAAGTGGGCTTGGAGCTAAGTGCTGGCTTCTGTCATAACCCGCCTGAGAAGTCCTTGAACATCTCTGCTCTGGTTTTGCTACCTGTAAAACACGGATGTTTTGGATACTTGCTGTGATGGAAGAACCTTTGAAGAGTTACCGAGGTCTCTGTGAAGGCTCTGAGGTTCTGCAGTACTCTGTGAGATTGGGGAGATGTGACTAATTATCACGGGGGAAGAGAGACAAGGTGGAAAGGCCCTTTTCAGGGTCCCTGTGGCAACGCTTGCCTTTCCTAGGATTATCTCCTGTTAGGACGGTCAGTAGCACATTGACAAGAAGAGGTATGTTAGAAAAAAGGTGGAAGGACATGAGCCAGAGTGTGCCCAGGGGGCCAAGAAGGCCAATGGCATCCTGGCTGGTGTCAGCACTGGCGTGGCCAGCAGGGACAGGGAAGGGATCTGAGCCCTGGGCTCGGCACTGGGGAGGCCGCCCCTCGCTGAGGGGGTTCAGTTTTGGGCCCCTCACCCCAAAAAAGCCATTGAATGACTCGAGCGTGGCCAGAGAAGGGCAACGGAGCTGGGGCAGGGTCTGGAGCACAGGTCTGCTGGGGAGCGGCTGGGGGAACTGGGGGGGTTCAGTCTGGAGCAGAGGAGGCTGAGGGGAGACCTCCTGGCCCTCGGCAACTCCCTGCCAGGAGGGGGCAGAGAGGGGGGATGAGTCTCTGGAGCCAAGGAGCCAGCGCCAGGCCCCGAGGGAATGGCCTCAAGCTGCCCAGGGCAGGGTCAGGCTGGCTCTGAGGAAGGATTTCTGTGCAGAAGGGGCTGTTGGGCGTTGGAATGGGCTGCCCAGGGCAGGGGGGAGTCCCCGGGATCCCTGGAGGGGTTGAAGAGTCGGGCTGAGCCAGCGCTGAGGGATCTGGGGGAGTTGGGAACGGTCAGGGGGAGGGTCATGGTGGGGCTGGGGGAGCTGCAAGGGCTTTTCCAACCAGGATGATTCTGTGGTTCTGTGAAGGAAAAAGGAAAGACTTTAAACTAAACTTAGAGCAGGCGTTAAGGCTTCGCTGGGACAAAGGTATCTTCCAACAGATACAGGAGGAGCTGGTACCTGGTGTGGATTATTGAGAGTCAGTTGTGCTGGGGTTATGTGACCTCCTCAGGAAGGGTGGCAACCGGGTGTGGAGTCCCACATCCTCTTCCCAGGTGGCCAGAGTGGCTCTCTGCTGGTCACCTTGTTCAAGATGGCAAGTGGTAGCCATGTATATGGGAGTGACAGCAGCACCTCCCTTCTAGTCTGGCTGGGTCAGGGCCCAGTGACAGTGAGCTGGGAGGTTGTGTCCTCCTGGAACAGCTTCTCGTGCGCCAGATTTGAAGACGCAGCCAGGCAACTGGGAGTCTGGAAGAGCATGTGTTGGGATTGTGTCTGCAGATCCTGCCCTGCGCTCCTGCAGCGCTGCCACCGGGGCACAGCCGGTGCTCGGAGCATCCGCCGCAACGCTGGGGTGTACGGAGGCTCCCCGTTCCTCTCTCTGGGCTGGGGCAGGATGGTCACCGCTGGGAAGGTGCCTCTGGTCACGTCCCCTGCTACAGGTGGGACCTACAGGAGGTTGTGCAGCTCCTTCCCCATCCCTCGGCACCTCAGACGTGGGACATTGTGGCGCTTGTGGGTGACAGGACTGGGGGTGTCCGAGGTGGTATTGGCACACGCTGCTTTGTGCCTTCCCAATGTCAGGAGTGCAACAGAATCGTTCTCTTCTGAAAAACAAGGTTTTCAGGTTGAATCATGTGCCAGTCTGTGATCCAATTGGATTCCTCGGGGAGCCCACAGAGGTCTGGCCCTCAGGTGCTGCTGCAGGCACAGCAGCTTACCCAGGAGAGATTAATTTCCTTGGATTTGTTGTCTTGTTCTCTGTGAGCAGCATTTTAACGACTTGGTAAAGACTTAATTTCTAAGTTGCTCTGAGGGAATCTCCCCAGTTTTTCCACTGCGCTCAGCAGTGAGCTCAGGAGCGTTGGTGAAAGCTGTGCTGTGAGGCAGCAAGGCTTGTGCAGGGAGAGGGGCCAAGGCTGAGTCCCCCTCACCCTGAGCTCTGTCAGCTTGAACATGTGTTAAGCTTCATCACAGACATATCTACCCTCAGAGATGCAGGACTGGATTAGGCAGGCTGTCGGCGTGAGCAGCTACTCTCAAGTTCACAGTCATTGACCAGTGGATGGAACCAGGTCCAGCTCCTTGGCAGATCCAGCAGGACTTCAGACGTGGCTGTGAAGAGGCGTGAAGCAACCTCTGCTCTTCTGGAAGCACCCGGTGCCAACTGTCCCGGGGCAGGACGCAGGTGGAGCCGTGCTTTTGGACCCTCTTGGAGGGAGCAGAGCCCCCATGCTGCTCAGCAGGAGCCCCGCACACACCACTCTCTCAGTGGGAAAGACCAGGATAATGATTTTTTTAAAAATACCTCATCCAGCTCTTCAGAAATTAATGTTTTCCCACTGGCAGTGGGGCTGAAAGCTGCCTGAGACCAAGATATGCAACTGGAAATGTCGCTCTGCTTTCAAAATGTGTCTGAGCTGTCCCAAGGCTGTTGCTGGTTTGCACTCCATAGAGTGGCTTTGCTCCTAAAGAAGTTCCTTTCAGAGGTTTAAAGTGGTTTGAATGTTCGTGTTGGCCAGCCAGAGCCTACAGGCCTCTTGCTTCGGGGTGTCAGCGTCCCCCTTCCACAGCCATATGCTGGCCTTAGTCTCTGGGCTGGCTGCGGGGACGCCGCGGGGCTGCGTGAGGCCACGGTGGTGTTTGGGGCTGTTTCTCTTCAGGTGTGGCTGTGATGAGCCATCCTGGCGGCTCCCCAGCTGCTCTCCCTCCCAGACACCGTGTTTTGGGGAATAGTAGAAGTGTTACAGTGGGAGCAGAGCTGCCTTCCCCAGATCCTGCAGCAAAGCTAGCTCATTTTGGGCTAGGAAGGAGGCTAGTGGCGCTTCAAGCAAGCATGGCCTCTGGTCTGGTTCGCCCTCACCCCATCTTAACGTTGTAACAGTCGCTGGACCCAGCTACGGGGCCGTTCGTAACGCGCCGTCACAGTGTTTGCGGCTCTGCCGGGGAAGGGTTTGGGCCGGGGTGGAGAATTCTTGAGGCTGATGTGCAGAACGGTGACTTCTCCAACCCCTGGCGCTGTCAGTGAACTCCCGCTCAGGTTCATGGGATCCTGCTCCAGCTTTTCAAGCCACGCAAGAGCCCTGAGCTCTGTCCACGTGCATGGATGGCTCTGACGATCCTTTGGCTTGTTGGAGCTGGTCTGTGGCTACCATCGCTGTCATCTCCTAGCAAGTGGATGAGAGGAGGCATCATCGTGGTCGAAGAGGACTCGAGACGTGCCCTGTCAGCACGACGGGGAGGCTGCTGGGTACCTCCTGAGCCCGCTGCCACTGACGAGGCACGAGGCCACCAGCCCTGAGGACTTGGGCCGCCCACTTGGTGCTTCCTGTGGTGCTCCCAGCCTCACCCACCAGCTCAGACCTGCAGCAGGGTTGAAATGCCCCCCCTCTGCTTTCAGAACGGAAAGAAAGGACAATCGAGCGGTTACAGCACAAGCTGGACTCGAGGGGGGACTGTCCCAGCCCAGCTGCCGGCTCACACAATGACTGGGGGTGTTATTCCTCCCCCCACAGCCCGTCCTACCAACACCCTGAGGTCCCCGTTTGCGAGGAGAGACGCGCTTGCCTGTCTTGCTCGAGAACTGTTGCGAGCGAGACGTCCCCCTTCCCCTGCAGCAGTGTTTGGCCTCCCAGCAGGTGGGATCATCACCCTTTGCAGGGTGGCCGCTGCGTCTGACGAGTTCGGGGGCTTTGCAGAGCTCCCAGGTAGATTTTACGATCTCCTTACCCCAGGTGTGGCGCACGGGGTCTGCCTGGTCCTTGCAGGAAGGTAGCGTCAGGTCACTTCTCTTTCCATCATGCTGAAAAACAAACATACTTTAAGCCCGGAAATAATCTTTTGGGTGAAGAGTGAGGCAAAAAATAAATGTAATTCCTCTGTAACTGACAGAGAAGGTGCATCCAGACAGAGTGTCCTTGCCCTCCCTTTTGGATAGCGAAGGGGAGACAAATTCTGTGGTGTCGTCCAGGCTCTTGGGCTGAGGCAGTGCAGGAACAGATGCACAATGGGCAGGAGCATCCCTGAAGCATCACTGGTGACCCCAGACGCTCATTTGGGAGCTCCCAGGCCACAAAATGCCCCTCTGAGCTGTGGCAACCTCTGTTTATATCAGACCCGCGTTAAAGTTCCCCAGCACCTG
>NW_020799098.1:1096154-1105122 GCF_003259725.1 Athene cunicularia | reverse complement strand
GAGGCTGAGGGGAGACCTCCTGGCCCTCGGCAACTCCCTGCCAGGAGGGGGCAGAGAGGGGGGATGAGTCTCTGGAGCCAAGGAGCCAGCGCCAGGCCCCGAGGGAATGGCCTCAAGCTGCCCAGGGCAGGGTCAGGCTGGCTCTGAGGAAGGATTTCTGTGCAGAAGGGGCTGTTGGGCGTTGGAATGGGCTGCCCAGGGCAGGGGGGAGTCCCCGGGATCCCTGGAGGGGTTGAAGAGTCGGGCTGAGCCAGCGCTGAGGGATCTGGGGGAGTTGGGAACGGTCAGGGGGAGGGTCATGGTGGGGCTGGAGGAGCTGCAAGGGCTTTTCCAACCAAGATGATTCTGGGATTCTGAGGTGTTGTGTAGTTGGTGACAGAGGTGTGGAAAACTGGTGGTGGAGGAGGTAGAACGTGGATTAACCCTGACATCTGTGATCCTGGTTGCCCAGCCTCCTTCCTTCCTCCATGATCTGATCTCTGGACTTTCCCACCCCATCGTTCTCCAATTGCTTGCTTTGGTTTGGGGTTTTATTGTAGAGCGTGTGAGCAAATTCCTGCTTTTGCACAAGATGTGAAAGGTGAGGGTGGCAGTAGCTGCCTGATGGAAGTTTATGTGGTGGGTTACGAGCATCTCTGATTTTCTGGGATGAGAGTCTTGCTCCCCTGTTCTGTTTCAGCCTGTGGCAGCCCCAGCTCTCCTGGGAGACCTGACTCCCCCAGGGCTCTCATCCTCTGTGACCTCCTGAAGGGTTTTTCAGCTCTTAATTCTCTCCTGCCATCATCCAGACCTGGATGCTGCTGGAGGCCTGGGGAAGAGGGAGCCCCCAGAAGGGGGGGAGTAGCTAATGGTAGCCTCCTTATGCCCGGGTAATGGGCCCCCTTGTGCCCACACCCTTAACTTCTAATTGTTGGCAGAGTTTCTGGAGAAACTGGGTGAATCATTCAGCTGGTAGAAGTGCTCCGCAGTCATCTCTGGCCTTCTGGAGGGGGCTGCATTGGCCTGGATGTCTGGGTGGTTGGTCTGTCTCCAGTTTTTTTGCATGGCACGAGGGAAGGGTGCTCTGTGAGGACAGGACGGGGTAGCTGCGCTGTGTCTTGGGCTTATCAGAGTTGGAAAGAAGACACAGAAAATAGGATTGCTTTGGCTGTTGCTGCATCTTGCAAACGTTAAAGGGAGCAGCAGTTTTCATTCGACTTGCTGAATGTTCCTCTCGGTTTCTACCACAGGATCCTGCCGTACTGGACCAGTCTGCCAAGTATTATCACTTGACCCATGATGAACTCATCCAGCTCCTGCTGCAGAGGGAGAAGGAGCTGAGCAAGAAGGAGGAACACATCCAGGAACTGGAGAACTACATCGACCAGCTGCTGGTGCGCATCATGGAACAGTCTCCCACGCTCCTCCAGATCCCGCTGGGGGAAAACACCACCAAGTAACCTCTCCCCAGAGACCAGCATCACTTGCTTACAGCACTTCTCCAGTAAACACACTGCAAACGTCCCTGCACTCCCCCCTCCTCTTACAAGAGGGCTCCAGTGGCTTCTGTTCGCAGAGTTTAGCGGGAAAGGTTTTCTGCTCCTTCCCAGCCCAAGCTTATCCCCGCTCTGGCTCCAGGGAGCTCCAGGGTGCTGGGCTGTCGTGCACCCCGTGGGGAGGAGCAGAGCCCTTCGCGGGAGGCAGATGCCTCCTTTGGTTCCTGCTGTTGTGACCAAGTGGCATCTTCTCAGGCACTCATCCTGCCAGCGCTTTAAGTGGTCCATGGACATTTGAGAGCTGGAAACCAACAACCTCACCTGTGTCTTCATCCTGCTCCTGCTGCTCTTCTGCCTGCGCTCTGCCCTGTCTCTTTTCTCTGCTGGCTGGTGTTAAACTGGTGACATCGGGGATGCTCAAACTCAGCAGCGGAGCCTGCTCAGAGGGCCGCAGGGGAAGGGGCTGCTCTTGGATGCCCCCCCCCCATTTTGCACCCCCAAATGAAGGGTCTCCATCTGAAAAGCCAGCTTTGAGCTGTGCCAGGACCCGAGCACGCAGGAGATGCTACACAAAGCGACAGTCGGGGGCCTCAAGCCTGACTGCGAGCGGTGTCGCTGCCTTCGCTGCGTGCTCGGGGAGTCACAGTCCTGCCTCGGTGACCCTCCGAGAACTGAACTGCCCAGACAGGAGAAGGGCCAGTGGTGGTTTGGGCACCATCAATCCTGCAGCAGATCTTCTCACACACCTCCCAACCCGTCACCAGCCTGGCTGGCACCAGCGTGCGCCGGGGGGGGACACAGTCCCCTAATGTATAAACCACAGGAATCGCTTTCCGCTGGCTGCCCCCCACCATTGACTTTGCGTTGCCTTTCTCCACCCAACCAGAAAACGCCGTCGGGACCGAAGCTGGTGCGCAGAGAAGGAAGTCTGACCCCTGGCCACCTCTCCACATGACATCCCGCCAGCTCAGGCGCCCCTCAGACCCTCCTTGCCCAGTTCAATAACGGCCGCAGACCCCCTTCGCGCCAGCGTTAGTGCCAAACCCCGTGTGAATTGTATCACACCTACGTGCCAGCGTCGGGTCTCTGGTGGCCTGGGCCTGCTCTGAGGTGTTGTGGGCCACCCGCTCTCGGGAGCTGGGTGCTTCTTGCTGTTGAGTGACCATCCATAGGGCTCTGATTTCCACAGTTTAACAACCGTAGGTGATGTTAGCCTGAGGCTGGCAGCACAGCTTTTGATTTGGGATGCTGGGGAAGGGTGTAGAAAGAGCGTTGCTCCCTCTCTTGTTCCGCCAGGATTTTGGCTAGAGAAGGTGCCCGTGCAGGTGGAGGGTCCTTGGGGTGGGACTTGAGCTGTCAGGCATCTTCTCTCCCCTGTAGATCTTCCATAGTTACTAGATTCTTTTAAAGCCTTCATATTCTTTTCTCTTTACTTGCTTCTATACCATGACTTCAAAAAACTGTGCCTTTTACAATAGGGCAATAGCAGATTCCCAGCAAAACAGGCTCTGAGATCCCAACTCTCAGTTCAACGCAACCTGTTTGGGCCACTTTCTCTCGTGTTTGCCTGCTGCTCCAAACCAAGGGCGTTTAATTTTAAATGCAGATGGTGGAGCCTTCCTGCCCCTGCGTGCAGGTTGTTGTTGGCCTTTGGCAGGAGCTGTGCATGGGCAGCTCGCGTGCTGTGGGAGGTAGAGCTTGAGAGATGACACCGAGGGAAGAGCGGGCCAAACATTCCGAGACAAAACAGAGCTGGCTAAAGTCACTATTGGGTGGTGCTGGAGGTCTGAGGTTGGAGGGCTGTCAGGGTAAGAGCTGCCGGGAGAAATGGAGATTGGTGGTGCTGTCAGTGAGGATGTCTAATCATACCTGGCCTGGAGACATCGTACAGGAGGAGGAGTTGTCACCTGGGGAGACACCAGCCACGAGCTGTTTGTTCCCACTCGACTTTGCCCCTTGGGGGAAGTAATCCCGGGCTTTGCGCTTCCCTGTGCCTGTCTCTATGTTCCTCCTCCCTCTGCAAGTCTCAGCTGCGGGGTCGTTTCAGGTGTCAGATGTGAGGGTCTGAGGGAAGGTTTTTCTACCATTTTAGAAAGTACCAGAAGCTTCTCACCGCTTATGTAATCAAAAGATCCCGTGGCCTGAGAGCTCAGTTCCCTTTCTGGGTGCCTGTCTGTGGTGGAGAAGCTCTCCCTTTGACCTGGCAGCAGGCAGGGGGGAGCTGTGGCCAGCCAGAATACAGCCCAGTGGCAGCCGAGTGCCGTGGCGCAGGGCGGGGGCGCAGAGGGAACGCCGAGGCTTACGCCGGGCGGGCGTTAGGGAGGCGTAGAGCTGAAATCTCCCACGAGAGCCGGGGGCCTGCGCTGGCTCTCTGCTCCCTGAAAAACAGCTTCTTCCCGGGGCTTCTCTCCCGGCGGCGATGGGCGCTGTAGGTGCTCCCCACACAAGTGCCAGTTTATAAGGATCTTGCTGCACCTCCTCTCTGCTTTCTCCCCCTCCTCTTCCATCACGTTTCACCGCCTCCCTGATCCTCTTGCTGCCTTAGTCAGCTCTGCCTTTTTTTTTTTTTTTTTTCCCTTCCTTCCAAAGCTTGAATGTTTTGCACTTGAATATCTAAAGTGAATCTCAGAGCTACAGCAGGCTGTATCGGGTGTACGGCCTTTTCAGCAATACGTGCTTCCTCCCACGACCTGCCTCCCTTGCGACGCAGCCCCCGGACTGCCTGCCACCGCGGGAGCCCGCGCTGGCTCCGAGGAGGCTGCAACAAGCCGAGCTAAAACGCTCTTGCCTTGCCTTTGCGATAGCAGAGCAGCTCCGAAGGCTGAGGCGTGGGGTACCTCGGCATCCCACATCAGACGGGGGGGGCTATGGAAAAAAAAACAAGCGGTGGCAACAGCCACGGCTGCCCTGATGTTTCGTGTCTGTCCTCGAGCATTTAGAAGTTCAGTGGCATCTACAATTGTGCTTAGGAGGAGGCGTCTTAAAGATGCTTCTGTCTTTGTTCTGTGTTTCTCCACGCCGCTGTCCTGAAAATGTGTTCTTTTTTTGTTTTTTCCCCCCACCACACAGTTTTTATTCTCTGCATAAGAGCAAGCAGCTTGGCTACGCCACACGACAGCACTGAAGCCACAGTCTGTATCATTTTTTTGTTAAAACCTCAAAGTTACAAGAGGGAAATTGTTTTGAGGACGTAAATGTTTTCTCGTAGAGGGGGATGAGAAAAATAGGTGTGGGAAAATGTTCTCAAGTTACTTGTGTCCCAGATCTCCATATTTAGTGATTTATTTGCAAAACCAGGGAGGCGTGAGCAGCGCTTCTGGCCAGTGCACGGGGCAACACGCCGAGGTCCGTCCCTCTTTGCTGTAACCAGCCTCGTGCTGACAGAAGGGTTTTGAGGGGCCAGCGGCAGCTTTTCACTGGTTCCGTTTTAAACGTGGCCATAACAATTCCTCTGTATTTTGCCTCCTGGTCTGTCTTTCTCTTTCCATGCTCAGGCTGTTTCACAAGGTCTTCCACAGGGTGCTGTTGCTTGCAGCTGTGCTCTGCTTTTGTTGTCAGCCCACAACTGGGTTTCTTGCTTTTGAAGAACTCTTGACCAAGTGATTTCTTTTTGCCTTGACTGCTCCTTCTGACCCAGAGTCACAGGCCAGAAGAAATACCAAGGTGTATCCTTAAACTGGAACAAACCTGAAGGGATGTGGATACTCGAGTGTTACGTAGACTCAGCCTTATGACCTGTCTGTGAAGAAACTGCCGTGTGTTCTGTGTTACAAACGTGGGGTGGAGAAACATCCCTAAATGAGAGAGAGAAGCGTCGGGGGGGTTTTGGAGTTGTTGATTTCCCTGTGCTTCTTGTACGCAGGAAGTGGGTTCTGTGTGTTTCATGTTTTAATAGTTGCAACTAATGTTTATAAAGAGCTTGTTATTTACGTTTTAAGCACTTTAAAAAAAAAATAAAAGTTGTTCAAGCTGTTCCTAGATACTTCTTGATTTATTGACAACAGCGTCTGTGCTTACAGCACTTGGACAGGGAGTGACATTTTCTCTGTTTATTTTCTGGAGTAGGATGACTGTGTCCAACTTCTCCGGCAGCTTTTCCAGCTTCATTAACAGCCCCCAAGCACCCACCACCGTGCCGGGGGGGTGGTGGTGCTGGGGGGTTACCTTCAGTTCTCAGTGCACCCCGGGGGGGTTTAAGCTCCCCTGACTTTTCTCGTGTGTGCCTTTCGGCCCCGTTGTGTGCTGATTCTGCCCCTGCATAGGAGGAAGGTAAAGCTGATTATTGCATTCCTGAGGATTTGTGGAAAAGCAGCAGCTGAGGAGAGGAGAGACCCCACGCTGGAGGAAGAAGAAAGCTGGTGGCAGACACTGGAGGATTCAGCCCCTGGGTGCCGGTGAGGAAACGCGGCTCCATCAGTGCTGCTGATGGGAACAGGCAGCTTTTGTTGCTCTTTGTGGGCACAAACCTCACGTTTCTGCCCCAACGTGCAACACACCTGGCTCAGTGCAGGACCCATCCCCAGGCGAGCCCTCGGCCTCCCGCTGCACTAATCCCACCCACCCGCTTCACCGCTCGGCTGTTTTCCTTCTCAAGGCCCGCTGCTTGCTTCATTCATGCCTTTTCCTTCAAAACCAAAAATTAACTCCCCTTAGGCTTTGGTAAATGACTGCTGCTCCAACAGAAGAATTTTGTTAGTGCTAATCCTGGTTTATTTTTCATCCAGCTGGATCACGGGCTGTTACCGAGCTCAGCAGCACTCTGGGGGCGTCGTGTTAGCTCCCAGAGCCTGGATGGGCTGGGGGCGAGGGGCAACATCTGACACGCTGCTTCGCAGGGTCGGGGTGCTGAACTGTGCCCCCCCTGAAAGGTTCCTAAGGAAAGGCAGCCTGAAACGTCGGAGCTCGCGTGGGCTTCCCCTGGCTGCAGAGGCACGGAGAGAGCAGCAGTCGCTGGGAGGCTGCGGGAGCAGGAATCCATCGAGGAAGAAAAATATTTTAAGACCGCGGTCCTGCTAAAACTGCCATGTGAGATTACATTGGATGCCTCTGCCTGCTTGAAAGCTTAAGCAGAGGTTTAGGACCGATGCAAATAATCCTCGTCCCTGCAGGAAGAACTGGCTGGGTTTGTTGTTCAAAGCTGCCCGCCGCAAGTTTTCTTAAAAATCTGGCTTTACAGATGGAAGCCGACAAGAAATGTTCCTGTGACTTTCTCCCTGAGCCAGCAGCCCTGCACCCAGCTGTCACGTGTGGGGCGGCCGTCTGAGACCCCCAAATCTCCCTCAGTGTTTAGAGGAGCTCGCTCGACGGCGGGGGGGCTTGTTCCCCCCCTCCCCAAAATGGAAAGAAACGTCAGTGTTGACTTAACAGTCGCTGATCTGGGGAAGCAACCCCTCCTCCTTCTTCTTCCCCAAACCAGGGAAATGCGAGTTGTCAGTCTAAATGGATCTGGTTAGATTGATATCAGCCAAAGAATTGATATTCTTTCTGGTATTTAACCAAAAAAGTGATAGTCTTATGTCACTCCAAATGTGGTTTTAGATAAACAGATTCTCTCCCCTCTGCTGTTACAAAACATTTCGTGTGTCAACATTAGGGATTGTATCAATTATCTGGCTCTAGCTGTAATGGGAGGGAGGGGGATTTCCCTTGGGTAGAGACAGAGAGATTTGGGTTATCATCCATATTTATTGAGAGCCCTCATGATTTTTCCCCATTTACATTTGCGAAGTACAGGATGAAACCTTTAGAAAAAGACGAGTTGCTTTGTGAAGCATTTATCACAGCAATACGATTTTATTTTTCCCTTTAAGACAGCGTTAGGGCTCCAAGCGGTGTTAGACCCTGCCTAGAAGAAAGCAAACCCGAAGGACACGCTGTTCTTCAGGATGAAGATCGACGTGGTGCCGTGAGCGGAGGGATAAGAAGGGCAGCGGTAAAATGTAGCTGCAAGCGCCGTGGTTGTGCTGGGGGGGAGTCACAAGGAGGTTTAAGGCGTGTGAAACCCTGTCCTGGTCGCAGGGCTGGAGCAGCAGGCAGCAAGCGCTCCCCGCTCTGTGCTGCAGCCACCTTTAATTAAATAAGCAAACCATTAACTCAGAGGATAGATTAGTTGTTGGACCTGATCTTGGCTCATCCTCTGTCCATTCCTGAAGAGTCTCATGTTTTTCTTGCGTTTTCGTAGCACAAGGCTCAGGGCACAGCATGAGCTCCCTGCCTGGGTGGGAGCTGATGGAGCTGCAGTGGGCCAAGCACTTCGGACACGACCAGAGGTATCACACTTGTGGCAGGCTCTGTGCCGGGCCCCTTTGCTGCCCCTTTTCTACCCAAAGCCGCAGGAGATCTGAGGTTCAGCGAAGAGGATTAGTGGTGAATTAGGCTAAAACCAGAAACTGGTTTTGCAGACAGACCAGGGAAAAAAAAAAATCAGCACCATACCCATAAATATCCAAAAATCCACCAGAGCAGCAGCATCCTCACAGCAAAATGTTGTGATGTTCTTATTTTTCCCTGAATAGCGAAAAATAAGGGATTTTTTTTTCCAGGTATATTGTTTAATACCTCTTTAGATGGAAAATCTGTTTCTGATCTGCTCTGTAATCTGTTGTCTTTACTACTGCTGCGCCCAAGCCTTCCTCTTAGACCCTGACTGCCTTCCCGGCTTCATCCCCATCTCCAGTCTATTTGCTGACCCTTTGCTCTTCCTCAGAGAATTGATCCTAATCCTCCAAACAATTTCACTGGCATTTGAAGGGCCAGACACTTCTTATTCCACTAATCTAGAGAAGGGGATTCTGGAGATCGCTTCGTACGCACCCCTTCTGCTCCCAGCCCTGCACGACCTTGCCTTTATCTCTACAAATCGGAACACGGAGGAAGTGGATAAATAAGTCTGCATCAAAGTAAACTTATTATTTCCAGCTTTCCTATTCTGCCTTTTAAAGCATGTATTTTGAAGGTCAATAGCAATTGTTAGGCCTCCCGTCAAAGTAAGAATATGTATTTCCACAAGGAAATGATGAAATTTTGGGGTTTATTTCAGAAGCTTTTGGGATTTCACCTCTCTGTTATTATTTGCTCAAACCATTTCAGAACTACGGCAAACACCTGCTTTCCACATCACCTTCCCCTGCACCCTCTATCACCACATTCTGGCAGCTGTTGTTGGTGTCGCTGAGAAAAAGGCATTTCTGCTCAAAAAAGAACATTTGAGAGTCCTGGTGGGCAGAATCACGACCTTGTGGTTGTGCACCACGTGTGCTGTACGTGGTTTTAGGGCAGGAAGACGGGAGCTCCGTCATCTGGGCAGGTCTGGTTGTTTCAGACACCTCTTTAGTTGCTAAATTCAGTTGGTATTTCACAAAAATTGGAAATCGAATTTAGGGCAATGGGAGCTGGGGCAGGGTCTGGAGCACAGGTCTGCTGGGGAGCGGCTGGGGGAACTGGGGGGGTTCAGTCTGGAGAAGAGGAGGCTGAGGGGAGACCTCCTGGCCCTC
>NW_020799098.1:1093521-1096104 GCF_003259725.1 Athene cunicularia | reverse complement strand
CCCCGCGGCGCCTCCCGCGGCGGGCGGTGATTGGCGCGTCCCGGCGTGCCCCTGGGCCACGGGTTCGAGCTCCGCGGCCGCCGCTCGAGGGCAGCGGGGTTGGGTGTGGGGGTCCCCGGGTGCCAGCGCACGGCGCGGCCTCGTCTTTCCCCAAGCCACCCCTTCCCCCCGCGGTAGGATGTGGTGAGGGCTGGGCCCTGCCCTGGCGGGCGTGGCGGCGGGCCCAAGGTTGCAGGGAGGTGAGGAGCTGCCCCGGGAGGGAGCGGGGCCTCCGGGGCAGCGGGGAGCGCTGGGGGGGCCGGGAGCCAGGGCCACTCCCGATGAGGGTGCTTTGGCCACCTCACAACAGCCTGGATGAGCTGCGAGGTCCCTTCAGCCACCTCCACGGGGTCGGGGTGGCAGTTGGGGAAGGGCTGATGCTTGTGAAATGGCGTCGTGTGGGGTGTCTGAGGGGGCCGTCGAGGAAACATGGGTTGGGAGCAACGCGTGAGGCGAGGCAGCAGCACCTGCCTGGCAGAGCCGCCCCGTCCTCGGTACCCGATGACCGGGGAAGGGTGAGGAAGGCCTGAGGCCCACAGTGGCCGTTCCCAGGTGAGGAGACCCAGTGCAGGGGTCAGAGCAGCTTGGCCCCGCTGCCGCCTTCCACAGCCTCTCTTGGCAAGCACCCCACAGGCTCCCGGCCACGGTGCAACGGACCGCTCTTCATTCTCACGGAGCCGTGTCAGGCTGACAGAAGTTCATAAAAGCTCCTTCCGTGGCTTGTGAGCTGGGTAGGGCTCCTCTGGAGAGGAACGAGCCGTTGCAATTACCGAATCGAGAATGAGTAGCAGGAGTCTGCTCATTAATAGGTGTGTACCCCCCGCCACTATTGGGGCGATCTCCAAGGAGACTCTCTTCCCACCATCCGCACAAAATCTGTACGGGACTGCTGTTTGCCAACCATCTGACTTGTTAATTGCAGCTCGCAGAGCTTGGCTTGACCGAAGCCACCCGTTTGGGTTGCTGAGAAGTCCGGTTGCTGATTTCCCATGGGGAGCCAGCTCTCGGGTGGTGGATCTACATGCCTCTTTCCCCGCTGCCTTATCCCTGTTCGGGAGGTTGTGGCGGGACCTCAGAGCAACAGATTTCCCCCACAGCAAGGAAGGGGTGACTTCCCCGCGCCGGGAGCCTGCTCGGCTGCATGAGCCGAGGGATGCTCAGGCTGGGGAGATGAAGCTTTTTAATAAGGAGAGGAGGAGGAGGAGGAGGAGACGCTACTCCCTTCTAGACACCACAGATGATTCGAGGCACACTTGGCAGCGAGTCAGGCACAGAATCGGTGCGTTCTGTTCATTAAGGAGCGACTGTCACTTGTAGCAACATTTAGAAAATGTTTCGAGGGGTATGGCAGGATGTTAATGATTGCGTGGGCGTTTGAGCGGAGACGTCCTCTCTCCTCGCTGCCACTCCTGGGAGATGAGACGGGTGCGTTTCCACCGCCGGCTGGATTCAGGGTGAGGGTTGCCCGTTGACAAAAGCACTCTTGGGACTGAATGCTTCGGGGGTGCTTTGCCAGAGGGTCACACCAAGCATCAGAAATCATTCCCCTTCTCTTCTGTAGTGGTTTTATTCCTTTTCTTGTAAAATCTTCTGCAAAGCAGCGTGGAGGCCCAGTGAGAGCTGTAGAATGGGTCACAGTGTGGGTGTCCTGCCAGCTCTCACCCCATGCTCCCCTGCTTTCTCCTGCTCCATCTACCCATGTGTTAAGACCAGTCTGGGGTCCAGCAGCATTGTGGGGTCACAGATCAGAGGAGGCTCAAGGGTGCTGGGGCTTAGGACACACAGTTGGCTCTGCTCAAGCTGGGACAGAGCAGCCTGACCCAAACCCATCAGTGCTACAACCACATCCCATCGCCCGACCTGGCAGAGCCGAGGTCCTTCATCTCAGGGTCAGACAGTTATGGTTATTTATTTCCCTTATTTGTTTGCTACCAAACTTCAGTCTCCAGTGCTGGGTAACAACTAGGTGAGCCCAAGGGATCAGCAGACCATAAACACCACAATCCTTTTCTAGCAGCTCTTCGGTGCATTTTCCCTCGTAGCTGTCGGCCTTTCCCATTCTTTCAGTGGCCTGTTGCGGGGTTTTGTATGTTTATAAGATCTGGGCTTTAGCAGTCCAGCTGACAAAGGGTGCCTTACTTGTTTTGGAAAGGATTAGTGACGCTTCGGGTGGCTGTTTAAATTCTAGACGTGGCCCCGTGTGATGACAGCATTTACTTTTCCTCTGAAATGCTGGCTGGGTGGAGGACTGGGGCTATTTAAGGGGAGATTTGACTAAAACTGGGGCTGGGAGAGATGCAGGGAGCTGTGCTAAGCATCTTTGTCCCTGCAGGGGGGGGAAACAAGGAAAAGTTATGTGTTAGGAACAAAAACCTTGGAGAACAAACTCGGATGCCTGGGGATTTGGTTCAGAGGAGACACGGTGGTTTCCTTCCCCCGCCCTGGCCCTCAGCTCCCGGAAAGTGGCTGAGCAGAATTTAGGACAGCAGGCAGGAGAGGTCCATCCCCACCTCTGGAGTTATTAAATTCCCCTTCCCCCCCCCC
>NW_020799098.1:1068920-1093471 GCF_003259725.1 Athene cunicularia | reverse complement strand
ACCATGACCCTCCCCCTGACCGTTCCCAACTCCCCCAGATCCCTCAGCGCTGGCTCAGCCCGACTCTTCAACCCCTCCAGGGATCCCGGGGACTCCCCCCTGCCCTGGGCAGCCCATTCCAACGCCCAACAGCCCCTTCTGCACAGAAATCCTTCCTCAGAGCCAGCCTGACCCTGCCCTGGGCAGCTTGAGGCCATTCCCTCGGGGCCTGGCGCTGGGGCCTTGGCTCCAGAGACTCATCCCCCCTCTCTGCCCCCTCCTGGCAGGGAGTTGCAGAGGGCCAGGAGGTCTCCCCTCAGCCTCCTCTTCTCCAGACTGAACCCCCCCAGTTCCCCCAGCCGCTCCCCAGCAGACCTGTGCTCCAGACCCTGCCCCAGCTCCGTTGCCCTTCTCTGGCCACGCTCGAGTCATTCAATGGCCTTTTTGGGGTGAGGGGCCCACAACTGAACCCCCTCAGCGAGGGGCGGCCTCCCCAGTGCCGAGCCCAGGGCTCAGAGATCCCTTCCCTGTCCCTGCTGGCCACGACAGTGCTGACACGGATGTTTGAGGTTGGGTCATAACTGCTTTAACTCCGTGTATGTGCAGGTCCAGCCCAGCACATGCAAACAGCTCGAGATGAGGTTGGTTTATGGTAAATGGTGTTTGCAGTTGCCAAACGTGGCTTTCTGAGCCCTGAAGATGGGCTGACCCTGTTGTTTCCATATGGGGGCCTGCAAACACATGGTTAAAAGCAAATTGAAGAGGAGGGAGTAGGGACACCTTTGATTTTGATGTTTCTCTCAACTTCAGAGAACCTGCCAAAAAAGCCATCCGTTGGCTTTTTTACATCTCTATAAGCCAGGATTGGGTTTTACACAGAGAGTTTGTTTGTTTGTGTCTTGTGCTACAAGACGTAAGTCCCTACTACTCCACGTAACGCCGGCGGGAGGTTTCCATGCTGCTCCCTGGCTGTGCTCACGTTCACGACCTGTCACTGCAGGGGGCAGAAGTTGCTGAGATGCAGGAGCTACTCCCCTACAGACTCTTGGCCCTTTATTATTGTAAAGTCACACTGCGAGCATCAAAGGACTGAAAATCTGTAGTTTTAGCCTGAACTTGTAAAGGGTTGGTCCACAAACACGTGTGCAATTACACAGCTCCACTGTCCGGCCGTACCTTGCCAGAGTCCTGTTGCTCAATGGCTTTAATTTTCTTAATTTGGTCTGGTTTAGCTTAAATCTCTTCCTAATTAATTTAACGCTGACGTAAGCCTGATTTTTTAGCTTAAAAAAAAAAAAAAAATCCCAACCCAAGTCTGCATGCCTTTTGCTCTGGCTTAATTAAATCCTTTTAAAAATCACACTGTAATTAAATCAGTAAAGTTGTGCATATCTCCTGTTCTTCCCAGGGCTGCCCAGCACATCTATTAAAGGACCTCTCTTTAAGGGGATAAGCGAGTGCTTGTTAATGGTCACTCACCTCTTTCGCTGCCTTTCCTCCAATTTCTGGAGTCTCCAAGGAGTCGTTTTCCTTCGAGTTCTTCTCTCGGAGTCGGCTGGATCGCGCGTGGCCCCCAGCACAGCCCCTTTAACGAGCTGGAGTTGTGATGCGCTCGCCATGAACTGCTGTGCCATGTCAAGGAATTAATATTCCCAGCCGCTTTGCAGAACTTCATCTTGCTTGCAGGCTGGTGAGAAGTGGTCCCAAAATAGCCGCGATTAATCACAGGAAATTTGTGGTTTTCGTTTTTCTTCCAGATAACTGTTTACTACCGCAGATGTTACAGGAAGAAAACGGCAAAAAAAAAAAGATCGTGGATGGTTATTTGGGAGGTGAAGGTCAAACTTCTGGGTGTCTTGCAAGCTCCATCCCTTGCATGAGTATGACAGCCAGAGCTGGAAATGATACCGTTTAACTGGAACTGTCCTGAATTCTCACTTAGATCAGAGTTTGGTTGCCTGCAGTGTGCTGTGGGGCTGCTGGTGTGCTGAGCCATGCCTGGCTGTTCCTGTGCCCCAGGCTTGATCCTCTCACCCTGGTCACTTGTCCTGACAACTCCAGGTTTACTGGATGGATGCAGAGTTGGTGTGTCCAGTTCAAACCTTGGGGGGAGGTGGAAATACCTTGTTTTCCTGCTGTTAGATGATAATTGGCGTGGAATGGAGAGAGTGGAGGAGAAATGGTCAGAAAGGAGGTATGGGAAAAGAAAGTGGTTTGTGTGTATGACATACAGCAAAAGAATAACACTGTTTTAGCGCTGAAATGGCATTTTAAAAGCAAATAAAATCAAATTCTCTCTTCTTAGATTTTGTAATAATGAATTAATGAGTGAGCACATGTTTGCCAGAGCCTGGGACGAGGCAGTAGCTGGTGGGAGAAGGGCCGAGCAGTGCCTTGGCTGTCTTGAGTTGCAGGAATAACAGGGTGCTCTGTTGTGGCGACCTGCAGAAAGTGGTTTCTAAAGTAAAAGGACCGACAATATGGACCGTGGGCAAGTTCTTGCCACAATGCCTGGCCTTTCCCTGCTTGTCCTGCACCCCAGGAGTTTGTTTTAGCAGCGTTTTGCTGAGATAATTCTGTTCTGTACGAGAGTGCCAGCTGCTCCACGTATTCTAAAGCCCTCGAACTAACAGAGCTTAAAAAGAAGGCGGTCATAACCCGGGGAAGTAAACGCTTGTTAGCAATGGCAGAATTTCAAGCAGTTATGGAAGAAAAGTATAAAAACTAGAAGCTGCAATGTTGTGCTTCACCTGAGGTCAGTCTCTTGTTTTCCCGAGGCTGAGGTGTTCCATGAGGTGTCTCTTCACTGTAGAAACTGCAGTATGATGTGGCAGTGTCTGGTCTGATCTAGATTAACACCAGATTTTAAATAGCTTTTTCGATAATAGAGAGACAGGAGTAAAAAAAAACAAACACCAAAACAAAACAAAACAAAAAACAAACCACATCTCTAACGTGTCTGAATTTATTTCTTCCAATGCTTTTAAAATTAGCTTCTTTGTAGGGGCTTCTCCATTCCTCTTAGCAGAGCCAAAAGGTCTTGTAAGAAAACTGAGAAGGTCACTGTGGGCTTGCTCACTTGGCTTTACCTTCTGCTTTGGAGTGCAGCAAAGACAGCCAGTAATGTGCAGTGGATTCATCCGATGTTGGAAAATAGTTTGGGAGTTGAACGTATTTTAAGCTGAAAGAATTTTGTCGTGTTCTTGTTTACTTATTTCTCATCGTTTTTATTCACAGTTCACACTCCCATCACACAAAGCATTGCAGTGCTCAGTGAAGCCTGAGGGTGAGCGAGAAGGGTAAAAATGTTGGTGTGTAAATGAAAGTAAATGTGCTCAGGGGCTCTCTGGGTTGAGCCCTTGTAGCCCCACTGTGGGAACCAATTTTTTTTTTTAGTTTGTTTGAGCCAAAGAAGCCCTTCTTGAAGGCTTCTTTGTGGTTGGTCTGCAAAATAGTCTGTTGTGTTTTGACTGTTGGTTTCCTACTCATCCTGTAGAAACTTGGTGTTTGCAGGAAACTATTTGAATTAGGACTGGAGAGCGAAATCCTGATCTGTTCTGTGAGTTTGGTTTTGTGGTTAAGTCCATGAGGGCGTCTTGAGTTGCAGTTGAGTTGCAATGGTTGGATCTGATTTAATTTACCCCTAAATTTCCAAATGGAAACCAAATGGGAAAACAAATACCAATCTTGAATTAAACATATTCTGATGGATTCTGGTCAGGAGACCAAACCTGGGAAGCAGGAGCTGACCTGGATGATGGAAAGGCAACCAGCAAGGTCTAGCAGTGAAGCAGCTTTCCATGCTTACCTGAAACAGAAACCCGCAAACTCCCATGGCTGGATGGTGGTAAAAAAATTGATATTTTTTTGCTCAGGGGCTGTAAAGTCGAGGTAAATCCACTGCTGCTTAGGAGGGCCGGGCAGTGAAATATGCAGTGATGATGTTTGGATGCAGCCTCATGAAGACAACTTTGCCCTTGGTTGGAATTTAGTTCCATTTTTTTTTTGTGGTTCTCAAAGAGACCACAGAAAGAGAGCTTTTGTTGTGGAAAAACGAGGTTCTTATTTATCTGTTTGAAAGGCAAACCAAAACTTGTTCAAACTCATATTCCTCTCCTTTTTTTTGGGTTGTTTTTTTCATGAAACTAGGTATGGCACCATCACTTGGAGGTGTTTTAGATGTAGAACTGGGAACTTCCACCCATCCCATTCTGCCACTCATCTTGCTTTCATGTTGTTCTCCCCTCTCTAAGGCTGAGCTTTATTTGCTTTTCACCCTTTTTTTTTTGATTGCAAGCGAGCCCAGCTTGCGTGCACATGAGGGGGAGAAGTGGGATGGGGAAAGAAAGTGCTTTTTTACCAATTAGAATGTTTTTCTTTTCCGTGGCTTGATTAACAAAGCTGCTCTCTTTAAAATCTTGGCCTGTATGTGGGAGTGAATGAGGTTTAATGCAGTTGCCTCATTTGAAGGAACTTGGGCTAGAGGCAGCAGAGTGAGAAGTTTGTTAATGGTTTGTCTTCTGCTGTTGGTGGCAATGAGGGATGTCGCTGAGCCGGGCTGTGAGCGTGCCCAGCTGATCAGGATGTGTTAAAGGATAACTCGCTGTCATGGGACTGCAGCTCACCCTGTTTCTTGGCATCTGGGAAAGAGGTTTTGGCTTCAATCACCGTGACGGAGATTGAGCCTCAGGGTGACGGAAGGTTGGGTGGTGGTTGAGCACCAGAATCCCTTTCGTGGGAGACTTGGAAGAGGGGTTTTTCACTTCCAGGTGACTCATGAGAGCAACAAAGAAAAGCACATTTATGTAATTGTGTTTTAGAGAGCTCATGGTAATGCAGAAAGAAAGTGGAAACCACAGGTGATGAGTTGGGTCTTGTTGCCTGCCCAAGGGGAGGGAGGATGGGCTCCAGCTCAGGTCTCGCCGCCTGGTCTCTTTGTGCATCACTGATGGTCAGAGATGTTCTTCAGAACTGGCTTCTGCTTTGGGTTTCAGCCTGGGGAGGAAGTCCCTGTGTGCTCCCCTTGTCCCTTCTGTGAAGTGGCAGTAGCAAGAGGGTCATTTCTTTATTTTTTTTAGAAGTGGGGATGAAAGAAGTGAGCACTGAAATAGTGGATGGAAAAGTGAGCAGTGATGAACCTTGGTGGTCATCTCCTACAAGCCCATAGCTCGGTGCCTGCTACCAGTCAGGGTTAATTTTCTTGGTTCCTAGTCTAGCCTGTATAGCCAGACTTTTATTTTCAAGGATAAAACAATTTTGTTTCTTGGAGAAAGCCTTCAGAAAGCCCCAAGACTTTTTCATCCAGTTCTTTTTAAGTTTCACGAGGCTGGAAAGGCACTTTTTCCCTTACTGGGTCGCAGCATTTACGGTTGGTTTTGTGTGTACATGTACTTAAAGATGCAGATGTTGGCCATAAGCATTTGAAGGAACGGTTAGCAACTCTGTATGGTAGAATTAGCTTTTTTTTTTTTTTTTTTTTTTTTGTGGACCTTACTGTGCAGTTCGTGGGAGACTCAGTGAGGGCTGTTGTCCTGACCCTGCTGGAACAGCCCTGCCTTTGCTGGCCAGAAATATTTCTTTGCAGAAGGGGCTGTTGGGCATTGGAATGGGCTGCCCAGGGCAGGGGGGAGTCCCCGGGATCCCTGGAGGGGTTGAAGAGTCGGGCTGAGCCAGAGCTGAGGGATCTGGGGCAGTTGGGAACGGTCAGGGGGAGGGTCATGGTTGGGCTGGAGGAGCTTCAAGGGCTTTTCCAACCGGGATGATTCTGTGATTTTTGCAAATGGGCCACTGAGAACAAGCCCAATCCATAAAGTTATGGTTTCTTTTACATAGGTTAAGGTTCACAGTCAGTTTTATGCTGTGTGTTTGTGTAGGGGATGGCACGATGAATGCCAGCCCTAGTTTAGTGCTTGGACAATTCTGCAATAAATGTAAGACCTAAAACTGTGGCTTGTCTGACTGCAGAACGAACGGGTTCAGGCAACGCCACCACCTGAAAGCGAATCCTTTATTTAAGGATCAGCCTTTTGGCACTCTCAGCTCCCCGATCAGACGGTTGCAGCGGCGGGAGAGTGTGAGCGCTGGCCCAGGGCAGAAGAGGAGGAGAAGGCGTGGGAACGGGATTGCAGCAGGATGGGTTTGAGCTGCTGAAACGTGTCCTAAGCTGGGGGTCACTGAGGTGGCACTGGGCAAAGATCGGAGCAGGAGACCAGCGCTGGACCCGAGCCAAACAAAAACCGACCCTGGGCTACGGGACCGGCTTCCCTAGAGCCTCCGCAGCTTTCAATCTGTACTTCTAACAGAACATTTATATCATGTCCCCTTGAATTTACGGTTTCATTCCCCTTTCCTTGTGCCTTCTGTCGTTTACACCTTTTAAAGCAGGTGTAAAACACTGATGTTCTATTTAATTCTATTTAATATTGTTTTTCACAACGTGAAATGCAAATCACAACGATGAAGGCAGTGGAGAAGTCAAGACCACTTAAATTTAAAAGTGTGCGTGTGTCCCCATCCCCTTTCTGTTCTTTTTTAAACCACGTACTCCCAGCTGCTCTGAATTCTCCTGTTGCTGTTTGGCGTTGAGCAAGTGCAGCAGGACGGGCAGTGGGAGAGGGACGGTGGAACGTGGGAGCGCTCAGGATAACGTGACGAGGGACCAAGTGAGTCACACGTTCGTTCTGTCACTCCCTGCACCACTGGCAAGCGTCGGGCAGTAGCGATGTGGAGGGCAGTGGCATCTGCAGAGCTTTTTATACTGAAAAATAAAAGTAAAGCAGCAAAACGCCAAGCCCGCAAAAGCTAGAAATTACCAGAATTAGTGTTAATGAAATCAATGCTAATTAAAAACCACTGGGCTGCTTTTTTTTTTTTTTTTCTGTCTGAAGTTATGTGAAGCTATTTTGTTTAGTTGCGGGTTTTTCTTTTTTTAGTGCAGAACATGGAAAAATAACAGCAGAGAGTTTAGTAAGCAGCTGAGAACGGGGTGTTGCAACGCGGGGTGGTGGACGGCAGCGATGCTGGAAACTGCCACGAGAGAGGGATTTCTGCCTGAATAAGTAGGCAGTATTACTGATATTTCTCTGTGCTCGATGGATTCAGCAGAGAAGAACCAGCATGTTTCATAAAATGATGCCAGGCTGTGATTAAATGCCATTCTCACTGCTGTATCCATATTCCGCTCTTATTTATAGTGTGTTTCTGCGTTACAGACTCAAAAAGAGGTTTGCCTGCACGTGGCTGGAGAGCACCCAGGGCAAAGGGGTCCCAATGTTCAAGAGCACGTGGGGATCTGTGACCTGTGTCCTTTCTGCATCTGTGATGGGCTGCAGATTCTGCTGGGGAGAAGCCACGGGAGAGAGAGCAGCCGCTAGACCGGGCTGCCCCACGCCCGTTTGGCCTTGCCCGTGTCCAGATGAGAGTTTAGGCTGTGCTGAGGCAGCGCTGGCACCCAGCCTACGTCTGCGTCCGGATGAAAGAATCCAGACTGATGTTTGAGTGATGGTGTACATGTGTCCTGAGTGCCCTTAACATCTCAGTATTTCATGGTCCGGTGCTTTGGGCTTGCCTAAGTTAATTTTTTTTTTTTTGGTCTTTCTTCTCTAAATTCTGAGTCAGAACTGCTCTCCTTTCTTTTGGAACTGCCTGTGATCTTTTCAACTTGTAAACCAAGTTGGATATCTCCCCCTTCTTTCAGACTTTGTTCCCTGTTCTCTGGATCCCCTTGTGGTCCTTCAGACACATTTGCTGCTCCCAACAAAAGCATCTTCACCAGCTTTTGCACAGCGTTATCCCTATCACAGGCATATCTAGATTTAGGGAACTGGGGGGGTTCAGTCTGGAGAAGAGGAGGCTGAGGGGAGACCTCCTGGCCCTCGGCAACTCCCTGCCAGGAGGGGGCAGAGAGGGGGGATGAGTCTCTGGAGCCAAGGCCCCAGCGCCAGGCCCCGAGGGAATGGCCTCAAGCTGCCCAGGGCAGGGTCAGGCTGGCTCTGAGGAAGGATTTCTGTGCAGAAGGGGCTGTTGGGCGTTGGAATGGGCTGCCCAGGGCAGGGGGGAGTCCCCGGGATCCCTGGAGGGGTTGAAGAGTCGGGCTGAGCCAGCGCTGAGGGATCTGGGGGAGTTGGGAACGGTCAGGGGGAGGCTCATGGTGGGGATGGAGGAGCTGCGAGGGCTTTTCCAATCAGGATGATTCTGGGATTTTTCTAAATGTGCCACTAAGAACAATCCATAAAGTTATGGTTTCTTTTACATACATTAAGGTTCACAGTCAGGTTTATGCTGTGTGTTTGTGTAGGGGATGGCACGATGAATGCCAGCCCTAGTTTAGTGCTTGGAAAATTCTGCAATAAATGTAAGACATAAAACCGGGTTTGTGCTTGGTCTCATCTTTCTCATTCTTTCCATTAAAGAAAAAACTACTTGTTCCCATGCTGAGACATTTAACTCTTCTTGGAGCCTTTGAAAATACAATTTCACATACTTTTTTTTTTTTTCCAGCAGTGGAGGAGTTTCTTTGCACTAGTTTCTCCCTAAAATTGGGGACCCCGTGGTGCTGCTGGCCCTGCGGGATGGGTACCAGGGGGGTGTGAGGCTGAGCAGCGCAGGGATGGCGATAAAGACACTGCAGGGTGGGAACTGCTGCCGCAGCATTGCTCGGTGTGGGGGTCTGGAGCTGCACGTTGGGGTTTTGTGACCTCGGACATCTCTCAGGAATCTGGTAGCAAAGCAGGCAATATTTTATTTTTGGGGAAAAAGTAAAGGATATTTTAGCTGCTTGATACTACCCTTTTATTAAAGCATCTGTATTAGTGTCCTGTTAAGAGCAACACTGCTGTTAGCAGGGTCCAAATCCTCATCTTTTCCTTCAGACTTCCTATAACAAGTTACCAGCAAATAGCTTCTGTATTACTTCATTTTAGTTGCTACTTAGTTCTACAGGGGAAATAAAACCTTTCTCTGCAGCAGGTGAAAGGCAATTTCTAACTGAACACATTTTGTTGTTTGTTTTTTTTTCTTCTTGTCTTCCAGACTTCATTTTATGGCAGGTTCAGGCACTTCTTGGACATCATCGATCCACGCACTCTCTTTGTTACTGAGGTAATGTATATGCGCCTTGTTTTCTGAAAGTACTGTTTATTAGACAGGTTTAGATGAAAAACAAGTTTTTCTGTGAACAGCAGAAGTAATGAAGTCAGGTTTCCAGTGGATTTGTGTCTCACAGTTGATTGATTGCCCAACTGAGCTCTGTTAAATGCCTAGCAGAAATTCTCTTTTATTAGACATCAGTGAATCCACACCTGTCAGTCTCCCATCTTCCTCTAGTAACTGGTGAGACCCTGAACTGGTTTCAGTCAGGGAAAATTCCTACAAGTCTTCATGGGGAAAAAAAATGCAGGTGAGTAGATGAGAGACCAAATTCATTCTCTTGGAGGAAGGGAGCTGGGTGGGTTCACACTGTAATTTTTCAGTGGCTACACTCGAGAAGACCTTTTCTGAGCAAAGTGTTGCAGTTTTTCTATGGGTATTACCCCGTTTGTAGCAGATGTCTGGGTTTCTGGTCCATTTATGTTTCATTTAGTGTTGTCCAGCATGACTGCATTTCTCTGCTTTCATAAAATAGGTGTGGGGAATCCTTTAGAAGAAATATTTCTACTGGTGATCTTAAATTCTGCCTGTTGGCAGAAAACTTAGGATTTTGCTTTCAGTGAGGGCAGCTGCTTTTTACTTTTTATTTTCTTTTTTTTTTTTTTCCCAGTATAGTGTAAGATGAAAAATATATGTGCAAGCAATTCTCAAAACACAGGGTGCTGAACTGCTCGTTGTAGCTAGCGGTGAACTGAGTCCAGTTTTGTACACACTGTAGTAGTGGTGGGAAAAAAGACCTGATGCAATTTAAAATAATCTCTTTTTCCTAAATCAGCCAGCTTTTTTCCAAAACATAAAGTTAAGATGTATGGTGTGGTTCATTTTGATACCTTTTATATGGGTGCCCAAGAGACCTGCAGACAATAAAGCAGCTGTTCTTCCACTGTCAGATCGAAGATTATACTTTCTGTTGTGAATGCACAGGTTCAGATCAAGCCTGAGATTAATTTTCAAAAACCGTGCTGTGGAGCTCAGGCTGGGGAGGTAACCTGCTAGCAAAAGAACGTGGCAATTCCAAAGAGTTGTCATCATGTCATGATAAAGGGGAAGGAAAATCACGATATTAGATGGATGCACTGCGCTTTGCAGACACTTAGAGCTACTCTTTAAAGAGGATGTAAACACCTATGCCAGAATAAAACCAATACTCCCTGTTAAAAACTGGGTGCTGCTGTTACCTTGAGATTTAGTTAAGTGCAACGTAGTGTGTATTGAAGGGTTGTGTTTGACAGCGTGGGGAGTCCTCCGATGTGAGTTCCTGATGATGCAGAGGCTGTTGTATGTACTTTGTGAGCGCTCTCTCTCTCTCTTTTCATAATTTTGATTCTGAAATTCCTAAATAGTGCAGAGAGCTTTCACTGCCTATTGATTTTTGGAGGGGAGGAGAGGATACCTCACATGCAAAAGGGAATGGGGTGTTGGAGAATGGAGACTGTCTTTGGCCATTTTTGTCATGCTCTAAGAATACTAATAGAACACTTAAAGACGGTGAGGAAAGAGACTCAGAAATGGATCCAGACAAACATTGAAACACCCCTCTCTCACCATTTTCACCAGTTTGCACTAGAAAGCTTTGTGGAGTTGGTATTTGGTAGGTTTCCATGAGTGTGTGCTTTCCAGCCTCCTGCTCGGGGGCGTGATGTCGGGGCCAGGATGTGCTGAGGGTATCTGAGGATGAACACGGGCCCTGGGCTCCAGGGGGCTGCACCAGAAGGTCCTGAGTTGAGATCACTTGGACAGGGGTTCTTCTGCTCGGACAGAAGGAGGTGATTCTGCTCATCTTTTCGGTGCATTTCGTTACACCTTAGCTTGTTTTCCTTTTTTTCAGAGAATTCTGTTGGGTGGAGATAATCCATCCAGTCTGTAGTGAAAATTTATCATCTTTGGGGAATGTTTCCATGTTCTAATAATACTCCTCACTTTTCTCCAATCTTCATCTAAGCTATAGCATGTGTATGTATGCAGTTTGTTGTTTTTTTTTTTTTTTAATCTGGGTAACCCACAGTGCAGGACTAAGCTTGGTTTTGGCAATAACATCAATATAGAAATAAGACAAAAATCTCAAACCTACTTCTTGTGTATCACCAAAGTTGGGGATACGAGTGAATTTGATTGAGTTAGACTTTTTGCAGCTACAGAAGAGGTTTAAGAAGGCAGCACTGTGTTCACATTTGGGATAGGGTAAGCACTTTCACCCTTTCGTTATGGCAGTGTAATGAAACAATTTAAATTGAGTGCCCTAACTCAGTCTGGTTTCACTGTGTACCCAAAACCTGTAATTTTTTTCCTGCCCATTTTGTTATCTCCAGCAACAAGCAGTTCTGGTTCCAGAATGAAAAAGTAAGAAATTCACAAAGGAGGAGAAAAGTGAGCTTTTCAGGATCTAAAATACCCATTTTAAGGGCTGTATCTCTTCTGCCCTTTGAGGGCAGTTATCTTGCTCGTCATGCTCCGCTGAGTGTAGAGGGTGTCCAGACTCTTGGGTCAGCTGTCTGTGAGTTGGGTACCTGCTCTGAACTTTGAGGTGATCTCTCCTTTGGCTCAGCCTCGTGCTTTTCTACCCGCCCATTGTTGTCACCTTTTCAAATTGTTAGAAGCTTTTAAAGAGCTTGGTAAGGTTGGGTGTACAGAGTAGTTAGATGGTGTAACTTATTTTTTTCTAGACACGTTTTGACGAGGTTCTTCTAAGGAAACACCTAGGGGGGACAAAAAGAGCAAAATCTGAGTGGCCCATTTTTATCCTAGAGACAGCTGTCAAGATCTGAGTGCCTCAAGCAATTCTGGACCCCAAACTGAACCTCAGTGAATGAGGGGGGTTTGGTGGCCTTCTCTGGGGTCTAATAAGCATAGATCTGAACTTCATGGTCTTCAAGAATGGCTTGGTGGCTTTCCAAGGAAGGAAATACCCTCCGTCCGTTTTCTTTGGCAGTTTGAATTATATATTATTATATGCTAGTGATGCTTCAACAGAACTTCTGCAGCACATATTGTGAAGTCTACAACTATTTCATGAATTCTACTTCTCTTAAGTCTACTTGTCTTTCCCTGGAGAAGTCTCCTGGCGGAATAGACGTGAACACCTGAGGTCACGGGAAGCACTTCCCAGAGCACAAAAGCTGCTTTGATTGCTGTGCTCTGTATATCTCATCTTATGCTTTAAAATACTTTGTGTGCATATATGTATAACTAAAAGCTGTTTGGTTTCCTTTGATAATTTAGGTGGCAAATTAAAATCTAGAAAGGGTTTGATGAGAAAGCAGCCGTTTATGGAGAGCTCCTTCCCGCTGACAGATGGCTGCATCTTTCAGGCCCAGGGTTCTCAGAGAACAAATAAATTGCTGTTTGTCTTGGAGGAGCTCACTAGCAAATGAAAAAAACGTAGATAAATGAGTCTCTAATGAGAATGGAGGTTAACCCCATGGAAAATGCCTGGAAATGTAATAATATTTTTTTTTTCTACATCCTTTTTAAAACTGCTGTGTGTTACATTATTGAATCCTGCTGGTGGCCGTTTTGGGGAAGGATGAAGTGATCCTTCTGAGTAGAGGAACCAAGCACAGTGAATATCAAGTATAATTAGTCTCAGTGACAGTCCTCTCTGACTTATTTCTTTTTTAACAAAGCAAATTCTTAACACAATTAAAAACTTCCTTGTCTTTTAGAGGTTCTTAAGCATTAATCCTCAAGGGATGGCTGCGGAGTACTGGGTTATGTTGAGCCATACTTTGCAGTCTAAAATCTCAAAAAGGAAGTGAGTGCTTGTGCGAGGCACGTGCCAGGGGCAGTTGGAAGCCACTTGCTCCAGTTTTATCTTTAGTGGGCTCTGGTAGAATAATTATCTGTATCAAACCTGCCTACCAATTTTACTTCCTTTCTGAGTGCATATGATACTGAAACAAGGCACCGACCTCGTGTCAATATTGCATGTAACCTCTAAAGAGGAGGTTTTCTTGCGTGCTAATTCATATCATTACCGGCTTTCTAATGAAATAATTTTTTGGCAGCTACAAATTTGCAAACTTGTCCAATAAGTGGGAAATGTGTCATTTCAGAGGTCAAGCCCGACAAGTCCTGTTGCTGAGACCATGAGAAACCCCTCAGTGGGTGTAATGCCTATTCTCGAAATGTGTGAGGTCAAAATGATTGGAATAATACTTTAAATTGCTCTGTAATTAAGGTCCATTGGGAGAAGCAGTAGGGTCCAGCAGATATTTTCATAGGGCCAACATCCCATCTGACGTTAGCCTGGACAGACTGTTAACGCTCTGTGGGAAGCTCTTCATGGAGAAAGCTGTGGGCCTGATAATAATTTAAAGCAAAAGTGAAATAAGCATTAAACTGAGCTCAGAGGGGCTGTGTGTTATCTGCTTTTGCTTTATCTCATTGTTCAAAGCATAAATCTGCAGAGCGCTGAGCATCTTGCATTCCCATATTTGGGTTTAAAATGGAAGCAGGATTAGATGTATGTTATTTATATGAACGATACCTTCTTACTCAGCAGATTGACTGTCTGTGTTTATTCAGTGTCACATCTGCTGGCTCTACTTGAACAAAAAGTTTCTGGCTCCTGTTGTCTGTCACTGTAGATCCAATACAATAGGGCCAGCTGGAGTCAAGTCTGCCGTATGTATCATCCATGGAGTAGTGAGACAAAATCGGAAACTGTTGAGTCGCTGATGGCAGAGCACAGCTGGATTTCCATATCCCACGTTGAGTTTGTGGTGCCGGTGGCCAGCAGACTCTTACTTTGGCTCATGTGCCAGGAAGTCATCGTTGGTCCGAATCTGAAACCGGTGAAACTCGCAGGCACGCAGCGGAGCAGCGCTGGGCTGACGCGGCCTCAGAACCACGAGACAAGCCGTCGTCTGAGCAGAGTGAGATACAAACTGTTCCAGCTTGCCCTGTCCCATCAGTGGTTTTTCTCTTAAAAGCCTTGAATGCAAAACTTGACTCTTTTTCTGTTGATTCTGTAGCAGTAATGTTGTAGTGCTACTGGCATAATGACTGTTATTACGGTCTGTATGTGCACATATGGGTTTCTGGAGGCAGCTCTAAGCCATGTGTAGGCATCAGCTGAGATCCAAGAGAAGACAAGGCACAGATCTTTCAGACAGAAACAGTGTGCCCTGGAGCAAGGAGGACAAGGTAGAGAATGGGTTCAAGAGCTCACGTGCTGGATGGAGGTGTCTGATGCATGTATGTGTGCAGTTATCTACGGGACCCAACGGGGTTGTCTTCTGTTTGCCAGGGTGCTGGAGTGATGGCTGTGAGGGACTTGGCGTAACAATGGAGGATTCCTGGAGGTGGCCATCAGCTCAGCGTGATGTGGGCTACTTTCCTGCTGACATCTCTGAGTTGGTTCTTTCTCCTCCTTTCTTTGACGTGCCAAACGAAGCCCCGAATAGTGTGATTCTTCAGCAACTCTTTCTACAAAGACTGAAGCATTCTGTTGATGTAGTCCTGCAAGGCCATGAGCTTCTGAGTCCATGCCTGTTGTCCTGAGTCAGAGCAGAGTAGGTGACGTTAGCTCTTTGCGCTAAAACCAATGGGTTAAATCTAAGCTGGTTCATTTTTGGCCATGCAGCCAGCCGGTGTGGCTTATGCCATGCAGCAGAGCCCTCTTCCTCTCTGAAAGGTGCCTCCAGGCAGCTGTCCTGGCCCATGGTAACTCCCAAACTGTGACTGGGAATCACTTGGCGGAGGGCTGGATGGTCTGAATCAAAATTCTGCAAGAGATCCTGCTGATGCAGGCTCATGCCCTGGCTCCGACTTGTTCGTAACCATAAACCCAGGCTCACAGATCAGTGGTAGCCCATTACATACTTCTCGTGGGCTTAGTGAACTGAAGTGTCGTTCAAAACGGGGTGTTTCCCAGCTGCGTTCAACACGAGGCAATGACTGAACCTTTTTTCCAAAGACTTGTTGCTGTTGGGGAGCGTTTCCCAGGTGGACGTGGCTTAGGCTGCTGTGGTGGAGCACCCAAGCGTGGAGTTTGTGCTTCTGAATCGCTGAGCTTGGTAGATCCCTGGCACTGCTTCTGGGCTTAGGTTTGTAAGAACATCCTCCGGGTGCAGATGGTCCGTCTAGCACCCTATTGTGAGAGCTGAGACCCCATCATCCACCACTAGAAGTGCTCTAGTTTTTTATGAGAAAAGGGGTATGAAAGAAATGATACATACTACTAAAAACTGTGGTTGCATTTTTTTTTTTTTTAAGTGATGCTATAAAAACTCAAGTGACACTTTTTTTTTTTTCTACAGATAGCAGTAGAGAAATCAGGCAACAATAAATATTGAAACAGTAGCACAACCTTGTAGACAGACTTTTTTTTTTCCTGTTAAAATGGAAACTAAGTGTAATCTTAGACATTATCAACTCTCATAATAATGCTGTATCGTGCTAAAAGCCAGGGAGTGGAGCCGGTTGGCATTTGGAGCTGTTGCACGCTGTAAAGTTATTTCCTATTTTTTGGAGGCTCTGTTTAGAAGAGTGTGCCTGACTTTTCTAGAAGGGATTCAAGGCAACCATGTCTTTTCACGAATGAAATTTTGAGACTGTGGGTCCTTCGCTAAACCTACCTGAACACCTCCGAGCCATGTGAAAGGCATCTTCTTAATGTGGTCCTTGTGTTTGACACTTTTGTTCGCTTTTTGTACCAGGCTTTTGTCAACCTCGGGAACCATCAGCAGTGTCGGTCTAGGACTCTTTTCTTTGCAAAAGTTCCACTCTCCCCCCATGGAGCTGAAAGGGGAAATTCATGAAGACTGCAATTTTAAAAGCAAAATCGGGCTTTTTTGTTTTCTGTTTGTTACCATACTAAACAAGATGGGATCTGGCCAGGGTTGTTATAGTAACTACTAAGATTTCCTCAAGAGAAGGAGAAAAAAATAGAACACAGACCCATTCATCTATTACTTCCAGTTTTTCATTCAGAGTTACATGCTGTTCTGTGGAGATAATTTGCAAGACACACAGTGTAGGTAATTTCAGTGACAAAAACACATACCAGTAATGAGCACAAATGGCTCTCCAGAATGTTGTGCTGGCACTCCTGGGTTATTTTCTAGCTTTGGAGGCAAGAAGGGTTGTCTTCCCTGGATCTGCAGTCATTAGTCATTCAGCTCTCTGGCTTTCCACCTCTGGATTATCAGGCTGTCTGCAATATTATAGAATTATATTTTATTGATACTCATGCTAGGAAATAGCATTTTTTCCTGATACGCTATTTTAAAACAACCATGAGGCCGACAGGGCAAGGAGCTATCAAGAACACCTTCAAGGGGCTCAAGCCCTGTTGTGATCTTGTATGATTACTTTTTCCCACAGGTTGGAAATGCCTGAAACAGTCTAAAATTCCGATTTGTTTCTCATGCCTGCAGTGCTTCACAGTTTTCCAGTGATTAACCAACACTCTTAAATGGTCTTTATTGTAATTGGTTGTTCCAGCCCCAGAGCCCTGAGGGTCTTGCAGAAATCTGAGCCTGCCCAGAAGAGCACGGCCACATGTCCATGCCGTTGGATTTCATCCCATGTGTCCGTTTCTTCAGGTCAGCTTTTCTTCCATCTGAGATCCTCAGCCCTTCTGGAGGAACAGTACATCACCTAGTGCTGCGTCACCAGAAAATATCATCCTAATTCATAACTCTTCCTTTTTGTCCATTGTAAGGAAGACTTGGCTTAAATAATAAGGACTCATTTCTCTGTCTGGAATATTGGATAGACTTGGAAAAGTACAACCAGTGACTGGCCTTATCCACTGAAGTATTCAGGATGCACTTACTTATGCTCCTAAAGAATGCAGGCTCCTTCCAGGAAAGGACTCACATGTTCGCTCTGTCACTTGCCTATTATTTTTTATTAAGAGATGTTGAAATTTTAAGGCAGGTTTAGTGTATGCATGCATAGGGAAGGGAGCTAAGAGTTAAGACACAATTTTTTGTCACTACCTACAGCTTGTCTGTTATGTCTACTCGGATGATGGCAGTTTGGTTCAAGAGCAAGGAGCTGGAGGAGGAATCCACTGAAGATCACTAAATCCACAGAAACCTCATCAGCCTTGGCTGAAAGTAGTGGGAGGCTGGAAAGGTGCTTAGTGGAGACGTTATTTCTGCTTACCTCTTCCTTGCTTTTCCCTGTGAAACTGCTTGTGGCCACTGTTGGAGGAAGTTCAACTTGTGTGAATGTCTTTCTCTGGACCAGTAATGAAAGCCTTTATATATAAAGTCATTCTCTGATTTTTTTGGAGCAAGGCACAGTGTTTCCATAGCCAGCTTTTTAGGTGAAATGAGTGATTGCCTAGCCTTTGAAGATGGGGTGGGTGGGGGGATTCTTGAACACATTCAGTCATCCTTCATCTTCAATACTCTTTGTAAAATCTGTAAAAACTGATGAATGTAGTTTTGGAATTTCACAATGCCCCAGTAAAATGGGGATAAAGAGAAAAAAAAAGTGTTTGCACCAACCATTAAAATACAGTTAGTTCACTGTTGGCCTTAACTATCTTTCTTTGAGATCCTTCATCCTCTCAACACAGCCGAGTCCCCTTCGGGACGGGACATGAACGTGGCAGCAGTTGAGGGTGGTGCCTGAATCTCTGAGTGGACCTAAGCCCCATCTGGTAGGAGAAATCCAGAACAGCTCTGTGAAGTCCCAAGCAAGTGGCTTAGCAAAGTGCGAGAAGGACAACGGGCAGCTCTTTCTGCAGGAACGTGTCAGGAGTGGAGCGTGGGACAGGCTGAGTCAAAGAGGGAGCTAATTTTAGGCAGAAATAGGGCAAAATGCAGAAAACTTACCACTTGTGTGTAGTGATGCAGGGCTGTGAGCTTCATCTGGTAGCACTGACCTCGGCCTTAGCACCACCATTAACAAGCCCCATCCTTTTCCCAAGAGTATGTAGGTTTTTTTGACAGAGGTTGTTCCTATCTGACGTTAAGCCTCATTTAGCATCTTTGTACAGGCTCTCTACTTCTGCTGAGTAGCTGCTAATCAGTGCAAGAATATATGAAATACCAGGGCTGGAAATAGCGTGGCGCTGATGATGTGAGCTCAGCCAGTGTAAAAACAGCCGTGGAGCCGATCCCAACCCGCTCCCTCTGCAAAGTGAAGGAATTGCCACTCTTCCATATGTCTTGTGTGTTGAATGTTTTAAGGACAATAGTCATTCATTAATTGCCGCTTTCAGGTTGGCGTAACTGCTGGCGCTTCCAAGGAAACAACAAAGTACTCTTTGATGTTTGCATGAAAGGGAGAAAAGTAGTTTCCCTGCGACCGATCCCATGGACGCCAGCTCGTAATGAGCTCAGGGACTCTCGCCTTATTTACAGCAGGGTTGTGAGAGCGGAGCTGCGGTGCCGACGAGGAGCCTTGACACCACTGCACTAAAGCCACGGGGCTTTAGATGAGCCACCATCACACTGCATGTTATTTTAGACAAAATATTCCCTATTTATGAAATGTCCTCCGGCACTAATGTTAGAAAAGCTGCCAGAACAACAGAGCTAGTGCAGAAATGTCAAACCCAAGTCGCTGTTACTCATCTGGATGACAGATAACCTGCGGGAAGCTTTTGAAAATGTTTAGCTGAGTGATTTGTTTGGCTTCAAATATTTGGGAGCCATTACTCGGCGATCTGGTGCTTTTTGCAGGCTCAGATAAGCAGATTTAACTCCACAGAAGCCTCACTTTATATCCTGACTTGTTCCTCTTTAGCCTGAATTAAAGAATCTTTCTACCTGTCTACTTCTGCCCTGTGGGGGTTTTTTATTTTTTTATTTCAAGAAATATATGTATTGTAGAGAGTATGTATATACACTCTGTGTAATATATAAACCAATATATTATTAACATAATATACGATAATATACTAATATATCAGGTATATAGAGTATATATACTCTATAATATAGTATCTATAGGTACACACAATATATATATTTCTTGAAATTATTATATGTATAATTCTTGAAAGCATATGTATATGTAAACTTTGCTTCAACTGCAGAACACATTTCTATATATATGAAGAACTCTTCTGGGGGTAGATTGATGATTCTGACAAGGCTGGTAGCATGGCTTAATGCTCTTGTGATCCCTTGAACACATGCAATGTATTTTTTTTCTTCTATTTTATCACAATGTGAGGAAGTTCTTTCTTTACACGTGGCTGTGTTTGAATCGCTAGTGACAGTCGGATTCTAACTTTAACTGCACTGGTGACTGACTCTGGTATTTTTAGAGAGAACAGAACCGGTTGCAAAAACCCCGTCTGAATAAGTGTGTAACAGGCGCCGTAAAAAAGCAGCACAGGTCAGCGATTCAGCGTCGTGGCACTCTGAGATCTGCCTGAAGTACATGAAAATGTCACGGTGTTTCAGATAAATTAACTTGACTTGGACTTCACTCTGCAGTTACAAAGCGGTGCTGTCACGTTGCCTCGCGTGCCGTTAAACGCTGGGTCCAGCGGAGCTGCTCTTCTTTAGGGGCTGAAACTTGCTGCCTTGTAAATTTTTAGTCGACCCTGCGTTTGTAGTGGTGATGTTTAATACGTGCAGGCTTCTACTTCGCTCTCCCCTTCAGCTACACCTTCCCAGTACATGTACTGGGAGAGGGCATGGGGGCAAAGTCAGGTCTTCCATCGAAGTGGTTTCCCTGTAGCCATCACTGGGGATGTTGACCTGAGAGTGACGTGGGGTGATACTGAGGTGGATATTCCACATTGCACCTGAACATACCTGTTTTGTCTTAAACTATTTTCTACTTTTAAGTGAGAACTTGTTCATCTCCAAGATCTCTAGTACCACACAAGACTCTCAGGTTTTTAGTCTTCTATAGATCGTTTTTTCTATTTTCTCTTTTGTTTCTTCCTCTATCCCACTTGTGTAGTTAAATCCAAACCAGCAGGGCTGTACCAGACAGCCAAACAAGCATCCACACATCCTTTTCCCTTTTATATCATGTGGGTAAAAAAGGACCCATCACAAGGTTTGCATGAAAGAAGATAGAACTCTGTAACTTAAATTCATCGCCTTCAGTAAAACGATTCAGACCGGGACAAGCATTGCAGGCCACGCTGCTGTTTTATTTTTGCAGAGTCGTCTGAAGGAAGCTGTGCAGCTCTTGGAGGATTACAAGCATGGGACTTTACCCCCAGGAGTCACCAACAAAGAGGTAAGAGGAAAAAAGCCTTTGTTAAATTTCTACTTCTTCCTGTGGTCTAAAGCAGGGAGGGTGAGGTGGCATTTTAGGCTGTGTCTACAGTCAAATTCACTGCTGCAGAGCTTTTTTTTTTGTGTGTGTTTCTACTGGTAAAATCCCATACCAGCTCTGCTCAGTTGATTGCTGGCTTCTGCAATGTTGCTTCTGGTCCCTTGCAGCTCACCCGCCAGTGTGTAATAGTGATTTTGGGTTGTTCTGAAATTCTCATGTCATAAATATTGCTGAGCAGAAGAGCTTGCAATGCAAACATACAAGTTTTTTTTTTTTTATTTGGAATAAGTAGAAAGTTTGCAGTTTCTGACTTGCACAGTTATCAATTACCCTTGGCCAACGCTATTGCTTCCTTTTCCCTTCCAAAGTGTACTTGTACAATTAGAAGAGGGGAAAAAAAAAAAAAAAAAAAAAAGTTGTTTGCTTTTTTTAGCTGAAGGAAACCTTGCTGTCAGTCCTGTAGGTTCTTGTACCAGCAACTGTGATGCATCAGCCCCCTCTCCTACTGTGTTCCTGTTGGTTATAATAATTGCCGTTTCTTCACGGAAATAAATGTTGTTTGGGCTATGTATAACCCTCTGGCTGTCCTCATGTTGTAGATGATACCGTTGCTAGCAGTACTTTTTGCTGGGTGATGTTCCTACTGTTAGGATGGAAGATGAAGGGGGGTTGTGGAAGCCCCACTGACGCGAAGGTCTTAGCAGGGGTTAGGCAGTGGCTGAGAAAAGGATCATTTTTTAGTAGGTTTTGGTCATTTTGGATGGAGGGATGTGCTGGGTGATCTCTCCAAGAGCCGGTCAGTCCTGCTGTCTGGACTTTGGTCTGATACTCATCTATACGAACACATGAAACTTGTGGAAGCAGAGATGGGTATTGCTGAGGGGCCAGACTGCTTTTTGAGCCTTTTATCCCCAAATCAGTAGCATAAACCAAAAATCGTTGCTCTTCTTGTGGGTGTCATCTCAAACTCTTCTCCTTATCTGCCCATGCGTAGGCACCGGACCATAACACCAACACAGGGGCTTTTTTGTGGTGTGTGTTTGTGCATCTAGCACAAAAAGCTTCAGTCCTGTGTAATTTAATGTAATATAAAGACCAGCATTAATTGGTTGGCAGACCAGGGGGTATAAGAAGCAGCTGTGCCAAGGGACCAGTGCACCTCCTAAATAGTGATGGAAATGGTAGAGACCTCTTCTCCCACACCCTGTAGGTGAAATAACCCACTCTCTTTTTTTTTTTTTTTTTTTCCCCGTTCATCTGTAATAATCTCTTAGGAAAGACAAGTATGGCAGGTAAATGAAGAAAATTGAGATTTGAATTCACTTTTGAGAGTGGCTACGTGTGTGGTGGGTGCTGGTGTTGGGAAAGAGGCATGGCTTCAACAAAAAATAAAAGGGAAATATTCCCTCCCTGTGTGATGTGCGGTATGAGACATTGCTCTCCTGGTCTTTTGATGTCACTGCATTCTTTCAACCATAATCTGATGGTAAGAAAAAAGAAACCGGGGTTGAGGAAAGGAAAGAAGCGAAGAATGATGCAGCAGCAGATGACTCAGTTCCCATCTGCCTTCAGGCAGATGAAATACAAGTCACTCCCTGTGGCAAACCACGCACAGACTTTTGACCTACATTTTGGGTTTGCAGAGTGACAAACCCAGGACGTCCCCAGAATTCATTCAGAACGGCATCAAGAGAGAGCAAACAAAACCATCGTGCTTCTTGTTTCCCTCAGTCAGGAGGTGAACTTTGTTCTGCAAGTTGGAGGGTTCCAAGGGTAAAATAAAGGTATGGGGCAGAGGAAAAGAGAGAAAATGATGCCAAAAATGCCTTCCCTAGAGAAATCTTAGCACATCAGTGTGAGAAAAAGTATTTTTTTTTGTAGTAAAAGCTTGACATGGTTCGCTTTGATCGCAGTGTCAATTATGGTAGAGGGGTTTGTGTAGTTTTCCTTGCTGACTGCAGGGGAAAACAGCTCTCCCAGGAGGAGCCTGGGGTGGAATTGCAGCACGTGCTTGTGATTATATTTAACTGTGCTTTACTGCATTAATTAAACCAAACCACGGGGAGAAGTGAGCAAGAGATGGGTAGGTCCCAGCAAGGCTGAGAGACTTGAACCTTCACCCGGGACACCACAACCACTCTAAAAATGGTAAAAATGGAAGAGACCTAAAAGGAGATGACAATAACTGTGCCCAGGCTGCAGTGGGATGGGAGCAACCACAATTACGATGCAGCCAAAAGCTGTATTGTTAATTTGGAGAAAGAATCTATGAAGCCAGCAGATATCAGTCCTTTAGTCCTGGAACTGGCTGGCTGGAATGAAACAGGAGGTAAATTGGGCAATAAAAGCATCAAACATTGTCTGGTACTCTTGTGATCCGTCTGGGTGAAGGTGAATGGGAACTTCTGACTGGATTAATTCCCAGCGTGGTGTGATGGGCTGGCCAGCTCTTGGCCATGATGGTGACGTTCCTTGAGGGACACCTGGAAACCCTGAGTCCCTTTTGTCTGAATGTTCCTCGTCTCCCAAATGCGCTTGAGTGGACTTGAATAAACCCTTTGCCTGCATATGGTTGCAGCGAAGCGGGTGAAAATCTTCAAAATGTGGTTGATTCTCTCTTGTGAGAGCGTGATTATCGCCAAATGGGTGGATATCTTCATCCTCTCAAGTGGAGCCACAAATTTAGAAACAAACTTCTCCTGTAGGAGGGCATTACTTTGCAGTTTTAAGCTGTGGCATCGAAAGCTGCAATTAATCATTGCAAGCACAAAGCATGTGCTTTTCTCTTAGCATCAGAGGTGATCTTTGTAGTCTTCTATTGGCATTAGATATTTCCATCCCCTGGGGCATCTTCTTGTCGTGCAGCTCAGGGGGTATCATTCTGCCTTAGTGTTTTGGTGTCACAAAATGATACTCAACTTCCAGCTTTGCCAATGATGAGCCTTTCTACCAAAGAACTAAAAGGCCCAGATGATCTGATGGAAATGGGGTTTTGCTGAGCGCTAAGGCTGTGGTGGCATCAGGCGTTGGGTACATCTCATGTTGGTTAGCCAACTACTTTCCTTCTCTGAGACTGAGAGGAAGATCTGGGGTAAATCTGGGAGGATGAAGGGCTGGCTGCTGCTCTCAGGCTACGCCACGGAACTTGCCCTCTGAGCATCGGTTTGTTTTCTAACTCCAGGGGCAGAGGGGAAGGTGGAGGGGAGCGTGCGGGGAGATCTGGCTCGCAGGCAAGCTTGCCAGTGCTGAATTAAATATGAGTGTGCCAGCTCTATACAGCTGTAAGTGTCTCATTAATTACTGGTGCGTTTGCAGAACATATGATGTGCTGGTTGATTGCTTTGGGGGAGGGGAAGCATCTCACTTGCACAGAGATCACCTCAAATTTTCCACTGGTGAACCAAAGACACGTGGAGAATGGTTTTTTTTGGTTGTGTTTTTTTTTTTTTCCTTTCCTCTAGCTAAGTTTTACCATTTTTATGGCTTTTCTGTGCACCACTATCTGCAGGATGGATTCTGGCTACAAGGCATTAACAATTTGCAGTTGTTCTAGTGCTAATTTGGGAAAGGGATTCGAATCAGCTCTGGAGAGGTGCCCACTTTGTGGCTCGTGTGCATGGGTTGATGTTGGAATAAAAGACTGAGCTGTCTGTTTTACGTAGCTGATAACTGAGTGTCACACACACCTCTGATGCACTGATGAAGTTGCCACATGCTGGCAGAAGCTCAGCAGATGAGAAGTAATTTGATTTTTGACTGATTTCTTTTTTTTTTATACTGCTCTTTGCCTGTGAATAGAGCTAATCGCCTCGTGTTCACTGTGGGCAAGAAGTGTCTACTGGAGTAGTCACTTGGCTGATCTGACATGGTAACACAGTTGTATCAGAGGGGCTAATTTGCTGGTATTACTCATCAAAAAGGCTGCATAGAACTTCATGTGATGCTCAAGAGAGAAGCATTCAACTTTCTGTTCTTTGTCTAAGAGCTGATTCAGGTTTGGTTGCTAGAGCCCCTTAGAGATGAAGTTGCTAACCCTTGTAACAGGCTCTTCAGGTATGGATTGGGTATGGCACGTGCGTGGAAGAGATGCCTGAATGGCCTTCTAGGCTTCGTGATCAGAATTAAAAGCATTATCACCTTAGAAGCCTTTAAAAATAACAGTTTGGGCAGAGTTTTAATGCATTAGCTCTCTAAGAGCCCAACACTTCCCCCCCCCCCCC